>NC_053487.1:24185119-24515637 GCF_015227805.2 Hirundo rustica | reverse complement strand
AAGGCCCCGATTATATCCAGGTGGGAATGCTTGGCTCCTCCCCCTGGGCGGAGCATCTCACAATGGACTGATATCATTTTATCAGTTTTGCAATGGGTCCTTGATTGCCTATTAAACAGAGATAGCTCCTGGGGAGAGTTATCTATGAGTCATGCAGGACGGCATTGATGGGCCATTAACAGAAGATAGTCTGGAGGGAGGGGGCACGGGAAACAGTGGTGCACAACAACATTTCATGTAGATGGTGATAGAATACATACTTTGGGCACATTTTACATTGTAACCTAGGACACTGACCCATCTACAAACCATTTTTCTCCCTTTTTGAGTTCTTTATTTTCTAGGTCCTCCCTTACTTTCGTCTGCAATTCTATTAAGTCTGCACAATTATGCATAGGCTTACCCAGTGCTTCCCCCAACAGAAAACCTGCTGGATTGCTCGCTTGTGTTGTTTTTAATTCTAATTCTGGGGCATGGATGAGAATGGCCTCATACTTTAAAAGCCTCGCATCCGTGAGCCATTTTTCAGCTTTTTGTTGTAAGATAGTCCTCACATTGTGCGGGGTATAAACTATAATAGGAGCCCCAAATGTGATCTTTTTGGCTTCCTCTACTAATAGGGCCACAGCCACTATGGCCTGTAAACATGTGGGCCATCCCCTGCTTACAGGGTCTAATAATTTTGAGAGGTAACTTACAGGCTTTCTATCTCCAGCCCATTCCTGCGTTAAAACTCCATAGGCTGTGTGATTACTTACATCCATAAATAATTGGAACTTCTTGTTTATGTTGGGGAGGCTTAAAACAGGGGCGGTTACTAAGGCTTCCTTCAGTCTTTGCAATTCCTTGTCATCCTGTTCAGTCCATTTTATCTTGTCCTTTGTTAATTTCTCATATAGGAATTTTGCCTTTTCGCTATACCCTTCTATCCATTGCCTACAATAGCCCAACAGCCCCAACAATTGGCGTACCTGCCTTTTATTCTTGGGGGAGGGCAATTCTAAAATCCCGGCTATCCTTTCTGGATCCAACTTTTTCTTTCCTCTTATAAGCCAGTGCCCTAGATATTTCACTCCTGGTTCGGTGAATTGTAATTTTTGTTTAGACACCTTTAAACCTTTTTCTCCCAAAAAGTTTAATAATTCAATGGTACACTCTCTTACATCCTCTTCTGTTTCACCAGCCACTAATAAGTCATCTACATACTGCAAGATCTTTGTCCCTTTCCTGGGGGAAAACTGGCTTAGCAATTGCTCTAGGGCTTGTCCAAATAAATTGAGCGAGTCCACAAACCCTTGAGGAAATGAGGCCCATCTCAGCTGTTGTTTTCGATTGGTGTCAGGGTCTTCCCATTGGAATGCAAAGAAGTCCCGACTGCCCTCGGCTAAAGGGCAGGTCCAGAATGCATCTTTTAGATCTATGACACTATACCATGTGTCCTCTGGGGAAACTATTTAGAAGAGTATATGGATTAGCAACTACAGGAAACCGTGTCTTTGTCCTTTCATTTATTGCTCTCAAATCTTGCACTAACCTATAGCTCCCATCTGTCTTTTTAATGACTAAGATTGGGCTGTTGTGCCTTGACATGCAAGGTTCTAAAATGCCTTTATTTATTAGATCTTCTATTATGGGTTTCAGTCCCCATCTCCCTTCTAAAGGGATGGGGTATTGTTTGATTCTTATGGGGTCCTCGGGCCTTTCAATTTCAACTGAAATGGGGGTCATGTCTAGCCTCCCGGCCTCCCTCCCTGTGTGCCATACTTTAGGGTTAATTTTGTCTTCATCTTCACAGGTTAGTTTATATATGCTAACTACTATCCATGAATCCCTTACAATTAAATTAATACCCAGTGCTACTATCAGATCTCTTCCTAACAAGTTATAATCAGCTTCCTCTACTAGTAACATGTCTCCTAAGCAAATTTTATTATCGGATTCAATCTCTACGTTCTTTACTATGGGAACCTTAAACGGTTCTCCCTTGGCCCCTATAACCACCATAAATTCCTTGCTGACCTGGCATCCTGGGGGTAACTGTTTAAATGTACTTTTCTCAGCCCCAGAGTCTACTAAAAAGTCCATTTTCGTTCCCTTGGGTCCAATCTTTAATGTTATCAAGGGCTCCTCTGATGTTATGGACCCCAAAATGTAGAGCCCCTGACATCCCTAATCTTCTTGAAACATCTTTTCATCCCTCATCCTTTTCGTGCAATCTCTTTTTATGTGCCCCTTTTTCTTACAGTAAAAACATTCCAGCCCCTCAGTTCGATTCACCGGGGTCCCTCTCTGTGGACACACTGGTCCCTTCGATGGTCCTTTCCTTAGGGGTTTTTCTGAAGCTTGAGGGCATTCCTGTTTTTGGGCTTCCCTTACAGCTGCTACCAGCACTCTAGCTTGTATTTTCTGCTTTTCCTCATCTCTCCTCATATATATTTTCTGAGCTTCCCTTAGTAGTTCCTGTAATCCTTTCTCCTGCCACCCTTCGATTTTCTCCAACTTTTTCCATATATCTTCCCATGATTTTGCTACAAACTGGGTTTTTAGCAATACTTCTTCCACAGGAGAATCAGGGTCTGTCCCTGAATATATTTGGAGACTTTTTCTCAACCTTTCTAACCATTCGGTAGGGGTTTCCTCTTTCCCTTGGCACTCCCCAAAAACCTTACTTAGATTTTGCCCCCGGGGTACGGCCTCCCTGATTCCCTGGATGATTATGTTCCTCATATCGATGATATTTCTCTTACCCTCCTCGGTCTGGGCATTCCATCGGGGATCTTGGCTTGGCCATTTCTGATCTCCTGGGGTACTCTGAGGGTTCCGTCGCTCCCATTCCCTTATCCCTGCCTGATGTATCATTTCTCTCTCTTCCGTGTTGAATAAGGACCTCAAAATGGCTGTGAGATCTTCATATGAATACATGCTGGTTCCCAAGAACTCATCTAGCCTTTCAGATACTCCTAAGGGGTTATCCATAAGCTTTCCCATCTCCTTTTTGAAAGCTCTCACATCGCTGGTATTAATCGGGACATTTACGTACCCGATAATTCCTGGGGCAGTTGGCACTTCTCTTAAAGGAAAAAGATTAGCCTTCTCGCCTTCCCCTTCACTCTCTGCTTCATTCATTCTCTTTAGCTGCCTTCTAGTCCTCCTAGTGGGTGGCGTATGCTTAGCTTCTGCCGGAACCTGCGGTGCCATGGGAGCGGGGCTAAGGAACGCCGCAAGATCTAATTCAAGCGGCTGGCTATCGAGGAGCGGGGCAGGGGTGTGAGGAAACTGCATCACCCCCCCAATGGCCGAGGAGCTGGCACTGGTTCTAGCGGGGGAGGGAGCCCAACCGGTGGGAACGGAGCCCCTGATTGTGGTCCTAACGGAGGGGCAGATGGAAGAGGTGAGGGTCCGGGGATCCCTTGCCCCGAGGGATTTCCCAGTCTCCTGGGGTTTTGGGGGTCATCCTGATCTGGGAGGGGAGGGGGTGAGGGCACTATGTAAGGCGGGGGAAGGTTATGTATGGGTTCCCACTTATCCCCTGAGACAGACGTAGGGCCCTTTAATTTCACGGGTAAAAGCCTAGCATCGATCTTTCCCCAGATACCTGCATATCCCTGTTCTTCTTCACTTCCCCTCTCCTTGACATAAAGTGTTAGTGCTTTGCAAATCCATTCTTCAAATGTCCCAAAAATAGGCTTAGTTACATGGTCCCGTACTTCTACTCCTCCCCATATCTCCATACAGTAATGTACCATCTGTTTCTTGGACTTCTTTTTCCTTATGGGGCACTCGTCCCAATGTTCTAACATCCATCCCAACGGACTCTCAATCGGGATTTCAGGGATCCCTTTACCGGTTCCCTGTTTGGCTTTTCTTGAAGCCTTTTTACTATTTTTACTTTTCGTTTGCCCCATGGTGTGGGTCCACCAGATACTGGCCCTTTAAGGGTGATCGCTTCCCCTCGGGGTGTTCTCTGGTGATTGCGAGCTCTCTTTTCTCCTTACTCTCTCCCTTGGACCTTTCCCGGTCCTAGGCTGAAAAGTTTACCAGTCCCCGGAACTCTCTTAGGGACGTAACCTTCCCTTTCAGCCTTCCTGTGACTGATCCCCTTTCAAAAACTCCCCAAGTTTTCAAGGCTTGACGTGTGAGGTGCGTTTTTACTCCCTGAAACTTTCGCTTCCCCCGCAACCGACCACACCCCTCGCGGGGAAGTGGAACTGTGGTTTTGGGGTCCCACTCGCTTCGTGATAAAATCACATCTCACTCACACGCTCGGTCACCCCCACTCAACCACGCAATACTTACGATCCTTTTCCTGCGTGGATTCTTCGTGCACGTAGACTTTTACAAGTAGACTTTCTTCGCCGCGGCTCCGGAGGTTCTGCTCCCCAAAACCTCCCCGAGTTCCCCGAGAGCTCTGACCTTGCCTATCTCCCCTTTTAAATGTGGCTTTTAGCTGTTTTAGTCTGTCGTGTGGTTGATCGGTTCCACCCGGCTCTCCCAGCTCTACCAGGCCGCTGAATTCAGCAGGGCGCCTCCTGGTCAGAGACAGGGGTTCTGTGGGGGTCCTGGTATCACTCCAATCACGTCGGGGTCACCAGAATTGTTATAAATGAAATGGACCAAATTCGATAAATTAAAATTTGGAATTTTATTGAGAGACAAAATGACAGTCTCGGACAGCCACAATTAAAAGGACAGCGTCGAGCCTGGGGTCGCCGCTGGGTGAACAATGATAACACACTCTGCCAGTCTGTTATCCCCAAGTTCACATTTGTGGTTTGTAGCAGTCTCTTTTTATACACTGGATCGCGGAGAGAGGCTCGGGATGTCGATGGTCTTCCCTCCGAGGCATCTTCATTAAACATGCAGGTTTCAGTTCTGAGAGTCTGAATGGATCAGCGGAGGAGGACAATGCTGTAATGGTTGGGTCCAGGTGTGGTGTGGAGATGTTAATTCTAGCCGGAGACCATCTAGATACGGATCTGATACAATCATCGGGTCCTCCGGGCTATCATCCCCGTTTTCCGTTGCCTTTTGTTTCTTTTCAATGATTCCTGGCAGTGACAGTCTTCTGTCCTCCTTTCTGGTAATTCCAATCAAGCTTTCCTCGTGTCTCTCCCATGCCTTTTCAGGCTAGAGGAATTCTTGTACCTTTACTGAGCTACTTTCTTCTGAGTTAACTCATAGCATATTGGATTAAAACAAAACTTATACTTATAGGGATGGTATTACATTTTATATCTTTTAACACAAATTAACTTTAGGACATATATCACAAAATAGATGCTTAGGAAACAAACTATGGGCTTAGAAGCTAGGAGTTAGGAATGTAGTACAGGAATTAGAAGTTGACCAAGATTAATTGTTTACATATGATAACATTCAGAGTCAGCCAAAGTGGGGCCAGTACACATATGGAAACATTTAAGCAAACTCGATATACATTGGATAACACTCAAAGCCAGCCAAGAGAGACCCATAAATCATAAATTTTGACACTGAAACTAATAAAGACCAGAATGAAGATATCAGCAGGTCAAGTAGTCATAACAATGGGACGGAGGTGAAAAGTTTAGTAAGCAAGGGAGACATTCCTTACTCCCTCCCATCACCCTCCAAGTCATTTTAATGACCACCAACCCAAAAAAGGAGGACTACACAGCCGCAATGAGTATGCAACTAATTTTAATACCAAGCGGGGGGAATGGGCGGAGACAGGTGATGAATATGTAAAGGAGTTTTGGAATATGCACGACTTTTGTGAATAAATAGAGGGCTGAAGCTGTAGAGGGTCACTCACGCCTTCGGACAGTGAACAACAGGTACTTACTTTTTCTGTGGGAGAGAGACTAGGAGAAAAACAAAGCAGGCTTAATCTTAAAATTAACAAATAGTTTATTAACATACACTAAAAGAATGGAAAAAAAAGAAAGTTGGAAAAAAACTAAAACTGAATGAAACTTCAAAAACACTCTCCTCTCCCTTTACAAACTGTTCACTTTCTTACAAAACAACATAAAGAGACAAAACTTGTAATTCTCAGTCAGTTTTACTATCTGACAATAGTCTTTCATCAATTCATTAGGGGAAGAGTCTCTCTTAGAGTCATGGATCCTACTGATAACTTAGAACAGTTCTTTTGTGGGTTTTAAACTGTTACAAGAACAACCGCCCGGAGAAACTTGCCTTTGTGACCCCTCCCATCATCAGGTTCCCAAGCTGCTTATGGGTCATGGGTCTTAGACTTTTGCATACTGGGGTGTCACCTTTTAAAGATGAATAACTCTAAAGCAAAGGATTCTTCACTTTAAGGTACAGAGATATCTTCTCACTTCTTCACTGGTGCAGGGGGCTTCTCATCTTTATCTCTGTTCAAGCATTTTATAGGATATTACTTAGTTCATCACAAACACTTTTGCTCGAATCTACACACAAATTAAAGCAATCATCTCCTCAAATGCATATCTTTCCCGTGATTTGAAGGAATGATCTAAATATAGAAACACTGCCCCACCTGGTTTTAATGGCTGGGCCATTATCAGAAGGCATCCACCCTTCTCCCCCCTGGGGTTACAAAAGAAGGATAAAACATTTCCCAAATACCAGCTTTCAACAGATGAAATAGAATACACATTTTTAGGTTACATAATCCAAGACACCTGCATGATGAACAAAGGGGTGTTTTACCCCATTCCATCATCTTTCATGGAATTTTTGGGCAGTGTTTGCATCACATAATTTTTGCACCTAATGTAGAAGGCAAGTTTCCTCTGCTACAAGGCAGTCAACAGCCAAACGACAAATGCAGCATTTCACAGCAATTGAAAGCTCCACAGGATCTTTATCAGTGACTTGGACAATGGGACAGAATGCGCCCTCAACAAGTTTGCAGATGATAAAAAACTGGGAGTATTTGATAGACCAGACAGTTGTGGTACCGTTCAGCGGGACCCAAATGACTGTAGCAGGTTGACCCTGGCTGTGTGTCAGGTGCCCACTAAATTGCTCTATCACTCCCTTTCCCACTGGGAGAGGGAAGAGAATAAGATGGAAAACAACCAGCAGGGTGAGATAAAGCACTTTTATTACAGTTAAAGAAAAAAATAAGCAGGCATCTCCATGCGTATGAGCTAAAGAGGAAAAAAGATCAGTCTCTACTTCCCATCAGCAGTGATATTAGGACACTTTCTGGGAAGCGGGGCTTCAGCATACATGACCGTGGGAGTTCTTTTGAAAGACCCAGACGACCATCGATGGCAAAAGGCACAGAGCCTGCTCTCTGTCCGGGAGGATATCATGGCTTTAGTCTTAGGGGTCCTGCCCCCACCAGCCGGAGCTCTTTCCCCGTCCCCATCTGGTCCCAGAGGGACCGAGCCCCCGGGTGTCCCGGGGCTTTTTCCCAGGAGGGATGGGCCTAGAGGCAGGGAAAAGCCACTACCCAATTAGGGATAAGGTGGGAGTGGAACAGAGTTGGGTTACATTCCAGTGTGGGAGAATGGGCGCGGCCAAGCAGGGACAAACCACGTGATACAGTTTCCAAGGGGAACAGGGGAAAACATTCCAAAAAAATGAAACACAATATAAACCCAATTAACACACTGTAACATCTCCCCCTTTCTTATTAAATTGAGAAGGAGGAAGGCTCAGTCCGTGGGAGATGTTGAGAGTTCGGACCTTGAGTACCTTTAAAGTTGGAAAAGAAAAAAATGACTTTTAGTGCAAACAAACTGTCCAGAAAAACACTCTTAAGGGATAATTAGGAGAGGGTTTGGCGCTTTCTCCTCCTCCAGGCAGCACTGGCCACTTGTGGGGCCTCTGCAGGTGGCTTTGCACTTTTAGAGATGAAAGGTTTCACCCACTCGGCTGGCACCCATTTGAGACCTGGGGGAGTGGACACATAGGCGTACCCACGACCCCAGGTGACCAGATCATGAGGACTTTTTGTTTCCTGGGTTGCTGGATCTTTTATCATCACTTCCAGTGACTTTTGCTAAAAGGCAGAACTGCTCAAAGCAGGATTAGTTAATTCAACATTTGCATTTTCCATTTTTTTCTCCCCCCTCCTCAGACTTGCCCCATTTATGTCAGCATGCTGGGCAAGCCGGCGCTCACCTTTTAGTTTTTTGAAAGGTTTTCTTTGGGGCCCCGAGACTCCCCGCCCCCATCATCATGAAAGTCCAGTAATTGTCTCTTTAAAGGGCATTGAGATGCCCAATGTCCAGCCTGATCGTGCAGGAGACACGTCGTTCTTCTCTTGGGTAGTGGCCATGGCATGGGCACAGGTGGCACGGTGTCTGCAGCCGCAGCTTTTTGTGGTGGCTTGACTCTGGAACTGTGGCTTTGGTGAGCTGTTATGAAGGGAACCTTCCTGGCACACACCTGAAGCATGTCATGTAAGGTTGGAGCCGGTTCCATGGGCAGGCTGAGGATAGCTGCCTTGCACTGTTCGTTTGCATTGGCCAGCACCATCTCCTCCAGGACCTGTTCCTGGGCTCCTTCCTCCTTAACCTGTAACTCGATAGCTCTGGTTAATCGCTCCACAAATGTTACAAAAGGTTCTGATGGAAGCAAAGGAATTTCCTGAGCCTGCTTGAGGGCTGAGACCCATTTACCATCACCACATAGATGTTCCAATAGAATTGGGAAATTATTATCAACAGCCGTTTCAGGATTTTGCCAAAGCTCCAGAGGCAAATCTGTTTGAAGGCCAAAGGGAACTATAGGATTCCTCGCTAAACTTGCTTTTAAAAGGTTGCAGAAGTATTTGCTTGCATATCCAAAACTGATCTGAGCTTTGCATAAATCCTGAATCTCTTGTTGGGGAAAGGGGTCCCAAAAACCATGGAAAACACCCCCCCTTTTGACTGTCGATATGTGAAAGGGGTGGCAGAAAAGCCAGGATCGCTTCCTGCTTCTGGGTTCCTGGTTCCCCCCCCCTCCCCTCTGGGGCGTGGGAACTGGATTGTGGGCAGGGAAACCGTGGGAACTAGAGGCAGGGAGGGGCTGGAGGCTTGAGTCACATGGGGTGGAGTCAGCAGGCATAGGTTTGAGGGTAGGGGGTGTAGTCAGAGGAGAGGGCAGTGCTGTGGGCGGCACCGAAGGGAAGGAGGGGTCTGGGGAGAGGAAGAGATAGCGAAAGGGATTGTGGGAAGTAGGGACAGACAAAGAGAGAGGCTCTTTGTGGCTCGAGAGCACATGGCTTTGGCCATTTTGAACAAAAGAGTCCCCTCCATCTTGTGAACCCCCCACAGAACTGAGACCATCCTGGGGATCACCAAGATGGGGGTCCTGAGCACCCGAACTGTTTGCAAAAGTATAAACTGGGGGAAATCCACAAAGAACTGGCTTTTTTTTTCCTTTTCATTTTGCTTTTGCAATGCCAACTTAATTTTTAAGCTATAAAAAGCAAAATTTGCATTTTCTTTATTATTAGAGGAGCCAGAGTCAGCTATTTTATTTGCAACAGCCTCCCAAAATTCTGGGAAGCTTATTTGCTCTAATGATACATGTGGAAACTGAGAAAACAACCACCAAATTAATTTTTTCAGCTGTTTCTTTGAACAATGGGTCCCCCCATATTCCAAGGCACTTAAAATTTGGTAATAGACTCTTTTTTGAGACACAGACAGCCTAGCACCCATTTTTGGCTCAGCTTTTAAGTTTCTGTGTCCCCTTTAACTGTGACTGGGAAACCGAATGGAAAAAAAACCTCGCTGGAGAGAAAAAAAAAAAAGCTGAAGGGGAAACAGTTACCTTTTCCACCCCCCCACACACAGCTGAAACAAAATGTGCTATTAAAGCACCCTGAAGGTTTACTCTGAAAGCAAAAACCTTCTCCTAAAGGAAAAAAACATTTTCCCTGAGGAACACCGCCTCTGAAGAAGATTTTTCCTTAGATAATACTTACCAAAAAATCCAGCGTTCAGACGAATCTTTCCTTTCTTTCCCAATCACTCCTTTTGCCTGAGACTGACCCTTTTGTTGCAAAAAGAGCTTCCAGTCATGGTTCCCAGGGTCGGCTTTCAACGAACATGTGGTCACCTTCTCTGGGAGCAGCCTGCCGTTCGGGGGGCTGCTTTGCAGTACTCCGATGGTTTTTTTAAGTCCAAAGGAAACCTACAGCCTTGGCCTGTGGAGTCTTGTGTTTCGGAGACTCCACAGCGAACGCCAAGCCTGACGGGTCTGTCTATGCATGGGTGGGCTACATTTCTGGAGTCACTTGCCTACGGGAGGTTCCTCGGCCACGTGCTCCACCCATGGTTCTTCCAGCTTTCTGGGAGCCCCTTGTGGCTTCAAGCCACATGTTTAGGTGCCAGTTGTGGGAGTTCTTTTGAGAGACCCAGACAACCGTCAATGGCAAAAGGCACAGAGCCTGCTCTCAGTCCGGGAGGATATCACAGCTTTATTCTTAGGGGTCCTGCCCCCGCCTGCCGGAGCTCTTTCCCTGTCCCCGTCCGGTCCCAGAGAGACCGAGCCCCTGGGTGTCTCGGGGCTTTTTCCCAGGGGGATGGGCCTAGAGGCAGGGACAAGCCACTATCCAATCAGAGATAAGGTGGGAGTGGAACAGAGTTGGGTTACATTCCAGTGTGGGGGATGGGCGCGGACGAGCAGGGACAAACCATGTGATACAGTTTCCAAGGGGAACAGGGGAAAACATTCCAAAAAAATGAAACACAATATAAACCAAATTAACACACTGTAATACATGATGGTTCCTCCGGAAGGGAAACATTGAAAACTCTCAAATGTCCCTAAAAGCTGGGGTGCTGGCTCATAGGGATGAGGGAGTACCCCAGGTTTCTTCTACATTTTGGAGTCAGGAGGATGCCACCTCTACAGTTGGGCTATCCATTTGTGGGTAATACAGTGCTACCAAGCTGCTGGAATATGATGCAGGGACGCCTTGAACCACCTTTGTTCACATGACAAGTGTACAAGGGACATCCTCTGGTTCTTTAGAGACACTGTCATTCTTTAGGTCACTATAGACAACTTCCAGCATTGCTAATTCTCTCAAGTACTGGATACCTTAATCTGCAGTGGTCCACTTCCCTGGGGAGTTCACAAGATCTTCCTTAAATGGATATCTTGCCCTCATGCTTGAGAGAAGCCATTTCTAAAGGCTGCAAATTGCTCCTTCTTTTCCAATTCCTCTTTCAATTTCCCAATCTTTAGCAAGGGATCCCAGCTGTTGGGATTCATGACCACCTAAATTGCTATTGGCCCCATTATAACAGCATCAGCAGCCATACCGAAATCTGCTCATCTGGCTGGTGGCTGTAATCTTTCCACAAGTCTAGAAGTTCTGATAAGGTCAGGGACTAACTTCAGTTTCCTGTTTGACTTGCCTCACTCCCTTTGATTTCTTTGTTGAAGCACCTGCCTCTTGATCTAACCCTTCCTTTCCTACTATTACAGAATCACAGAATCACAGAATGTCTAGGTTGGGAGAGACCTTCAAGATCATCGAGTCCAACCCATGCCCTAATACTTCAACTAAACCATGGAAGTGAGTGCCACATCCAATCCTTTTATAAACAGTTCCAGGGATGGTGACTCCACCACATTCCTGGGCAGACAATTGCAGTACTTTTATTACTTCCTCTTATTTTTCCTTTTCTTCTTCCTCCCTGTCTTGGTTTGAGACAAATTTTGGGAGGAAACCTCTGTAGGGGGGTGTAGTGGTTTCACATTCACCAAATTCTGGTTGCCAAATTTAGTGTACTGGTCCTAGTGTTTATTCTCTTTTTGTCGGAGAGAGATTAGGAAAAAAAGCAAAGCAGGCTCAAGCTTAAAATGAACAAATAGTTTTATTAACAAACACTAAAAGAATGGAAAAAGAAAGTTGGGAAAAAACTAAAACAAAACAGAATTAAACTCCAAAAAACACACTTTCCTCCCCCTACAAACTGTTAACTTTTCTACAAAACGACATAAAGAGACAAAACCTGTGATTTTCAGTCAGTTTCACCATTTGAAAATAATCTTTCATCACTTCTTTAGAAGAGTCTCTCTTAGGGTCATGGATCCCACTGACAACCTAGAACTGTTCTCTTGTGGGTCTTAACTGTCACAAAAACAGCCGCCTGGGGAAACCTGCCTTTGTGACCCCTCCCATTAGCAGTTTCCCAAGCTGCTTATGGGTCATGGGTCTTAGACTTTTGCATATTGGGGTGTCAGCTCTTAAAGATGAATAACTCCAAAGGCAAAGGATTCTTCATCTCAAGGTACAGAGATATCTTCTCATCTCTATCCCTGTTCAAGCATCTTATGGGATTAATATCACTTAGTCCATTACAAACACCTTTGCTCAAATCCACACACAAATCTCAACAATCATCTCCCCAAATGCATATATTTCCCATGATTTAAAAGGATAATCTAGAGTTCATTTCCATGGCTCAATAAAGATGGAATGACAAACTCCTCAACCCCCTGTACCAATTGTCTTTTTGCTCTCACTCCACTGACTTCATGCTGTCTTCTCTATGCTCACTCAGTCCCTTTCTTTTCTCTCTCAGGGAAGGGTTAGGCCTTGGAAGCTTCATGTTGCCAGGAAAGGGTTAAATCTGCCCAGAGTATTATGTCTCTTGCTGCAGGTCATGGTGTTAGATTTTCAAGGCCGCGCTGGTGAGGTGGGGAAGAACTCATGCAGAAAAATCAGAGATCAGAGGACCCAGGCAGTCCAGAATTAAAAAAACAGGCAGGGTCATAAAATGCCTTTTTTGCCCACCCCTCGGTGTAAATCGGGGTGGGCCCCGGCCCAGCCAGGCCTGTAGCTGGTATCAGGGGCCCAGCCAGTGGGCCTGCCCGGCCCCCCTTGCTGGCAGCAGATGGGGCCTGGAGGCACAGCCCGGCCAGGGCTGCTCCTCTGGCCCTGGGTAAGTCCAGCCCTGGTCACCTGGCCGGGGAGGCAGGGCCTGGCCGACCCCTGGCTGCCGTACTATGTTACCTCTCTCTCTCTGGCCGACTGGAAAAAAGGCTGACCTGCAGGTAATCAGGGGGTTTTATATGGATACTTCCCAAAGTCGTAATTGACATTCTCAGTGGTCAAAACAGATGCCAGTATCCCAAACTAGCCTTTTGATAGGTCCCTGTCCTTTCTAAAGCAATTCCTCCATAACTAAAAAACCAAACTGCTTCAACCCATGACAGGGGGTCTGTTCTCAAAAGCAGATTTCAGTGGCCTCTCCCCCTACTGGTTCGTGAGAAAAATTTCTTTGGAGGAAAGTGGAAAAAACCTGTTTATTTCACGAGCTAAGTACTTACAAACATGAAAAAATTAATAATATTAGACCATAAAACTTTTCATTGCTCTGAAGAGATGGTGAATTCAGAAAGAGTCTTTCTGGACTTCAGAGAAAGTCTTTTTTGCGGCTGTGTCTTGGCTTGGCTCTCTCTTAGTCTCTCTGGGGCTCAGGTATCTCTCTAGGGTTCGGGTCCGGTGTCCCAGCTGCAGTGTAGTTTGGGGGGGCCCTGGGCAACAGTCCTTGTGTTCTTGGACTGGACAATAGCTGAATAGTTAAAAAAACCCAAAACCTTCTGGCTTCAGTTGACTAGAAAAAAAAACTAAGAGCAAAGGAGAGCTCTCTCTCGCTGTTTGTGCTACAGACAACACAGTCTGTGACAAAGAAGAACCGGGTGAGTAAAATGAAGTTTCTGCAGACAAATTGCACACTTTGTTTCCCCCCTCTTCACTCTTGGAACCAGTCTTAAAGGTACAGAACTAAATATCCAGCATAAGCAGACAGAGGGGATACAATACAGCATCATAAAGTCATTCTAGGACACTCCCTTACTAATTTGTGGTATGGGCTTGAAACTTGCCTTGTCCATTATTTTGTTTTCACTGCTGGGGCAATTACTGTGGTTTGGGTTCCTGCCTCAATTACAGTCCTCTGAGAGCATTGAACAGAGGCTTGGTAGGCCCCAGTACAGGGCGAGAAGCTGCTTGCATTCCTGGGAGTAAACAAGAAACCCTTCTATCAGTTGAAGGGCCAGTTTGTTAGGGTTGTTTACCTCTTCAGGAGTAAAGTCCCAGGCAATGGGAGGTGATAACTGCCCTATGAATGCAGTGATTGAAGGCACAGACCATGCTATGCAAGCAAAAGTCACTTTATTACACTAATCACCAGTATTTATAGTTCTCTAACTTCCGTACAAAATTTTCCACTCGGACCCCTTTGCCCCTGTTCCCTTAGCAACACAATCTTTTCAGTTATCAAGTCCTTGTTACATTCTTTTGTGCCATTGTCCTGGTTTAGGGCAAATTTTGGAGAAAACCTCCAAATGGGGTCCCTCCAGAACAGCAAATTCAAGCAGTGCCTCGCCCAGCTGGTCCCGAAAATAAGTTTCCTCAGAGAAAAGTGGAAAGAAACTGTTTATTCGACAAGCAAAGTGTTCACAAGCACAAAAAATTAATAATACCAAACAATAAAACCTCTTGCCGTTCTGAAATGAGATAGCAAAATTGAGAAAGTCCTTGCTGTGGGTTGAAGCTCAACTTGCCCAGTCTCTTATCAGTCCCTCCGGTGCTGGAAAATGCTGTCCTGGGCCCCAGTGGACCGCAGGTGTGAGCTCCCGGACTTCTGGGTTTTCAATCCAGAATAGGTTTAAACAGTTCCAAGAAAAAGGAAAAAAAACAGTCCAGGGAACTTCTCTGGCCCAGCTAGTTAAAAACTAACTAAAAAGCAAAGGAGAGCTCTCTCTTGCTGTCCATCCATAGACAAAACAGTCCAGGAGCAGAATGTGGGGGAGTGAGTGCAGTTTCTGAAAACTAACTGTGCGCTTCTTCTTCCCCTTTTCACTCTTGGAACCAGTCTCAAAGGTGTAGAACTTCATATCCAGCATAAACAGAACAGACAATTGGCAATATGAGCATCATAAAGTCACCCCAGGACAACACATTTCCAGGGAACATGCAGAAGATTTCTGCTTTGTAAAAGTTTGCTGTAGCTTTTATAGTTTGTGAAATGACTTGTCTGTCAGTCAGAAATTCCAGCTTATCTTTCCAGATTTCACTTCCACAGCAAGATGCCTATTTTCAACTGAAAGAATTACTCCCATGGCACCAAAATAACTCACTACAAGACAAGCGGTCATGACTGAGTTATTTCACCAATTAGCAAGCTCATGTGCTGGGCAAGATGCCCTGAGTTATTTTACCAGCTAACAAGCAACAGATAAGCTCTTCTGGGGCAAGATGTCCTTCTACAATATTAAAAGCCACCAAGAATCAGAAGGGATGGTGGGTAACAGGCAGCCAACAGGTTATAGTTTGTTGGAGTCCAGGGCATTCCTTTGGCTGCCCTGGAGGGTCAGAGACCTGGACAGGGGGGTCTGGGACCCTGGCCCAGAGCTCAGAGGGACATTGGCTTTGATCTCAGTCCATGGGAAAGGCTTCCTGCACTGCGGGAAGGATTGCAAGCCACAAGAGTGTGAAAGTAGTTTAGCTTATCACAGGGTGAAAAAACAATAGGTTTGGGTTTTTCGTATGGAAGTGAATGGGAGCAAGATGGAGGATTTGGGGTGTTGTCTCCTGCTTCTTCTTTCTTCTTCCCTCACTCCATTTTCTGCAGTGATGGTGGCACAAAGTAGTTTAAAGAGATTGGGTCAAAATAGGGATGACCTTTTTAGTATAAGTGATAGGTATTGGCAAATAATGATAAATAAAGAACACGTAGCAATTAGTATAAAAGATAGCGACAGCTCAGTCCAGGAGGAGTCGAGGAGTCAAGGAGTCACCAGATGCCAGAGCAGCTGCACAGACCCTTGTTGGGCACTGAGAAAATTGTAAGATAAGAAACAATAAACAAAGCATGCAACCTTGAAAAATCAGAACCTGAAGACTCCGTCTCTTTCTTGCGTCTGGCTCAGAGCTTTGCAGAAGGCAAAAAGACTCTAAAACCACCTGAATCTCGGAACAAAAAACCGAGAATAGTTCTGCCTCCTGTAATAAGGAAAATAACGTAAAAAGAACATAAAACCCATTGGGGAATTGAGTCCATGATATCTAGTCTCCCCAACTCCGTACTTAGTGTGGGAATGACTGAAATAGCAAAATCAATAATAAAATGAGCCATTTATTTTAAAAAACAATCCCATAAATAGGAAAAGACCACCTCCTAGAACAGTTAAACAGGGAAATTCACCTGGAGATTATTGGTAAATAGATTTCTCTGAATTACCCAAACAAAGCATGTATAGATAGATACTTTTTCCGGATGGATAGAGGCCTTTCCCTGTCACACCAATAAAGCTAGGGAAGTGGTTAAAAGTAATGCTTAAAGAAATCATACAGAGATTTGGGGTGCCACTTGAGATGTCTTCAGATAGAGGCCCACATTTTATAGCAGATGTGGTACAACAGCTGAGCAAAACCCTGGGTATAAAATGGGACTTACGCACCCCTTGATGACCACAGTCAAGTGGGAAAGTGGAGAGGATGCGTTAGACTTTAAAGTGACAAATTATTAAAATGGGCCAAGAAACCTCTTTAAAATGGCCACAGGCCTCTGGCTTTTTATGAGTCAGAATTCAGCCAAGGTCAAAAATGAAAGTTCCTATGAAGTACTGTATGGATGGCCATATCAAACACAATCAATTTCAGGAGAAATGCATTCAAAGGGAGAAACAGATTTAAATCTATACTGAATTTCTTTAGGAAAAACTTTTGCTGGCCTCCATCAGTTTATAACCCTATTGGGACCAGTTGCTTTGGATTCACTCATTTATATATATCAACCTGGGTATTCTGCATATGTAGACCTGGAACTCTGAACCCTTGAAAGAAAAGTGAAAAGGACCTTTCCAAGTCCTCCTGGCAACCCACACTGTACTCAAGATGGAAGGAATTGAACCCTGGGTTCATCACACGTGGGTAAAACCAGCAACCAAACATTAAACACAGCAGAAACGAGACTAATACTGGGAAGCTGGGGTTTTTTTTACATAAATTCTATTGGTTTAGGTATAGAATATTATTTTCTGGGGGGATGACAGAGGAGATATGACTGACACCAAAGAAGGCTTCAAGCATCAGCATTTTATTGTTCCTCAGTACAACCTTTTATACTCTTCACCTTACATGCATTACACCTGTGTGCCCTCTCTGCCCTTCTGTGATTGGTCAGGTGTCACGGTCTGGTCCAGTGGTGAAAGTGCCTCGACCTTCCTCGCTAGAAGCATCTTTAAAAAGACATCTAGATCGATGGAGGCACAGACACTCTCAGGTGGAGAGTGATTCAGCTCTTTGTGCACCCTTAGGTGCAAAGTGATTTCGCTCTTTGGTGCACTCTCAAATGCAGAGTGATTTGCTCTTTGAGGAGCTGCCTGAGCAGCAGAGCCGCATTTGCCACGCTGCGTGACACAGGAGTAAAAGCAAGATAGGGTCTTTCCGATCACCAGGAAAGCTTCTTTATTCCACAGGTCCGGAGCAGGAAAGAACCCGAGAGCCCAAGGGGAATGGGATTATATAGGGTAGCTAGGGGTGGGGTTTCAACAACTGGCCAATGGGGAGAGGAACTGTGAAAGGGACCAGTCAGGGGAAGGATCCAAAATGGAGCAATCGGCTTGGGTAAAAAAGAATCAATGGGGTATAACTGATTAACACATTTCTTCACCATTACATAGAGAGATGTTTGCCAGGGTTTCTCCTTTAGGGGGTTGTTGGAGGTTAGGTTTGGTTTTGGGGTTTTTTTTTGTTTTTTTTTTTTTTCCTATAGAATTTTCCCCCCCCCCCATGAGTTGCTAAGAAACTAAATACTGATGCTTAGAGGGTGCTTGACCCACACAAAAGAAGTGGTGAGGGTAGGGGAAGATCACTTAAGTTTGGGGGAGGGAAAAGCACAGTGCTCCAGGAGCTGAGTGTGCTTTTTCCTGCTCTGGGCATCGAAGAGGCACGGTCGGGCAGCGGCTTGCTGCGTGAAGAGTCCCCTGTTAACGGAGGGTCCGGTCCTGGGAATTCTACCACCATCCATCATCCACTCATGTGCCCAGGAATTCAGAGCCCCTTTGCCTGCCCTGCTGGAGCTGGGCCAGCCTTGTTCAGCCATAGTGGCTTCATCAGCACTGCTCACTTTGCCGGGACACCCCCCTTTGCCTGCCAGGACACTCCCCTTTGCCTGCTGGAGACAACCCGCCGTTTCCAGCCATCAGCCCCAGAGTGTTCCACCGTTACAGCTTGGTGCTCTTGGGGAGGGGCCCAAGAGATCAGACTGCCCCGGGCTTGTGAAACAAAGCTCCTCGAGGTTCTTAGTTCTGTTTATTATTAATGCTGTAGTGGTTGTTGCTTGTTTGTCCTGTTATATTTACTAGTAAAGAACTGTTATTCCTTTCCCCATTGCTCTGCCTGAAAAAACTCCTTTAATTTTCTAAATTACAATAACTTGAGGGGAGGGGATTAGAATTCCCCCATTCCTAGAGAGGCCCCCCACCTCCCTAGCAGATACCTGTCTTTCAAACCAAGACAGGAGTGGTGTTTATATTCTGTCTGGCTGTCATGGGTTGGCACAGTTTAGTTTTTAGTTATGGAGAAATGTGGAATGTATTTCCTGGCCAGGACAAGGGAATTGCTTTAGAAAGGACAGGGACCTATCAGAAGGTTATTTGGGATATTGGCATCTTTTTTGACCACTAAAAATGTCAAATGCGACTTTGGGAAGCACCCGTATAAAAAGCCCTGATTTCCTGCAGGTCAGCCCTTTTCCTCCTGGTTGGCTCAACAGGTAACATCGAGTTGGGCTTGCTGCTTCCCCCCCCATGGGAGGGAGCTGGCCCAAGGCCTAGCCGGATTCCATCGGCTCCCAAGGGAGGGGGGGGGGGGAAGGAGAGGTTGCTGCTTTACAACAACTACTTTCTCCAAACTTCCTGGAGCAGGGAGGGATCTCTGCTGGGCCCCTGATAAGAGCTATGGGCCACGTTTAGGCTGAGGCCACCTCGATTTACACTGAGGGGTGGGCAAAAAAAGGCATTTATGATCCTGCCTGGTTTTTTTGATTCTGGACTGTCCGGGTCCTCTGATCTCTGATCTTTCTGTGTGAGTTCTTCTCTCCCTCACCAGCGTGGCCTTGAAAATCTAACACCATGAGCTGCAGTGAGAGAGAAAAAGACTTTGGGCAGATTTAACCCTTTCCTGGCAACATGAAGCTTCCAAGGCCTAACCCTTTCCTGAGAGAGAAAAGAAAAGGACAGAGTGAACATAGAGAAGACATAGCATGAAGTCAGTGGAGCGAGAGGGAGAGTGTTTTTGGAGTTTCATTCTGTTTTGTTTTAGGTTTTTTTCCCCAACTTTCTTTTTCCATTCTTTTAGTGTGTGTTAATAAAACTATTTGTTTATTTTTAAGCTTGAGCCTGCTTTGCTTTTTTTTCCTAATCTCTCTCCCACAAAAAGAGAATAAACACTAGGACCACTACACTAAATTTGGCAACCAGAATTTGGTGAACATGAAACCACTACACTGGCTTAACTGCTCCCTTTCCAAGGGGGCATGTTTATATTATTGTCTGGCTTCTCTCCAGGGGAGTGTGTATTAAGTCAGGCTTAACAGCCTCCACAGTCAGGTACACCTCAACATTCCATATTTCTTTGCCTTCAATACTGTTCACTTGTCCTACACAGTTGTAGCCCATTAGGGATGAGGCTCAGCCACAGCCCAAATCCCAATCACCACAATCTGTGTGCCCACAGGGGGATACTATTTAATGGATCTAGATGAAGATTATGATTAATTGCATATTTATGATAATAATAGTAGCTGTGTTGTTCACCTCTGGGATGGGGAATAAGACCTTAAAGTTACTGCAAGATTTTGGCAGATTACAGAATGTAACCTCTATAACAGGTTTTTTGACAACACCAACCTCTGCAGAAAATCCAGTTCCATGGGGAGCTTTAGCCAGCAATTTGACAAAAGCTTGGGAACACATGTGGGAAGGAAGTAGTACCCATGACAAATGGACAGGGATGAAAGGAGAATATTCCTTACGATGGACACATAAGAACAATACTGTTGAGGATTGTAATATCTCAAAATCAGATCTGGAAATAACCTCAGGAAGTATTTATCGTCCAACAGATTGTACTAATGCCTCTTGGGGAGGTTGAATACCAGAAATATGAAATAGACCTCAAACAGGACAGTGGGAATATATCCAGCCACTTCAGTGGTGTCTGGACTGGGAAGGGACTCCAGGCCTCGCAGAGGACTCCTGTCCCAGGGTGACTTAATGATGCTTGTATCCCCAATTGTCTGGTCTGTTTGTGCTGTATATTGAGTTCTGTGCCCTTAATACTGGTTCTAAGAGCAAGGCGAAGGCAAAACTGCCTGACTCCTACACATTCTTCTCCAGACGGGGTGTTCAGCGGAGGCTTGAAGAGACTGCAGGACAGAGATTTTTTTTTTTGCTTTTAGTTAGTTTCAGCTAGCTAGGGCAGAGAAGTTCCCTGAACTGTTGTTGTTTTTTGTTTTTTTTTCCTTTTTCTTGGAACTGTTTAAACCTGATCTAGACTGAAAACCCAGGGGATCACTGGAGGCTTGCACCTGCGGCCCACCGGGGCCTGGACCTCGGCATTTTCCAGCAGCGCTGGAGGGTCTGGGACTGATAAAAGACTGAGAAAGAGCCGAGCTACACCCACAGCAAGAACTTTCTCAATTTGCCATCTCACTCCAGAACGAGAGGTTTTATTGTTTTATATTATTCATTCTTTATACTTGTATGCACTTTGTTAAGTAAAATAGTTTTTTCCACTTTTCTCCGAAGAAGTTTTTTACCAGACCAGTTGAAAGGAGGGGCCATTTAGGTTTGCTTCCCAGAGGGATCCTATTCAGGGGTTTTCTCCCAAATTTGTCCCTAAACCAGGACAACCCCTTACAGGTCGGTATAAAATATCCTGATTTAATAAGGTCAAGGCAAAAGGATCCAAGGACAAAGGAAAAATGGAATTGCATTCAAATATGCACTTGTACTAGTAGGAGGTACAGCAGCTCATGACTGTCCCAGGCTCTAAAATTGGGATATGTTTGTAGAAATTATTTTCCCTTCCTTAATGACACCTGGTCTCACCTCACAAACAAGAAGACTTGGAGAGATATAGACTTTTAGCAGCACATAGTAAAATCATTAGAGTCCGCAGTATGGATAGGAAGTAAAGGAATTTGCATCACACATTTGTCCTTAGGAGAATCAAAAGTACAATGGACACTGGTAGTATTAACATTATGACCCTTGTGGAAGGAGTCACCATTGGGAACCCAACTACAGAGAAAAGTTAAATGTGATGAAATTTGGAAATATCCCAATACAGGAACTATAGTGGGATGGATTTTAGAATCCATCTTTCCTCTTGTGGTGGTTTAGCAAGGAAGCGATTCTTCTGAGGAAGTTATAGCAAAACCAATCAGTGACTAGGCACGAAAATAGACAGCTAATATAGCC
Organism: Hirundo rustica; assembly: GCF_015227805.2. Taxonomy (NCBI): domain Eukaryota; kingdom Metazoa; phylum Chordata; class Aves; order Passeriformes; family Hirundinidae; genus Hirundo; species Hirundo rustica. The sequence continues at coordinate 24,494,208 of NC_053487.1, read as the reverse complement.
ATTAGAAAGGTGACATGCCTCTGTGAACACACAGGGTTAAAAATCGGAGAAATCGCAGGAATAGTCCCTTTTCCTTCTGGCCTGAGGAGCAGGTAACAACCGGACCCCAGCAGCCGCTTGGTGGAGCTGACTGGGCTAGCCAGGCCCCGCCACTCCACCATGTTGGTGGAGCCAGCATGGCCTGGCCGGTCCCCCTGGCCCAGCAACTGCTGGCAGGGAAGGGAAAGCCACGGCTATTAACATCCAGCTCACCCTAAGGGTTGCCCCATAGCCAGCCTGGCTGAGGGAGGTGTCCGCTGGGCCCACCCTGCTGAGACCAAGGGGTAGGGGGATGCATCCACCAGCCTGGCTACCAAGACCCTGGCTACCATTCCTGAGCCCCCCATCATTGGCGTAGCTTTTAAATCCAATAGCCATGCAGCCAGAGCGGCCGCTGCCCAGCAGGGATCACATGACCATCTACAGGCCCAGGTGAGATGTTAATTCTTTCCTTGACAGATGAGACTTACAAAGCACTAACCCTTCTCTGAGTGAGAGAAAAAGACAGAGTGATTGAAATGTAGAGGCACAGCATGAGAAGGAAGTCAGTGAAGAGAATAAAAGTCCTAGGTTGGGAGAAAGGATTGAGGCGTTGCCTAGTTTGGGCTGGACTTCTCTTGTGAGGCCATGGAGAATGGACTAAAACATACCTGTAACTTATAGGATGCTTTTTAGGGGGATGCAAAGTTCTAGTCATAACCATGGACTGATATAGCTGTGATCCAATGGAGAACTTTGAACAGAGGAAGATAAAGAGACACCCTCTGCCCCCAGGGAAAAAGAAGGCCTCTGTTTCTTGAGATAAAGATGATTTAGGAGCTAGATGAAGAGAACCTTTGTTTTATACTAGAATACTCATCCTTAAACTGTACCCTAAAAAAGCTGATATGGCCCATATGCAGTTGTGGGAAAAGCTGCTAAATGGGAGGGACTTCACAGTTTGCAGAATACTCCTGGCGGCTGCAGATTCATGACATGGGAGCCACCAGAGAACTGTTTTCTTGTGCTTCTGTTTCCATGGGAGTTCTAAGAGAGGTTCCTCTCCCTAAGAACTGATGAAAGACTATTTTAAAGTGGTGAAACGGACTGAAAATCACAGATTTTGTCTCTTTATGGTGTCAGTGGGAAAGTGAACAGTTGTGGGGGGAGGAGAAGTGTTTTGAAGGTTTCATTTTGATTCTCATTCTCTTCTTTTAGTGTTTGTTAATAAACCCATCTTTATATCTTTTAAGTTTGAGCCTGCTTTGCTTTTCTCCTAATCCTATCTCACATCAGAGAGTAAATGATCCTGGTAGACACTCAAACCACTACACTGATTTTAGGAAATAGAAATTGGCAAGCATGAAACCACTGCACCTCTGCAAATATCTACCTGTCCTGGGGTGACTTTATGATGCTGAATTGTATCCTCATTCATCTGTTTAGCCCAGAAATAAGTTTTGCACCTTTAAAACTAGATCTGAGAGTGAAGGGGGGGAGGAGAAGCGGTGGAATGTCTGAATTGGTTGTATTCAAAAACATAGAGTGTGGTATTTCTTTATGAGACTAGACAACCGCCGATGGCAAAAGGAAAGACTCTGCTCTCTATCACTGTGTGGGGTATAACAGCTTTTATTCTCGAGTCCTGACCTGCTTGGCTGGAGCTCTTCCCGGTGGCTCACCGGTGCCAGAGAGATTGAGGCCCCACACGTGCTGGGGCTTTTTCCCCTGGGGGCAGGGCCCAGAGGCAAGGACAAGACACTACCCAATCAGGGAGAAAGTGGGAGTGGAAGAGAGTTGGGTTACAGCTGAGTAAGGACAGACCACGTGATACAGATTACAAATCCGATGAAACACAATATAATCCCAATTAATGCATTACAACAATAGAGGTGAAGACTCAGTTCATGGAAGATGCTCAGAGTTGGGACCTTGAGTAGCTTTAAAGTTGCAGAAGGAAAATGACCTTTAGTGCAAACAAACCATTTAGAAAAACACTGCTAAGGAATAATGATAATTATAAGGAGAAGGTTCAGCGCTTTCTCCTCCTCCAGGCAGCACTGGCCACTTGTGGGGCCTCTGCAGGTGGCTTTGCACTTTTAGGGAGGAAAGGTTTCACCCACTTGGCTGGCACCCACTTGGGACCTGAGGGAGTGGACATGCAGGCATACCCACGACCCCAGGTGATCAGATCATGAGGACCCTCTGTTTCCCTGGTTGCTGGATGCTTTACCATTACCAGTGGCTTTGCTTTCAGCTGTAGTTGGCAGTTCTCTCTGAAATGGTGCACAATTGGTGGGTTAAGATTTTCAAACGTGCAATTTAAAAAGTTCAGAGTGAACAAGGCTTTGGACAACTGGATTTGGGGTGTTTCTAATTTTAGAGACTGATGTTGTTGGCTGAGGACCCTTTTGAGACTCTGGTGGGTCCTTTCCACGATGGCCTGACCTGTGGGGGAGTAGGGGATGCCTGTTTTGTGCTCTACTCCCCATTGCTGCAGGAAGCTTCTGAACTCCTTGGATATGTACATGGGTCCATTATCAGTTTTTATTGATTTGGGGATGCCCAGGAAGGAGAAAGCCTGTATTAGGTGTTTCATGGCATCACTAGACTTCTCCCCTGAGTGGGCAGAGGCATAGACAGCTCCAGAAAAGGTGTCTACAGATACATGGACATACCTTTGCCTACCAAAGGACATGATGTGTGTCACGTCCGTCTGCCATACCTCACAGCTGTTCAATCCTCTGGGGTTTGCTCCTGCACTTAGGGCTGGGAGTGCGTGTTGCTGGCACGAGGGACACATTGACACAATTGCCCGAGCCTGTTCCCGAGTTAGGTGGAACTGGTGGACTAGGCCTGGTGCATTCTGGTGAAAAAGCTGATGGCTGATTTTGGCTTGTCCAAAGATGTCTGGGAGTGGGCCCATCTCCGCAGGCACAGCAAGAGCATCAGCCCTTCTGTTGCCTTCAGCTATGAATCCTGGTAAATCGGTGTGTGATCTGATGTGCATCACATAAAATTGTTGCTCTCAGTGGGTGATCAGATTTACTAGTTTTGAGAGCAAGTTGAAAAGTGCAGAACTGGAGACCTCACTCAGTACAGCTTGTTCAGCTCTGGATACTACACCTGCTACATAGGCCGAATCTGTGATCAAATTGAATGGTTCAGGAAACTTTTCAAAAGCTCTAATAACTGCAGCCAACTCAGCTACCTGAGGTGATCCTTCCACCTCAACAATATCTTTTTCCCACTGCTGAGTTAGAGGATTTTTCCATGTTATTACTGATTTATGAGATGTTCCAGATGCATCTGTGAAAACGGTGCCCTAGGTTACAATGTAAGATATGCTCAAAGTATGTATTCTATCACCATCTACATGAGATGTTGAAACTAGGTTGGGCAGTGTTTCCCTTGCCCCCTCCCTCCAGACTATCTTGTGTTAATGGCCCATCAATGCCCTGCTGCATGACTCATGGATGATTCCCTCTGGGAGCTGTCTCTGTTTAATGGGCAATCAAGGACCCATTGCAAGACTGATAAAATTATATCAGCCCATTGTGAGATGATCTGGCCAGGGGGAGGACCCAAGCATTCCCACCTGGATATAATCTGGCATCTGGGACAGCACAGGCAGCCTTACCCACTGGATTCCCAGAGGACAAGAGCTACCAGACCTTTCTGCAGGAACACTGCTTCAACAAGACCACTTCATCTGGACTGCTACCACCACGGTGTCAGGTTGTATTCTGACTCTGTCAGTGATCTTTTGTACTAGTGCATGTGTTTTATTTTATTTTATTTTACCTTTTTTTTTCTCTCCTATTAAATTGTTTTTTCTGACTTGGAGTCTCTCGCTGGTTTTGCCTTCAAGCCAGCACAAACGGTTAAAGCCTTTAAAGGCCTCCTGCTCTGAACACTTTTTAATGACAATTTGAACTGAATTTGTTCTCTAAATAATTTGTGAGCAGGCTGATGAATTGAAATTCGACCTGTGGAGCTATCCAGAGCAAACTGCAAAGCTTCATTTTCATGAATCAAGTGTTCCAACACTGCTTTTGTGATTTGGCCCGAGTTTACCTCAATTGGGATGTGAATACACTCAAAATCACATCCTGCTAACTCCCTGATCCAGGTCCTGGCTTTCTGGATCAATTCTGCTACCAGTTCCTGTGGCTTGGTCATTCTTTTGGACCAGTGGTGACTGAGGAAAACCCACTCTATGATTAAGAGGGGATCACTACAGTCTTTGTCCTTTTTTGATTTTTCCACCCTTTCCCACTGAAAAATCATCCTGTGTAAGTGTGGCAATTTGCCTAAAATGATGAATTTGAATGGCAAGTCTGATTTGCACCTATTGGCCTGTCTGGTGGCCATACAGTCCTGTACCTTTTCTAGGGCTGCTATTGCCTCTTGGGTGAGGGTCCTAGGAGAACTTAGCTCCTCTCCTGAAAATATACTTCCCTTTAGCCACCCCCCAGCTCTCGCTAGCTCAGTTATTCAGGGGTTTTAGGAAAATATATTTCAGAGAGACAGAATAAAGATTTCAAAAGAGTGGCTCTCACCCCCAGCTTCCGTCCAAGCTTTATTCTCGATGTGATGTTCCAGGAAGCCGAGAAAAGAGAGTGAACCAGGAAGAAACAGGGGTATATCTAGTTTTGGGCCAAGGAAAGATATTGGCCCTGAGCCAATAGGGTCAGGAGTAAGTATGATAGGGAAGAAGGGTTAAACTACATAGCACAGGTTTCCGGGGGATTCTGAGGGGAAAAACCATTCCTCAGAGGAACACGACATCTCCCCCTTTTTTGTTTAAATACATTAGAAGAAGAACATTAGGTTACACGGAATGTGGGTTTTCCCACCAATTACAATTGGTGGGGGAGTCAACCTGCTTTAGGTTTGCCAACTCTATGTGGTTGACTTCTGAGGTAGAAGGTATGAGACTACTGATAGCCTTGAAAATCAAACAGTGTAGGATCTCGAATGCTATTGTTACAAGGAGAAGAATAACAAGAAATAACAAAATTGTTTTAACTATAGAAGTCCACCACCCTGTTAGTCCCCAGCCTTTGAACAGTTCTTTGATCCAATCCTCAGATTCTTGCTTCACTTGTCTGATCAAGCTGTTCATGCTTCGAAGGGCAGCATGGATGTTTGGAGCCTTTGAGGTCAGGTTTAGGCAACATAGTCCTTCAAATACCTGGCATTCATGTCCATGAAGTAACAAGAGAGAATCTATAGCAGCACGGTTCTGGAGAGTGGCCTGTCTGGTAATTTCCTCGTCTTCTAGGAGAGAGCTGATGGCGGTGACTACCCAGCACTCTAGATGGCCCAATTCACCTAGAGCTTTGGCTGCTGCGACCCACGGAAGGAACAGGGACACAGCAACTCTTTTTGACTTGGCCCAATGAAAAATTTCTGAATTACAATTTGGATCCAATTGGTCAACACTCCTCTTTTGAATTTTGTTTGTGAGTCCATTCACCAATTAAAGTTTGGTTGGGTGTCAATACAGACAACCGCCCTATGGTACATGGCCCTCCTAAAAGCCGAGACGGAATTCCTGCCCATGCCCGATCCCCACAAATCAAGAACAATCCCTTGGGGAGGCTTATGGGTCTTGAGTGAGATGGGTTTTCTGCCTCAATATGGCTTATCTGATGACACCATCTTTTTGCCGAAAACTCCCCACGACACTGTTTTATATTGTGGTACTCATTAATGTTAGGAGGTTTTGCGTAGATTGAAAAATGTATGCAGAATGATGCAGGGGAGGAACCCAATAAATCTAATTCTTGGGGTTCTTGAGATACCTTGGGCAAACTTGGCAACCACTCCTCTAAGGGGTTCACGATCATCCCAGCTTTCTGCTGATGACCCTTGTATGGTCGGAAGGTGTTTGGCTCTGGAATTTCGTTGGACCTATGTGTGTCTAATCCTGCTGGAAATTCTCCAGCCTGTCATGGAATTCCTATGAGACAGTTGGACATAGGATTCTCTGTTGATGCAGTGGTCAAACATATGTTTTCCTGCTGAAGTGTCTGTGCCAGGGTCACCCAGACGTTTTGACGCGGCTGAGGGATGATCCATGCAGCTGCCAGACTGTTCAGCAACAACAAGCTGACAACTTGTATGGGGTTCATCACAGGGTTGAGTGTCAGGTAGGTTTTCTCTAAAAAGAAAAACAAACATTTTTAAAACATGTTAAAAGTTTCTGTTTCTGCCGGAAGGAGCCCACATCTAGGAAGATTCTTTTTCTTCCATCCGGCGGTGTCTTCTTTTGGAGGCAACGGCTACTTGCCTCTTATCCCCTTCTGCAGGAGCTGGATTCTTAGGGACAAAAGGTTTCACCCACTTCTGGGGAATCCATCGAGGGCCTGAGGGAGTGGCCACGCACGCATAGCCATGACCCCAGGTCACGAGCTCATAGGGACCTTTGGTTTCCCAAGTTTCTGGGTCCCTAATCATGACCGGTGGACGCTGAGACAATTTGAACTGATTGCCACTGTTAAAATGGCGTACCACTGGTGGACTCATGTTTTCAAATGAACAGTTCAGAAAATTGATGGTAAACATGGCTTTGCAGAGTTTCTTATGTGGAGACATCCACACAGTTGTACTACTCTGTCTAGCCAGGACCTGTTTGAGCGTCTGATGTGCTCGCTCAACCACAGCTTGACCTGTGGGGGAGTGAGGGATGCCAGTTTTATGTTCCACTCCCCACTGCTGGACAAACTCCAGGAACTCCTTGGACGCGTACATTGGGTCATTATCAGTTTTGATTTCTTTTGGAATCCCCAACACTGAAAAAGCTTGCATTAGGTGTTTCTTGGCATGTTCAGTCTTTTCCCCTGCATGGGCAGAGGCATACACTGCGCCTGAATGTGTGTCAATGCTTACATGAACATATTTGAGGTGTCCAAAACTAGGAATGTGCGTGATGTCTGTCTGCCATACCTCACAACTGCCAAGGCCCCGGGGATTAACTCCCATACCCATCGATGGCATTGCTTGGACCTGGAAGTTGGGACAGGTGGCCACAGTGGCTCGAGCCTGGCTCCGTGTTAGCTGGAACTGACGGATCAGGCCCGGCACATTCTGATGGTATTGTTCGTGACTCAGCTTTGCCTGTTGGAAGATATCAGGGAGATGTGCATTTTCAACTGGTGCAGCAAGGGAATCTGCCTGACAATTCCCCTCTGCAATTTCACCTGGCAAATCAGTGTGTGATCTTACATGCATCACATAGAACAGATGTTCTCAATGAGAAATTAAATAAATTAGCTTTGAAAGCAATCTGAAGAGATGTTCATTGTCAATTTCTTTGAGCACAGCCTGCTCCGCTCTGAACACTACCCCCGCCACGTAAGCAGAGTCTGTTACCAAATTAATTGGTTCCGAGAACTTCTCAAAGGCTCTTACCACTGCGGCTAGTTCAGCCACTTGGGGGGATCCCTCCACAAACTCCACATCAGCTTCCCAATGCTGAGTCTGAGGATTTCTCCAAGTCATCACCGACTTGTGGGAAGTCCCGGATATGTCCGTGAACACTGTGAGAGCCTTGAGTGGTCTCCGACTCCTCACAAGGAATGAGGTGGAATTCCTCATTGAGCAACTTGTGAGATGGGGCATGGACTGATATTTGTCCCCTGTAGCTGTCCAGAGATAATTGGAGACTGGCATTGCTCTGGAGCAAATGCTCAAACATCTCTTTGGTCCATCTCTTGGGAGAGTTCCTTCCCTCCTTAGAAAGTTTGACCGGAAGGTGAATACATGTAAAGTCACAACCAGCCAGTTCACACAATCTCACCCTTGCCTTTCGAATCAGTTGAGCTATCAACTCTTGTGGCTCAGTGATGGTCTTGGATCTTTGGTGAGAGAGGAAGACCCACTCTATGATCAAGAGTGAATCTCTCTGCCCCTCGATCCATTGAAAAATCAAACCATGCAAATGTGGCAGTTTTCCTAGAACAATGAATAGGAAAGGTATGTTTGGCTCACATCGATGAGCCTGCCTCTCTGATAAGGCCTTCTGTACCTTTTTGATTGCTGTCTTTGCCTCTGGGGTCAGTTCCCTGGGAGAAACCAGCTCCCTCTCCCCCTTCAATAAATTGAAGAGACAGTCTAAATCTTCATTTGTGAGGCCTAGCCAAGGTCTTACCCAATTCAAAGACCCACACAAGGAGTGGAGATCTGCTAGGATTTTGGGATTACACTCAATTTCCAATTTCTGCGGAACAATGGTCCTTGCAGCTATTTGTAGACCCAGGTACTTCCAAGGTGGCATCCTTTGAACCTTATCTTCCTGCAATTGAAATCCAGCAGAGGTTAAAACCTTAACCACTCAGTCAAGTGTGTGTTGGAGTATAGAGTCATTGGGGGCCCACACAAGTAGATCATCTATGTAGTGAAGGATGATGGCATCCTTTCTCTTGGCACATACCGATGACAGTAATGAGGCTACGTACTGTTGGCATATGAAAGGACTGGATTTCAGACCTTGGGGAAGTACTTTCCAGTGATATCTCTTCATTGGGGCTTCTCGATTAATGGTAGGAACCGAGAATGCAAACCATGGGGCATCTTCTGGGTGTAGAGGAATTTGGAAGAAACAATATTTGATCTCTAAAACAGCCAATTGCCAGTCTTGAGGGAGCATTGTTGGAGAAGGCATCCCTGGCTGGAGTGGTCCCATGTCCTCTATAATTTTGTTTATTTCTTGGAGGTCATTGTTGGGGAGGATGAAGCCAGAAAGCCCTATAAATACGACTGCTTAGATTCTGAGAATGTGAAACCTATAAGTGAGATAGAATTGAAAGCAAGTTTTGATGTTTGAAATGTCCTAGCTACTGGATGTCTGGGAAAAGAGTTATGTGGCCAGCTGAAGGTCACCTGCAGATAGACCCAGAGGTCAAATGGAATGTTCTGTCTCACCCCCAATGTATGGTCCATCCCACACCTGTAAGCCTCCTGTGAAGTATCAGGTATCTGTAACCCCATTGGCCCAAGTCTTGTTCCAGCCCACCTTGAAGCCCCCTTATCAGGGGGCTGAGAGCTGGGCTGGTCCTCTTTGCCTGGCACCCTTCCCCGAGGACTTTCCTCTCTTGGAATTTCCTCTCCCTACATCTCCCTTCCCCCACTCCCTAGGCCTTGCCACAAGTTGCGCCTGGTAACTCAGAGCAAGGCTTCACATGCTTTACAATAAACCTCATCTTCTAAAACCCAACTTCAGAGATCTCTCATCTACATTCATCCACACCGTCCTGGAGTCTGCAGCGAAGCGATTTCTACAGGCCATGGAGCAACCTCTACTTGTCCTTTCCTGGTTTCTTTCTTACAAAGACTGGGAAATTCCAAGGGCTTGTTGTCTCTTCTAGGTGACCTTGAGCCACCTGCTCCTCCACAAGCTCCTCAAGCGCCTTGAGCTTCTCTTTACTCAATGGCCACCATGCTACCCATCTTGGGTTATTGTCCAACCACTTGAGTTTGTGGGTAGGGCGCTCCACAGTGGCTATTTCCAAAAATCCTGGGGTGTCTTAGGAATGACTAATTGGACTTCCCACTGTGACATGGTGTCTCTCCCCCATAAGGGAGCCTTATAATCAGCAACGAATGGACGGACATTTGCCAATTTCCCGTCGGGTCCCTCAATTTGCACTATGTTTTTTGAGATTTTTGCCATTGTGATTCCTCTTATGCCCTGAAGTTTGCCTGCCACAGGTTGCAACTCCCAATGTGATGGCCACATGCTCTCAGGTATAATGGTAACGTCTGCGCCCGAGTCGAGCACCCCCTCCACATGGAGGCGGTCTGACACACGGGCTAAGTTACATGCCAGAGAAGGTTTGTTCTCCCCCACCACCTCCGCCCAGTAGACTTCCGGTGATTTTCCATCCACTAGGACCTCTGCCGGAACAGGAATGGCCTGGGCAAGGACTTGCCCCTCTACCAGGTAGAATGGTGGGTGCATGCAGCGTGCCAACAGCATGAGGCCTGTTATCTTTCCCTTAATGGTCATGGGAGCTACCTCAACCTCCAAGGGTGTGTGTGCTGTGTCCCCAATAACAAAATACTCACTGTTCGGTTCCATGTGGTTAACCTTCATGTCCTGTGAAATGTTTTGCAGGTCCACTGTAATTACTGTCCAGTCAGTAGATCTGAAATGAAAACCTTTGGTAGTCACGAGCCTATATCGGCCTCGCGTCTGCCATACCTTGTTAGTTGAACATTTGACATTTTTATTTTTCTGTACCCCCACACCCTGTGACCTGCCCTCCCCCTTTTTTGTTAAGAGAGAAACATTTGCCAGGGTATGGCCTTGTAAATTTCTTTCTTGGCGCATCAAGGAGGTAAAATCTGGGCCGCGCTGTGAATTCAGTTTTTTTGATTTTTTGACTTGGGTTTCTGGTTTTCTGGGCAGGCCTTGGCGAAGTGTCCTGGCCTTTTGCAGCGGTGGCAGATGATGTGCTGCAGCTGGTCTGATGACATCGGTTGCCTCCTTGCTCCTGGTGCTGCAGCTGCCACAGGCTTTGGGTGTGTCAGTCCCGGATTCCTTTCAGGTGCACTGAAAAGTTCTGCTCTCCTGGTACAGGCTTCTATCATCTGTGCGAGACTAGGCGATGGGTCAAGGGGAAGGCTAAGAATGATTCTACGACAGGTCTCATTAGCATTCCTCTGAGCCATCTCCTTAATCAATTCTGCCTGTACCACTGGGTCTTGCACTTGTCTTTCCACTTGACTTCTCAGACGATCCACAAGCTGCAAAAAATTCTCTGAAGGAAACTGTTTAATGTAAACATAACTGCTCTTTATCTCAGTTGATGGAATTTGATAAAAAGTTTTTTCTGCCACATTACAGATCTTATCTAAAACTGACTTGGATAATAATCGGGTTTGCTCCTCCGCACTAGATAAATCACCTTCACCGCACAAATGGTCATGTGTGATGTCATTGTAATCGCTGTCCTGAGCATCAGGAGTTTGCTGAATTTCCTGTAATACTGTTCTCAAAGCTTTTTTCCATAATCCTTCCCATAGGTCATACTCTGAGGGAGTTAATAGGCATCTGAATAAATCTTTAATGTCATTGGGTACCATCTCATTTGAATTGAAGGTAGCTTTCATCATGCCCTTAAATATTTCACTGTATCTCCCAAATTGTTTCTGCATTTTACACACCTCTTTTTTATCTTGGTAGGAAAAAGGCAGGTACTCTCTGCGCACATGACGTTTTCCTGTATATACGACCGAGGCTACACCTGGTATGCTTTCCTGATCATTATTCTGAGTTGCTAAAAATCCTGCGGCTTCTCCATTGCCCAGGCAGCCAGAGGGTGTTGTCCCCCCCGCTCCCTGGGGTCCAGCAACAGGCAGCTCCTCCCTCCTCCCCTGGGGCCCCAGGCTAGGCTGCTCCTTAGCCCTTGCAGCGGGGGGGCCACTCCCACCGCCTCCGCGGTTGCGGGCTGGCAGCCACCCTTCACTACCTTTCCCCCCAGCCACAATGGGAGCGGTGATTGCAAGGCACCCTCCCCCCTCCCCCTTCACTCAGCCGCTGGGAGGGAGGGGGAGGCACTGGGGGGAAGGGTGGGGGATTGGGTGAGAAATATGGAGTTGGGGCGGGAATTGGGGGGAAGGGATAGTGGGAAGGAGGCGGAATACAATGCCATCCACCATCAGGGCTGACCGCATGGTGCGAGCCCCCCAGGGTCTCATCCACGCGGCCAGAGCCCTGAGAGGAAAATATTGCATCTTGCTGAGGGAAAACAGGTGGGAGAGGAGGGTATAAGGAAGATGGGTGGGTTTGAGGAGCAGAATCCAGTATGGAATTAGGAAAACACTGCTTCTCGGGACCAGGTAATTGCTGAGAGGTTTTGCATGGCTGTCTGCTGTTTTCTGCTTCTAACGGCTTCTTGCGTACTTGTAAGAATATTGGAATAAATAAAGAAATTTTGTTTTCCCCATTTTCAACTTTTAAAGTTATTAAGTTTCCCACATCATCCTGTGATATATGTCCTAAAGTTAATTCGTGTTAAATGTTATAATATGTAATTCATTCTCTGTAAGATGTAAGTTCATTTCTAATCGTGTATACCATGGGTTAACTGGGACTGAGACAGCACGAAGGGGGACACGAGGAATTCCTTTGCTAGAGACTGCAAGGGAGGGACATGAGAAAAGTATGCCAAGAATTACATGAAAAGGGACACAAGAAAACCTCTGCCGGGAATCGTTAAAAAGAGAACAAAGATGACAGAAAAGGGAGATAGAGAACCCGAACCCGGAGAACTGAATGATTACATCAGATCGATATCTCATCCGTCCCCTTCCGACATTAACATCTCTACACAGCACCTAGACACAGCCATCAAGGACATTGTTTTCCAGAGCAAATCCATTCAACCACACCAGAACCCGAACATGAATATCTAATGAGGCTGCCTCAGATGAGGGAATCTCGGGGTCCCGATTTTCTCTCAGTGATCCAGTGTATAAAAAGAGACAGCTTCAGACCAGAAATGTGAACTTGGGGGGTGACATACTGACAGAGTGTGTTACTGTGTTCACCCAGTGCTGAAACCCTGGGGTTCGACACTGACCTTTTAATTGTAGCTATCGGAGACTGTTATTTTGTCTCAAAATAAATTCTAAAATTTGATTTATTGAATTTGGTCTATCGTATTTATTACAATCCCAAAATGAAACAGAATTTATATCTTGTAAAGTAATATCTGGAATCTCAGCTGACAGCCAGGAAATAAATTTGATTAAGAGCTTATCAGGAAATTTTAGATCTGTTGAAATGTTTCTAAGTTGTTTAAAAGCACTCTTTTGATTAATCGATAAATGTATGCCCATATTTCTGATGTTTTAAAAGGCAAACTGTTTGAAAAATCTAACCCCTTGCTGCCCAACAAAGAGAAACACAAACCACAAAGTAGTTTATGCGGTGCTTTATTCGGGCCCGGGGACCCGGGGACTAGCGTCCCAAATCAGAATCCCACCGACCCTCATTTTCTTACAGGTTTTATACTATTTCTTACAGATTACATCATCAACGTACGTGCTATACATGACATTTCAGTTTAACATTAATCTTCTAATTTCTATAGACTATATCTCGTTCCCACAACACCTGCTTCCCTATCTCTATTTACACAAAGGCTCCCACCATAAATTCTATTCTTCTTTGACCACCGTGAGCACCTAACCGCGACGTCTTGGTCCGTTCCTCATGCTTCGTTTGTCAGCACATTCTTTCCTTGTACTTCTCCTAGCAACATGGCTAATTTCCAACAAGTCCCCCCTCTTGAGCATTCTTCAATTCTATTGCAAGGATGCTCAATTTCTTAGGTTTGAGTCTCAGCTACACGAGGTTGTATCACTTCTCTTCGGGTAACTGCTTGTATTACCTTTTTGGTGTGAGCCCCTTCTTTCAGAATCATTCCTAAAAGACATCTATATACAATGATCACTACAATTATCACGATTACAAACATTATTACATATTGTATTATAGATGATACCCAACCAGAAACCTGGATCCCTAAGGAGCTCAACAGGGCTCCTACCCAATTATGCTCAGCATCTTTTTGTATCTCCTTTGTTTTGGATTCTATTTGTTCTAATTGATCTATATCTTTTTCTATTTCTTCTGTCACATTTGGGATGTGCACGCAGCAATGGTCTACTCTGTTTCTTAAGTATCCACAAACCCCATGTTCTTTAAGTAGCAGTAAATCTAATGCCATTCTATTCTGTAATGTCATTCTAGTAGTCGCTTGCAGCTGAAGATTCAAGTCTCTAAAACCTTTTTTAGTTGTAGCTGCAAGCCTCTCCGTCTGTCCTAATAATCGGTACAACATCTCCCTGTTTCTGTAAGATGATATAGGGGCAAACAGTGATTCTAACATCCATCCTACTTTTACTCCATCATCAGGTTCATGCCAATCTTCCTGAATCGAAGCATCATCTTCTATCTCCCTTTTCTTTCTGCTTACCAATTCCTTTTCTTGCAGCTTAGAAGTTTTCCAGAATGGGCATAAGGTAGGAACCCCTAATGTAATTTGTGTAACTGCACCATCTATGGGCATGTGCGTAGTCCATAATCCGTGTCCCATAACCCAAACTAAATTTCCTGGGCTCCTAACCGTGGTCGTCTTGCAATCCCAGGGCTCCTTTTCTTTCTTTGCAAGGGTGTGATTATATCCTCTACATTCACATTCCCACTGCAACAGCACTCGCACTGGTTCAAGTCCAATCTGCACTGGTGGAGTGTCACAGGTTAGTACCTGTGTACAATTCCATAACTCCATCATCTCCACCTTTTTCCTATATTGTTCTTTGAATAATGACTTCTGCCCAAAATCTTGATTCTTTTTCCCTTCCCACACTATGCACCAATTCACTTTCCCTAGGTAACTATAAGTTTCTAACAGACTAGGTCCCCAGATTGTTTTCCACTCCTCCATTGTCATTGTCTCAGTGGTATTCTGACATACTTCTTCTATCTTCTTTCTCTTATTCCGAACTCGGATCTTATCGCATGGCTCGGACACTTCTCCAATCACCAAACAATTTCCCTTAAGCTTGGATCCTCTATCCATCCATAATATCCTGGTATCTGCTGACAATTTTGAATCCTCTATCCATCTATAATATCCTGGTATTTGCTGACAATTTTGCTTACTAATCTTTCTTCATAACATACAAACCTCTACCCAGTCTAAAATCTCCTTAGACACTATTTCACAGTTCCAGGTCACATTCGCGGTGGCACTTGGCATCTCCCTTATGGGTATAATTCCCCACGGGATTGGGTCTCCAGCCTCTTGAGGAAGAGGCAGGCAGGCTGTTATTGAAGTTGTATTTTGCATTCTTCCGAAGTCTCGAATTAGTCCTACTATTAAATTTTCCTGTCCTTCTATTATTTTTAGGGTTTGATTTCTCTCTGGGACCTGTCTGGTAACTCATATGCCCCTTACTCTTAACGTTACCTGACTGTGACCCCACCAATTATCTCGGGCTATCCAACACCAATATTCTCCTTCGTCATCCCCTTTCTGTACATTAGTAATTTGCAATGCTATTTCCTTTCTCCCTGCTGTGATTTTATACTTTGATCCCGGCCTAATCCTTGTTTCACGCCACCACCCATACATAGTGTAATTTTGGAATATTGTACAATTTAAAGCAATATTTTCTCTTTCTACTGCTAAGATTGTTCTTTCAGTTGCTCCTATTCCCTGATCCGGGTTTGTTCTAGCGACCACTTCCCGAAGTCCAAATCCTCCATCTAATCCACACTTAACTATACACAGATAATTCCCTGCCATGGTTGTTGAAGCAAAAGATGTGATATTATACCACCCGACCCCTTCAGACTCTTTCTTCCACTCACTACTTCCTTCCTTCAATTGATCCCATTCCATCTCTCTCTCTTTCCACCAGCTAATCCTTATTCTTCTTTTGCAATTATTCTTCAAGGTGTATTGACAACTAATTCTCAATGGCGGGCCCAACCAAATATCCTGGCTTGTTCTCAAGGGTGCTACTATTACCGAACCTGCACTGGTATAGTTTTTATTTATAATTTCCAACTCAAAATCCCCATAATCAAAACTATCTTTTATCCATACTACACAGGTGTATCTACCTTCTCCAGAAGTTGTGATTTTAGGAATCCTTAAGGTAGTGTTTCCTGATTGCTGATGGTCATCCCAAAGTGTTATTATTCCTTTACTTACGATGTCAAGGCCTTTTCTCCATCTCACATTAATTTCATGGGATCCAGCTTTCTGGTTGTCAGAAAACAAACAGGTTAATTCAACATTTCCACTTTCCGGTACTAAGACTAAAGGGTCTGGTACATGAATTATAACTGCTGAGGCTACTAACTGACAAACAATCAGTATCAAGATGATCAGGGCTTTGTTCGGAATACCATCCGAGTGTCCGTTATGAGTTGCACCTCCCATCTCGTCGGTACCTTCTTCACCCTGGTGTAGTGTATCCAGTTATCAATCCCAGCGACCTTGACGGCGGTGTACGTGGTCATCAGCACTTGGTAGGGACCATTCCATGACTCCTTCAGAGGCTCCACACTCCAATTTTTCACGTACACATGGTCTCCCGGCGAGATGTCATGAACTGGGTTCTCTAGTGGTAGCGGGCGGTTCCACTGCAAGGCTCCCCGTACAGCTGCAAGAGTCTTATTTAAAGATAACACATAGTTTATTAATACTTGGTCCCCTGTTAAATGGGGGTCCCCCTGATAGGTTGCAGCATGATAAGCTTTACCATACAATACTTCATACGGACTGACTCCTATCCTCTCCCTGGGTTTTATTCGGATGCGCAATAATGCTATTGGCAGAGCTTGGGGCCACTGAACTTTGGCTTCCTGGCAAATCTTTTTCAACTGATTTTTCAATGTTTGATTCATCCTTTCTACCTGGCCACTAGACTGCGGTCTCCACGGAGTGTGTAAATCCCATCTAATCCCTAATGCCTTGGCTACACCTTGAATGATTCCTGCCACAAAATGCGGTCCCCTATCTGATGACATTCCTAACGGGATTCCAAACCGGGGGATTATCTCTTTCAAAAGGGTTTTAACCACTTCCTTTGCCTGATTCGTGCGACAGGGAAACGCCTCTGGTCATCCTGAAAAGGTACATACATACACTAAAAGGTATTTGTTACCTTGGGCTTTAGGCAGCTCCGAAAAGTCTATTTGCCAGTAGTCTCCAGGCTGTGGGCCTACCTTTAACCCTCCCATCTGAACCTGTTTTTGCACTAGGGGATTATTTTTCACACAAGTGGGACAGGTTGCATTAACCCGCTTTGCCATTGTTAACATCTGATTAGAGATTACCTCATTCTTTAAAAATTTTACCAAGGCCTCCGCTCCCCAGTGGCACTTGTAATGTTCAGTCTCCAAGATTGCTCGCATTATCTTCGCAGGTACTACCACCTGCCCGGTTGCTGTTACATACCACCCTTTGTCATTCTTCTGAGCTTTCACCAGGTGGGCCAACTTCACGTCATCTGGTAGGTATGGAGGCTCATCTTTCATGTAGGAATCCGCCGGATTTCCCTTAGCTGGAATAAGAGCTGATTGAATCCTTATTTCCTTCGCTACTCTTTTAGCCGTTTTATCTGCCAATTGATTACCTTGGTATATCTTTCCATCTTCTCTTCGGTGTCCTGGCACATGCATTACTGCCACTGCCTCGGGTTCTCTTACAGCCTCTAACAGGAGTAGGATCTCGTCCCTATGTTTTATTGTTGACCCTTGAGACGTTAACAATCCCCGCTCTTTCCACAGAGCTCCATGTACATGCACCACCCCAAAGGCATATTTTGAATCAGTCCAAACATTGACCCTCTTTCCTTTGCTCAATTCGAGGGCTCGAGTTAAGGCTCTAATTTCTGCTTTTTGAGCCGAGGTTCCAGGGGGAAGAGCCTTTGCTTCTATTACTTGAAGAGTTGTGACTACCGCATAACCCGCATACCTGGTGCCGTTCTCGACAAAGCTGGACCCGTCAGTGAACAACTCCCAGTCTGGGCTATCGATCGGTGCATCCTTCAAATCTTCTCTGCTTGCATAGACCTGCTCAATTATTTCCACACAGTCATGGACGAGTTCCCCTTCCTCTCGGTCCGACCTGAGGAATTCTGCTGGGTTTAAATGGGGTGTTATTTTCAGTTCTATATCATCTTGTTCCCGCAGCAACGCCTGATATTGCAACAGGCGGCTGGATGAGAGCCAGTGACCTCCCTTTTGCTCTAAGACTGCAATTACCATATGGGGCACATATACTTCTAGCTTCCTTCCCAAAGTCAGCTTTCTTGCTTCTTGTATTAGCAGCACCGTTGCTGCTACTGCTCGCAGGCATCCTGGCCAGCCGGCACTAATGGTGTCCAATTGTTTAGAGAAATACCCCACAGGCCGCTTCCATGGCCCTATTTTCTGTGTTAGTACCCCTAATGCCAACCTGTGTCTTTCAGTAACATATAGCTGGAAATCTTTGCTCAAATCTGGCAATCCCAGCGCAGGGGCTTCCTTTAAGGCCTGCTTTAGTTCTAGGAAGGCTTTTTCCTGTGCACGTCCCCAAGTCCAGTGCACTTCTTTGAGGGCCTCATATAGGGGCCGTGCCAGCAGTCCAAAGTTCAGAATCCACAGCCGACACCACCCCACCATTCCGAGGAAAGATCGGAGTTCCTGATGGTTTCGGGGGACGGGTATGGCGCAGATAGCCGCTATGCGGTTAGTCCCCAATTTCCGCACCCCCTTAGAGATTTCACACCCCAAATAGACAACCTCTGTTCTTACCAGCTGTGCTTTGTCTCGCGAAACTCGATATCCTCCTTGTCCCAGCATGTTCAGAAGGCTTATGGTTAATTGGGAGCAGATGTCTCGTTCCGTAGCTGCTAGGAAAATATCATCCACATATTGGAGAACCACATAGAACATGCTTGGTACTGTTACCTGGGTTGTCTTCCACTCTTCTAGTTCCTGAGCTAGTTGGTTTCCAAAAATGGTAGGGGAGTTCTTGAATCCCTGTGGTAGTCGGCTCCAAGTCAGCTGCCTTCTTCGTCCTGTGTCTGGATTTTCCCATTCGAATGCAAAATATTTCCTACTTTCAAGTGCCAGTGGGATGCAGAAAAAGGCATCTTTTAAATCAATCACGGTAAACCATTCAAATTTCTCTGATACAGATGTCAACAAGGTATAAGGATTAGCAACTACGGGATGAATATCTTTGGTTATCTCATTTATTGCTCTTAAATCCTGCACTAACCTATACTTTCCATTAGGCTTTTTAACTGGAAAAATAGGAGTATTATATTCGGACTCACACTCCTGCAAAATGCCTAAATTTAGGTATTGATCAATAATTGGGGCTACCTCTCGCCTGACTTCAGGTTTGATTGCATACTGCTTCAGTCGTACTGGTTCTTTCCCCTCTTTTAGTTCTACTACTACTGGCTGTGCTGCCTTTGACTTTCCGGGGGTCCCAGTTTCCCATACCCAGGGAACTACAGCTTGCTCAATTTCTTCTCTAATGGGTTGGGGCTCTACCTCCTTAATAATGAACATTTTACCAATATTTTCTTCTGGAATTTCTAACTTGACCCTACCTCCTTCAAAAATAATTCTGGCCTGTAACATTGACAATAGGTCTCGTCCTATCAATGATTCAGGGCTATTTGGCATGTACAAAAATTGATGATCAAATTCCTTTCCCCCAAACTTTATATCTACTGGCCGAAGAAATGCCCTTTCTTCAATTTTTCCAGTAACCCCCACTACTTGTATCTTTGTGTCACTTAATGACCCTACCTGTGTATTAATTGCAGAATATGTGGCACCTGTATCTATTCTAAATTCTAACGGTTCTCCCTCTACTTCCATAATAACCTTGAGATCTTGGTCTAGTCAGCTCTGATTCTGATATTCCCCCATTACCAGCGCCTGGGCGACCTCTGCTGACGAATTCCCAAACTGCCTCGGAATTCCAATCCCACTATTCAATGGGCACTCATTTTTCCAATGTCCTTTATTTTTACAAAGGGCGCATTGGTCATATCCCAATCTCACCTGGCCCCTGCCACGACCCCTACCAAATCCTCCTCTGCCTCGAGCACGCCCCCTCCCATTACCCCTTCCTACAGCTTGCTGGAGTACTGCCAACATGCTAGCTTGTTGCTTCCTGACTGATTCCTTTTCCCGATTGTTATAGACCTTCCAGGCAACTTCCAACAATTTTTCTAAATTACGGGTATCCTCACCTTCTAGCTTCTGCAATTTCTTTCTAATATCCTCCTGGGACTGCCCCATAAAGATTAATGCCAATTGTAACCTTCCCGCTTCCCCCTCTACTTCTAAACTAGTATACCGTCTCGCAGTTTCCTTCAATCATTCTAAGAAAGCAGAAGGGGATTCATTCTTTTCTTGTTTCACTGAATAAAGTTTGGACCAATTTACCGCCTTTGGAATGCCTGTTCTCACTCCTTCAATTAAAAATTCCTGGTATCCCTTCAATGCTTGGTGTCCCCGTGCTGTATTGGGGTCCCATTCAGGGTCTTCCCTTGGTACTAATTCATTCAGAGTTCCATCCGCCACCCGCAACCTTATCATTTCTCTCGCCTTTTCCGTCATAGCCCGCAACACCATTTCCTTTTCAGTAGAGTCCATCAAAGTATCTAATAAAACCTGTAAATCATTCCAATCAGGGTTCTGAGTTTTTATTACCATTTTTACTACCCTGGCCGTACGGTCGGGATCCTCCCTATAAGATCCTGCAGATTGCTTCCAGATCATCAGGTCATTCGGGGAAAACGGAACTTTCACCATTACTCGATCTCCCTGGGGTCCCACCGCCTCTCTCAGCGGGGCCATTACGTGTGTTCCCCCCTCCCGGCCCCCTTTCTTAGAGACTAGGTGACCCCTTGTTCGTTTAGATATCGGGGTATGCCGTTTACTCTTGCCATCCCCTTTTTCCCTTGTTTCCCCACCCTCTTCTCCCTCTTCTTCCGAAGCGGTTTCAGGTGGGGGAGCGCTAGGGGAGACCAGTAGGGATACATCCTCCTCAGGGTCTTTATATTTAACTAGATAGTCCGCCTTTTGATCCCGATTCTCGCAACCCCGACACTTCTCATTTGCCACAGTTAGAACCATTATTCCACATTCCTTCTGCCAATCCGTTCTCCGTCCCAAGTAATAAAACAGATCCAAATATGGTATCTCTTCCCATTTACCATTATCCTGTAAATAATGCATCATTGGAGTAATAATATCATGATTCAGCGTCCCATTCCTAGGCCACTGCATTCCCGCGGTGTCATATTGCGGCCAAACATGATTACAAAAATCAATCAACTTATCTTTAGCTAATTCTTGACCAAAATTCCCTTCTTTCCATTTCCTTATTAAACAACCTAGTGGTGAGTCCTCTGGGATTTCAATCCCTGCCGAGGACGTTTTAAACCCTTTAAATGGCATCTTTTTTTTTTTTTTTTTTTTTACCACTTTATGTCCTTTACCACTTTATATCCTTTACCACCTTATATCCTGCTAGCAGGTATTGATCCTACTCAACTTTCGTCGAGATTTACGGTCAATTTTTTTTTCCTCCAACCTGGGACGTCCAAGCCCAACCGTGCGGATCGTAGGTCCGTCTTAATCGGCAGGCGTCTAAAATCCTTTAAGAATAAAGCACCTTTTGGGCTTACCTCGTAGTTGTCCGACAGGCGCGGGGTCGGGCACGGGTTGATGTCTCCCCAGAAATCACCTGGTGCCGGCGTGGAGTAGATCACCTCGCGAACCGCCCCAGCAACCTTCGGAGTCCTGCCGCGGTCGCCAGAAAACTGCTGCCCAACGAAGAGAAACACAAACCACAAAGTAGTTTATGCGGTGCTTTATTCGGGCCCGGGGACCCGGGGACTAGCGTCCCAAATCAGAATCCCACCGACCCTCATTTTCTTACAGGTTTTATACTATTTCTTACAGATTACATCATCAACGTACGTGCTATACATGACATTTCAGTTTAACATTAATCTTCTAATTTCTATAGACTATATCCCGTTCCCACAACACCTGCTTCCCTATCTCTATTTACACAAAGGCTCCCACCATAAATTCTATTCTTCTTTGACCACCGTGAGCACCTAACCGCGACGTCTTGGTCCGTTCCTCATGCTTCGTTTGTCAGCACATTCTTTCCTTGTACTTCTCCTAGCAACATGGCTAATTTCCAACACCCTGACGTGAAAAACTAAAGACACTGCTGCGTCCCGCTCGCTCCCGAGATAAGAGGGCGAAGGCGGGCTGGCTCGCGGCTTGAGGCGGCCGTCTCTAGCTGCTTTTCCAGACTGCGGGGACACGGGATGGGGGGTGTCCTGGTGCCAGCCTCCGTCCCGGGACCCTCCCGTAGCTAGCCCACCCCAAAAATGCGCGGTTTCCCCCGGTACGGAACTGCAGCCATTCCAGAGAGAAAAAAAAAAAAAAAAAAATCTAACCGCCGTTACGCAACACTCGGCAGCTCAGGGTCCTAAAGCCCTTCCACTGTTAAACTATAGGGATCTTAGCGGACCCTGGGGCACGTGCTGCAACGTCAGGGTTTTCTGTCTAAAGGTCGACTCACTTTTGTAGTAAAAGCGAACTCCCGACCTGACCTGGCACTCCAAGATAGTGGCCAGGTAGTTGCACCTCACAAAGAGCTTTATTAACCCCTTAAATAGAGAGTCCCGCTTCATTCGTGGGCTTATTAACATTTCATAACAAACCAACGTTGGGGGCCAACTGAAAATATACTTGCCTCTAGCCACGCCCCGGCTCTCTCTAGCTCAGTTATTAAGGAGTTTTAGGGAAATATATTTCAGAAAGACAGAATAAAGATTTCAAAAGAGTGGTTCTCACCCCCAGCTTCTGTCCGAGCTTTATTCTCGATGTGATGTTCCAGGAGGCCGAGAAGAGAGAGTGAACCAGGAAGAAACAGGGGTATATCTAGTTTAGGGCCAAGGAAAGATATTGCCCAGAGCCAATAGGGTCAGGAGTAAGTATGATAGGGAAAAAGGGTTAAACTACATAGCACAGGCTTCAGGGGGATTCTGAGGGGAAAAACCATTCCTCAGAGGAACACAACACTCTCCCCCTTTTAAAAGATTAAAGAGGGGGTCTAGGTCTTCAGTGGTCAGACCTAGCCAAGGTCTTACCCAATTTAAGGACCCACACAACTGCTGGACATCTGCTAAGGCCTTGATGTTATTTTTGACAACCAATTTTTTGCGGCACAATAGTCTGCTTACCAATCTCCAGACCCAGGTACTTCCAAGGCGGCATCCTTTGAATCTCTTCCTCCTGAAGCTTGAACCTAGTAGCAACCAAAGAATCAATTGTCAGGTCAAGCGCGTGGGATAGTAAGTCATCATTGGGGGCACACACGAGCACATCATCCATGTAGTGCAGGATGATGGCTTCTCCCACAGCTCCGCGTACTGGGGACAGCAGGGAAGAGAGGTACCTGTGACAAATAGATGGCGAGTTTTTCATCCCTTGGGAAAGAAATTTGCAGTGGTATCTTTTCCTCGGGGCTTCTCAGTTGAGGGTAGGGACCGAGAAGGTGAAATGTGGTGCATCGTCAGGGTGCAGAGGGATCTGGAAAAAACAATCTTTGATGTCAATAATTGCCAAATTCCAATTTTGGGGGACCATCACTGGGGATGTCATCCCTGGCTGGAGAGAACCCATGTCCTCAATGACATTATTAATTTGACAGAGATCGTGGAGGTGCTGCCACTTGCCTTTGTTTGCCTTTTTGATAACAAAGACTGGGGAATTCCACGGAGACGTGGTTTCCACAATGTGGCCTTTAGCTAGCTGTTCATCCACTAGCTCCTGAAGCGCCTTCAATGTTTCTTTACTGAGCAGCCACTGCTCTACCCAGACTGGTGAATCAGTTTTCCAATTGAGTTTCTGGGTAAGGCGCTCTTCAGTGGCCATAGCCTGAAAAACCAGGGGGGCAGCTGGAATGCCAATCGTGACCCCCCACTGGGCCATCAGGTCTCTCCCCCACAAGGGCTCTGAATAATCTAAAACAAATGGAAGCAAGGTGTAGCCAATTGTCCCTTTGGCCCCTTAATTTGCACAACACTTTTTGATTGTTTTGCCCATTTCATTCCCCCTACACCTTCTACGTGCCCAGCCACATTTTGCAGTTGCCAATGCGAGGGCCACATCCTTTCTGGTACAATCGTTACATCCGCCACGCCTGTGTCCAAAACTCCTTTGAGGTTTATTACCTCCCCACTGTGATGGACCTCACACCCTATTATGAGTTTGTCCCTCCCAATAACTTGTGTGGGGCAAACATTAAGGTGTTTGTTCCTTGTGCTGTTTTTTTCAGGGAACGTGTCAGGTGCTGGAATTGCCTGAGCTATTATCTGCCCCTTAGGCAGAAACAAGGGTGGGCGGACACAGAGCAGCCAGAGAACGAGTTGTTTAGGGTTTGATGAGACGAGACCCGGAAGGATCTCGATCTGTCTCGGTGTGTACTTGGTGTCCCCAAGGATGACATACTTACTGCCAACGTGTTGCCAGGAGCCTGGCAACTGTAGATCCAATGAACCTAAATGCCAGTCTGTGCCACTTAGGTGCAAGGACTCTGTCAGTTGCAACCTAAAAGGCTTTTGGAGACATTCTGTGGTTAGACAGGGTCTGCTCATGTCATAATCTGAAAGGGTCATATCTGGTGACTTCTGCTGAAAGGTAGAACTGGTTATAGCAGGATTATTTAATTTAACATTTGCACTTTCAAGTTTTTTCTCTCCCCTCCTCGGATTTGCCCTATTTATGTCGACACGCTGGGCAAGTAAGCACTGATGTTTTAGTTTTTTGAAAAATTCCCTATGGACCCTTGAGACCCCCACCCCCACCCCCATTGTCCCAAAAGTCCAGAAATTGCTTCTTTAAAGGGCATTGAGATGCCCAATGTCCAGCCTGATCGCACAGGAGACACATTGTTCTTCCCTTGGGTGGTGGCTGTGGCACAGGCACAGGGGGCATGGCGTCTGCTGCGGCAGCTCTTTGCGGTGGTCTGAATGCATCTCTGGAACAGTGGTTAAGGTGAGCTGTCATGAAGGGAACCTTCTGGGTACACACGTGGAGCGTGTCATCTAAGGTTGGCACTGGTTCCAAGGGCAGGCTGAGGATGGTTGCCTTGCAATGTTTGTTTGCATTGGCCAGCACCATCTCTTCCAGGACCTGTTTTTGGGCTCCTTCATTCTTAACCTGTAACTCGATAGCTCGGGTTAATCACTCCACAAATGCTACAAAAGGTTCTGATGGAAGCTGCTTTATTTTACTGAAAGGTTGGAAGGACCCATCGGGCTGGATTGAAAAGAATGCTTTGAAAGCAGCCTCTTTAATGTGTTCTAAAACAGCTAAAGGAATTTCTTGAGCTTGCTTGAGTGCTGCGACCCATTCACCATCACCACATAGATGTTCTAATCAAATTGGCAAATTATTATTATCAACAGCTGTTTCAGGATTTTGCCAAAGCTCCGGGAGTAAATCTCTTAATCTTTTTTTCCATGTGGAGTCCCAAAGCCTAAACTGTGTGGATGAAAGGAGGGCAGAAAAAAGCTGCTGGAGGTCAAAGGGAACAATAGGATTCCCTGCTAAATTTGCTTTTAAAAGGCTGCGAAAATATTCACTTTTGTGTCCAAATTTGGCCTGAGCTTCGCATAAATCCTGAATTGCTTGTTGGGGGAAGGGGTCCCAGTTACTGTGGACAACACCCCCTCTTTTTGACTGTCGGTATGTGACAGGGGTGGCAGAAAAGCCGGGATCACTTCCTGCTTCCGGGTTCCCGGCTCCCCCCCCTTACCCTCCGGGGCGTGGAACTGGGACTGTGGGCGGGGAAACCGTGGGAACCAGGGGCAGGGAGGGGCTGGAGGCTTGAGTCACAAGGGGTGGATTTGGAGGGCGGAGGTTTGAGGGTAGGGGGTGGAGTCAGAGGAGAGGGCAATGCCAGGGGTGGCACCGAAGGGACGGAGGGGTCTGGGGAGAGGAAGGGATTGCAAAAGGGATTGTGGGAAGGAGGGACAAACAAAGGGAGAGGCTCCTCGTGGCTGGAGAGCACATGGTTTCAGCCATTTTGGGAAACAAAGGGGTCCCCTCCATCTTGTGACACCCCTTCTGAACTAAGACTAGTTTGGGATTCGCTAAGATGGGGGTTTTGTACACTCGAACTGCCTGCAAAAGTAAACTGAACCCGGGGTTTACAAACTGGGGAAGAAGGGAGGTTTGGGGAAAGTTTAGGGGTTTCTCGAGGAATATCTGATTTTGGGGAAGGGATTATGGGGTCAGGATAGGGAAAAACTAAGGAAACTGGGGAAAGTCCTCAAGGAACTGGGGTTTTTTTCTTTTCATTTTGTTTTTGCATTGCAAATAAAATCTGCAAGCTCCAAAGAGCAAAATTTGCTTTTTCCTTATCATTAGGGGAGCTTGATTGAGACAATTTTTTTGCAACAGCCTCCCAAAATTCTGGGGAGCTTATTTGCTCTCATGATACATGTGTAAACTGAGAAAACAACCACTGAATTAATTTTTTCAACTGTTTCTTTGAACAATGGCTCCCCCCATCATCCAAGGCACTTAAAATTTGGTAATAGACTTTTTTGAGACACAGACAGCCTAGCACCCATTTCTGGCTCAGCTTTTAAGTTTCTGTGTCCCCTTTAACTGTGACTGAGAAACCAAAAGGAAAAAACCCCTCGCTGGAGAGAGAAAAAAAGCCAAAAAGGGGAAACAGTTTCCTTTTTTACCCCCCCCCCTCCCAGCTGCCGAAAGAAAGCACCTTGAAGGTTTTTACTCTGAAAGCAAAAACCTTCCCCGAAAGGAAAAAAACCTTTTCCCTGAGGTTCAATGCCTCTGAAAAAGATTTTCCCTTAGAAAACCGAAAGTGGTACTCACCAAAAATCCAGCATTCCTTTCCTTTATTTCCCAATCACTCCTTTTGCCTGAGACTGACCCTTTTTGGTGCAAAAACAGCTTCCAGTCTCGGTTCCCAGGGTTAGTTTTCCACGATCATGTGGTCACTCTCTGGGAGCAGCTTGCCGGTCGTGGGCTTCTTTGCAGCATTCCGATAGGAATTTTGAGTCCAAAGGAGAAAACTGCAGCCCTGCCCATGGAATCCTGTGTTTCGGAGACTCCACAGCGAACGTCAAGACTGACGGGTCTGTCTCTGCGTGGGTGGGCTACGTTTTGTGACTCATGTACCTGCGTGAGATTCCTTAGCCACGTGCTCCCCGAGTGGTTCTTCCAGCTTTTTGGGAACCTTTTGTGGCTTTGAGCCACACGTAAGGCGCCAGATGTGGTATTTCTTTATGAGACTAGATGACCGCCGATGGCAAGAGGAAAGAGTCTGCTCTCTATCACTGGGTGGGATCTAACAGCTTTTATTCTTGAGTCCTGACCGGCTTGGCTGGAGCTCTTCCCGGTGGCTCACCGGTGCCAGAGATTGAGGCCCTGCACGTGCTGGGGCTTTTTCCCCTGGGGGCAGGGCCCAGAGGCAAGGACAAGACACTACCCAATCAGGGAGAAAGTGGGAGTGGAAGAGAGTTGGGTTACAGCTGAGTAAGGACAGACCACGTGATACAGATTACAAATCCGATGAAACACAATATAAACCCAATTAATGCATTACAACAATAGAGGTAAGTGCTTTCAGCTTTCTCTCTCACATACTGTGTTGTCTGCAGCATGAACATGCAGGAGAGAGCTCTCCTTTGCTTTTAGTCAGTTTTTTTTAGCTAGCTGAGGCAGAGAAGTTCTCCCATAAATTCTACAGGTATTCTACTGATTGACACAGTTACTCACTCAAGACTGCTAAATCTCCAGGTTTAGAGAAAAATAACAGAAGCACAAGGAAAAAGAAAAATGGGGGAG
This sequence comes from Hirundo rustica, assembly GCF_015227805.2. Classification (NCBI taxonomy): domain Eukaryota; kingdom Metazoa; phylum Chordata; class Aves; order Passeriformes; family Hirundinidae; genus Hirundo; species Hirundo rustica. Next base: position 24,466,736 of record NC_053487.1, on the reverse strand, counting down.
GGTATATATTGGAAGGGGATCTTAGGTATTAGGTGTTTCAGGAAGTCTATACCTCTCAATACCTTAGCCAATGGGAAAAGGGAAAGGGAAATGCGGCCAGGAAATGCTGCATCCTCTAACAATTGACAGACCCTGTGGGTATGCACCATGGCCGTTCCCTTTATTTGAATAAAGTTGCAGGACTCCTCTGTCTCCTTTTTGGACATAAACCTCTATTGTTTGTGGATTAATCTTCCTGACAATTTGGGGGCTCTTGTCCTGGATATTTCTGCCATCCGGGGGCAACAGGCAGAGAGTTGAGCTGAAGGCGCACCTCACCCAGTTTCGGTGATCAGCTCCCCTTGGTGGTGGCTGGCACCGGGTGATAGATTGGGTTCCTGAGAATGTCCATGAGACAGACAAGTGGTGGACCAGGGAGGTCTGTGAAGAGCCCACAGGGAAGGACCACTGAAAATCTCAGCGGTGAGTAAAATGGCATCTTTGGGGAGCAAACCTGGGAGGGCATCCATGGAGGATAGCACAGTTAAAACAGAGCACCCATGGAGAGTTGCAAAGGTTAAGCTGGGAAGGGGCCCCGGCAAAAGGGTTGAAAATCCCATAATACCCCTGGAGAGCCCCTTGGGGAGAATGCTGAGGTCTTGGGACAGACTATGCATTCGTCCTAGAGGTAACTATGGAGAGGATGGTAGAATACTGTTATTTTGTGTGGCCAAAGTATGAATTGCCAAAGGGGCTTAAATGGCCACTTTATGGAACAAATAGAATTTGTTTGTGTTGAAGTATGTGGTGGTACTTAGAGGAGAATTGGGAAGGAGTGATTGAAAGGGAATGTGGATTGATATGGTTGAAACAAGCAACAGGAAAGGTCTGTGTGTTAAGAAAAAAGGAGGAAGAGGGAAAAGGAGAGGAAGAGAAAAACGGTGAGGATTGGGATGTTTTTCAGCACCTTCCCCAGTCTTGTCCTCCAGTTTTGCCAGCTGACTCAGGGCCAGCTGCAGGTCCCCTGTATCCTCAACTTCCAGAGAAAAGGGATCAGGGAAATATTGTTCCTACAGCCCCACCTGAGGATAATGACAGTGAAAGGGGAGGAGGGCAGCATATCGTACCACCCCCTAGAACTAAAAGAGGAACTCATGATAGGACATCAGCAGCCCCCTGGACCCAAGAGTCAGGGGTTCACCAGATGCCACTATGCTAAGTTCCCTTGGGGGGGACACGGGGGAAGGTTTGTGTTTGTAATTGTACCACTTATTACCCAAGATATGAGGGGGTTGAAAAAAGAATTACCCCCATATTTGGATGATCCCATAGGGGTGGGAGAAAAGATAGAAGAATATTTGTGAAATGCGGGTTACACATGGAAGGATTGGGATTTTCTTTTGGGGATTTTGTTTTGGTCATCAGAGAAACGAATGATTTTGCAGAAAGCTCGGCAGCTGTAGGAGGATGAACATCCACAAGCATCGGGGGGGCTGGACCTAATGTACCTACGGTGGATGATGCCATCCCTGAGGTAGACCCCCAGTGGAACCCAAATGAGGAGACCAGTCTGGCTCATCTTCACCATTACCATGCATATTTGATTAGGGCAATCAAATCAGCAGCTCCCAGAATTAACAACATAGCTAAGGCTATGTCATTAGAACAGGAAAAGCAGGAAAGCCCCTCTTATTGGTTGGAGAGGATTAGGGATGCCTTGCAGAAGCATGGGAAGATGGATCCTGAGGGGCCAGCCTTTGACAAATTGCTGAAGGTACAATTTGTTACTAAATCCTGTCCTGGTATAAGGAAAGGAGTACAGAAAGATGAAGAGTGGCAGAATAAGCCTTTGGAGGAATTGGTTAGAAAAGCACAGCAGATATATGTAAGAAGGGATGAGGAAAAGGCAAAGATGAAGGCAGAGTTTTTACAGCCCTGGAGGAATAAGCTGCAGGGTCCAAGGGGTCCCTCGGGACTGGGGGGATGGGGTTGGCCACAAGGAAGTGGCAGAAGCATTCCCTCCTCAGTGGGGGAGAGCCAACCCAAATGGCGGTTAGGAAAGAATCAGTGTGCTATCTGCAAGGCAGAGGGACACTGGAAGCAGGACTGACTGCAGAGACAGCTGGATCCTCAGGAGGAGGAAGTCCAGAGGATAATGGAGATGGATTTTTAGGGGTGTCAGGGGCTCCATTATACCAGGGACCCACCACTCAGGAGCCCTTGCAAACTTTTAAGGTGGGTCCAGATTGAGAGGAGGGTTATTTCCTGGTAGACACAAGGGCATCTTGGTCCACTGTCACCCTGGTTTTTCTGAGTTTTTTAAAGCCTTTTGATTGTTCATAAAATGGAGTCAGACTTTTTAGCTACTGTACAATATTAGGAGCAGTTTTCACTTTTTCTCACACATGTAACATAAACAAATCCTTTGTTTTTCATTCTCTGTCCTTTGTTTGCATATTTCTAACCTGAAAACAATTGTAACTGACAGTTGGTCTGGCCATTTGGCTGAGGGGTGAAAACTCCAGAAGCCAATCCACAGCCAGACCCACAAATGTATAAAAAGTAAGAAATAAACAGGCAGAGGGGCTCTCAGCCTTGGCACAGCCTTGGGCTCTCTCGGAGGAACATCTCTGCCCTGCGAAATCTCTTGTCTCCGTGTGATTGCTTTGCGTATCCCGATCACAAGTGGTGACCCTCTGACGTGTGGGAGAAAGTCTGGTGAGGTTTTCCTTCCCCTTTTCCCTGTTTTGTGCCTGCCATGCAGGATGCTCTGGTATTGGAACTTTGGGGGGACCTCTTGAAGCGGAAACCGGCTGAGGTCTCTCGGGAGGGGCTTCAGCGTCTGCTCACGTGGGGCAGATTCCTTGGGTTCTTTCACACGCCAAATGCTGTGCTCAGTCGGCAGGTGTGGTTCCTCCTGGGGGAACGTCTGATGGGCGCCCTTGAAATAGAATATGATGAGGAGGTTGCAAACTTGTTGCTGCAGTGGAAGTTAGTTGAGAGGGCTGTGTTTAGGTCTACCCCTCCTAGCTCGCAGTCCTCGCGGTCTGTCTCCCCCGTTTCGAAGCAGGATGGGGAGCTGGAGGGGGGCGGGATCATTACATCAGACCTGGAAGTATTGCCTGAGTCCGAGCTTCAGCTCCCTTGTGAGACGGAGTCAGCCCCTCCCTCCCCAGTGGCTGCGCTGGGTGGTTTTTTCCCCTCAGGCTCCGGTGCTGATCTCTGAGCGGGGGGGCACGTCCCGACTCCGTCGGCGCTGCTCGGTCGGGGGGGGCAGGACCCCACCGAGCCCGGGGCCGGACCAGCCTGTCCCCGCGCCGCGGAGCTGCCGGAGTGGGGCGGGCCTGCCTCCCCTCCATGCCTTTCTGGTGTTGGTGGGGGGGGGGGGGGGGGCAGTCCAGGTGAGAGAAATGAGAAATCCCAAGGTGCTACCTTTATGAGTCTAGTCTGTTTATTGTCAATTATTGGTTGCTTGGATCCTGTGTATTGATGTTATATGTATAAGTTACCAGTTTGATGTATTGATGTTAACTGTTCTCTGTACCCCAGACCCCAGTTCTGTGTACTTCCACCATTGCTTCCCAGTTCCAGACAGTCCTAACACCCCTTTACCTTATTATAAGTTGAGCCCCATTACTCCCTAAGTAGCCTAAGCCACCGCTGCCTCGCCTGCTACTTTGTATCAGCTCCTCCCCGCCTGCCTGTCGACCTAGAGGCTTCGCCCCCTCCTCGCCTGCGTCTAGCACCGCCCATTATGGAGATCAGGCAGGACGGAAGTGCGGCAGGCACCAACAACCCCTGAGAACGACGAGCCAACTCAAGCCTCGGGAAAACAAAAAGCAGCGTTGGGTGAGGAAAGAGCTCAGGTACCCTCTGACATCCTCTAACCACTTTCGGGAATCTCGCCATAACTTAGGAGACCCTCGCGGAGAGACACCCCCTAGACCCAAGGAGCCTGAATCGAGACCTATGGACTCCCGTGAGGCAAGGCTCCCGATTCTGCGGCTGCGTGGCAAAGTCGACAAGGACCTCCTCCTCAGCGGTGTCTGGTCAGAGCAGTGGTGGCGTAGGCATCCCTGAGCCCTCCCTCGCCAAAAAGAGCTGGAAATAAAGGCGTTGAAGGAGTTAATCCCAGTCTCCTGCCCAGTTCATTTCCAACACAGGGGTGCAGCCCCCACTGTCGTTTTGTTATAAATTGCACGACTCAAGATTTAGTCCCAATTAAAATTTTATTAATTACAGCAAGCAGGGCATAAGCAAATACAGCGCTGGGCGACAGGGGGTCTGCACCCCGCCAACTGCCGCACGGTTAAGGTCTTTCAGTTCTGTTTTATACAGTTCTTTTCTTTTGTTATCGGTCGGTTTATCTTGTTGCTAGGAGACCGTCTTCTATCTTCTGAAAACAGTTACAGTTCCTTCTCCTGGAACTCAAAAGCCTTGTTAAGCAATAGCACATGTGTCTAAAAAATCATGAGTCATGCTGTGTTTGCAAGCTTAAAGGTTCTCTTAAAAATGACGAGTCATCCTGTGTTTGCAAGTTTAAAGGTTCTCTTAAAAATGACGAGTCATCCTGTGTTTGCAAGTTCAATGAACAAAGCATTAACTTGTTACAATCCCCCCTTTTTCTTTCAGCTTAAATTTGTTCATTGAATCTTTTTAATTCTTGTCTGGCTTATTTTAATTTTTCATCTTCTGAGTTTTTAGGTAGTGATTCATATTTCGCTCTAATAAGCATTAAATGTGCTGCTTCTAAGCGTCTCTTCACAATTGTTATCAATTTATTAAAAATACATGGTCCAAAGGTTAATCCAAGTATCAATAAAATCAGTGGTCCCGCAATCGTGGATAGCAGGGTAGTCAGCCAAGGGGAATAATCAAACTAAGATTCATACCAGTTTTGGTTTGCTTTTCTTTTTCACTTCCTTTGCTCTAGTCGGTTTCTTAATTCTGTCATGGTATCTATTACTACTCCTGTGTGGTCAGTATATGCGCAACATTCTTCTTTTAGGGCTACACACAGGCCACCTTGTTGCAAGAACAAAAGATTTAGACCCCTGCGATTTTGTAACACTACTTCAGATAAAGATCTTACTGACTTTACTAACTCATCGATGGCTTGCTCAATTCTTCCTAAATCTTCATCTACTGACATTCGCAATGTCTTCATTTCTTTCTGCTGATTTATCAAGGAGGCTACTCCTGTCTTTGCTCTTATTCCTCCTATAGTCAGCAGGGTTGCAATGGTCAGGGCCATAAAGGGTTCTCTTTTTATTAGATGATGCTCTGCAGTAGTATGTTGCTGGTAAATATAATCAGTTGAGTGGTAAATTATTCTGGGGACAATGGTTACTTGGATACAGTAATCTCGAGCATAATTAAAAACTTTTAATGATAAACAGGGGGTGACGCTTATATTGTTGCATACCATTTCGTATTCGCTTTAGGGAGGAGCCATCCTGCAGGTTTATCCTCTTCTCTTTGTGTCATAATTACTCCACATAAGTATTCTTTTTTTGGTGGTATTTTTCCTATACACCTCCCTTTACTCGTTACTTGGGATAAGGTTACCCCTTGTGTTTCGGTTTTATTCTGTTTCTAAAGGCATTGTGCTGGATTGGTTTCATTGATACGTCGTACTTTTTGTGTACTACTTATACCTTCATAAAAGGGAGGCCTAATGCTATAACACAGCCAGCATTCTTGGGTCAAATTTAGATGTGTTATATTTAATAATTGGTAACTAGCTTGCATTATTTTCCACAATGCACTATACTCTAGTCTTGTTTTTACAACTCTTTTAACAGTTGGGGCTACGTTACTATTCTTTATCTCATTTTTTTGGCCCTTATATTGTTGTTCTAGTTCTGGTTCTTTCTGCAGCACAGAATTTGGCCTAATAAGTTCTGAGTCTTGTGGTGCTGGTTCCTTTTTGATAAGGAAGTGTCCCTCTCTGTCTGTACCAGGTTCTCATAATCGTGCCCTCCACAGTTTTCCTGTTACCCAAGCTTGATCTTCTCCTTTAGTAACATTTATCTAAATTCTTTTACAATTTCCCCGCCGTCCTAGCCCTCTATTTCGACATATTTGGGGTTCTTTACATCCATAGGGATACTATTTTACGGATATGAATTGATCTTTTCTTCCTCTGGGGGGGAATCTATAGGATACTGTTTCGCATCCCCAGTACGCACAATAATAATGCCCAGGATAGTTACAATATGGTTTTCCCGGATTTGAGGCAGGACAAAAATAAAAGGCCCCGAGAAATACAGGTGGCCAAACTGGAAAAAGATCTTTCAATTTACACTGAAAAGAGGGATTCCCTGGGGTAATCATGGAGGACAATACTTTATGGTCTTCCCATCGGATCAAGGACCACTTAAAGGGTTGATGGGGGTTATCGTGCTCTGCGGTAGTACAACATACTAATAATGATAGCATCTATATTATGGTGTGCAGATTCGGGTGCTTGGTCTCACTGGCTATTTTGTATTCTTTCTTTTCTGAAAGCTCTTTCTGGTGGTAACAATGCCAAAACTCAGTAATACTATCAGTCCCATTCTTTTGGCAGTTCAGCGAACATTGCCTTGTTGTCCCATAAGCGAGGCTCTTTCCTCCACCAGTTTTTCTCCCTCTGCCTCGCTCGTCGACTCGGGTGCGTCGAGCCACGAGGGGTATCATCTTCTCGGCAGCAGGGGAATTCTTCAGGAGGGATTGCCCTGCTCTACGACTTCGGACAACATGAGAATACCAGTTCGCTCTTCTAACTTGTGGAGAGTTGCACCTGAGCTCCTGTAGCTCCTTTCGGCAACGCTCTTCAACTATTTCTGCTATGAATGGGCTGGGCATGTTTAGACAGTATGAGTCTGGATTTGCTCCTTTGGCAAATATCTCCCACCATTCGCTGGATTTTACAGTTAATTTTCTAAGAGATACTTTTAGGTTTAGTAGCCAATTAGTAATATTTCTTTGTAATTTCTAGCAAGGGGTGCGAACCCCTTTAGGGTTCTTCCCCTATAGCAGTGAGTCCACCACCCTTCTCCACACACTTTACAGTTATAACATACAAATGGGTAACAGTTACAGTTCGCTTTATCTTATTTTAACATCATCATTACTAAATATGGATTGGGTAAATATTCAATTGTAAATCCGTTTATTCAGTCTTTTACTTATCTCTTCAGTCTTAATTTCAGGTTTCCTGGTGAGCTGACAACTTTCCACTCGGTAGTTGGTTCTCTAACAGGGCCCTTGATCTTGCTAGCGTGAGTCCATCTCTTTTCAGCTGTTTTTATTGCTGTTTCTGTTGTGAGTAATATAAGGTAAGGTCCTTCTCATCGGGGCGCTAGGGTAGTGTCTTTCCATGTTTTGATTAATACCCAGTCCCCTGGTTTTATTTAATGCAGTGCAATGTCTAATGGGGGTCGTTGTACTATAAGACCTTTACTACAGGAGCTACAGATGGTATGCTCTTTTCATCATTATTCTGAGTTGCTAAAAATCTTGCTGCTTCTCCATTGCCCAGGCAGCCAGAGGGTGTTGTCCCACCCCCTCCCTGGGATTTAGCAACAGGCAGCTCTTCCCTCTTCCCCTGGGGCCCAGGTTAGGCTGCTCTTTAGCCCTTGCTGCGGGGGACCACCCCCACCTTCCGCTGCTGCGGGCTGGCAGCCACCCTTCATTATCTATCCCCATCCGCGCTGGGAGTAGTGGTTGTAAGGCACCCTCCCCTCTCCCCCTTCGCGCGGCCGCTGGGAGGGAGGGGGAGGCACTGGGGAGAAGGGTGGAGTGGGGGATTGGGTGAGAGATATGGGGTCGGGACGGAAATTGGGGGAAAGAAGGGATAGTAGGAAGAAGAAGGAATGCAATGCCGTCCGCCATCAGGGCTGACCGCGTGGTGCGAACCCCCGAGGGTCTCATCCATGTGGCTAGAGCTCCGAGAGGAAAAAATTGCATCTTGCTGAGGGAAAACAGGTGGGAGAGGAGGGTATAAGGATGATGGGTGGGTTTGACGAGCAGAATCTAGTACGGAATCAGGGAATCCCTGCTTCTTGGGAACAGGGAATTGCTGAGAGGTTTTGCATGGCTGTCTGCTGTTTTCTGCTTCTAACAGCTTCTTGCGTACTTGTAAGAATATTGGAATAAATAAAGAAATTTTGTTTTCCCCATTTTCAACTTTTAAAGTTATTAATTTTCCTACATCATCCCAAAATGAAACAGAATTTATATCTTGTATGAGAAAGATAAAGATTTTAACAAAGGGTCCAGGCCATTAGTTATTAGCAGTTAGTAGTTAGTTGTGGGTATCCTCTGTTCTATGTATCAATGTTATCTGTTAGTTATCTGTTTAATGTACTGTTGTACCCTAAAACCCAATCGTAAATGCACTGATTCTGTGGTTCGAATGTTACATTCATCCCGTCCCGTACTTTCCCTGCACCCCTACCTTAGTCTGTAAGCCCTGCTGCTCTCCGAGACACCGCCCACATACCAGCCTGCCCATCAACTTGGGGGCCTCGCCCACTCCTTGCCTGCTCTGGGCCTGTCACCGCCTCTATGCAAATCGAGTATAGCCGGAAGTGAGTCTAGAACCAAGAACCGCTCAGAACAGCGAGCCCGATCAAGACCCAGAGAGACGGAATGCAGCACTGAGTGGGGAAAGAGCCAAGGTAGCTGCCAGTATCATCTACAAACACCGAGGGGAGTCGCCATAACCTCTGAAGTCCCTGCTAAGAGTCACCCCCCCTAGACATTCGAGCCATCAGCGAGCCTAGGGACTCCCGTGAGGCGTGGCTTCCGGCTTTGCGACGACAGCGGCGCAGATCCGACGAGACCTCCTCCTCGGCGGTGTCCGGCTGGTGCAGCGTGGGCAAGGGCATCCCTACCCCGAGCCGTCCCTCTGCTGAAATCACTAATAAAGGCATTAAAAGGAGATAACATCGACTCCTGCCTATTTATAACAATTTTGGGGGCTCGTCCGGGATCGCCACGCCCAGAAGAGGACGAAGAAGGGAAGGCGCCGCCCATCTTCGGACTCCTGGGACAGCTGGCGAACATCGGACCCCAGCAACAAGGGACGCAGCATCGAGGAAGACAGCGCCGAGGAGCGCCGGCTGGTAAGTATAGCCGGTGGCGGGAGTGGAGGCGAGCGAGTGTGGTGTGAATGAGACGGGGGCCGGCAGCTCGGACCTCCGAAGCGAGTGTGGACCCCTTAGTACCGCGGTTCCGGGACTCCCGCGAGGGGGCCGGCCGGGAACAGGGGGAAGCGAGTGGAGCCTGAGCGAGTGAGGCGCCTCCAGGGGCATAGTGGGCCCCCCTCTGAACGGGCGGAGGAAATCTAGGGTGTGAGTGGCCCGTGTGAGGTAGATAGGTGACTGGTAGGAGGCCCCACTTGGGATCCCCCCCCACAAGGGTAGTGGCTGGGCCCTGAGGGCGGGTCAACAGGCTACCCGGGGTAGTGGCTGAGGCCCTGAGGGCGGGTCGGCAGGCTACCCAGCGAGCAAAGGCGGTAAGCCCGTAGCGCGGCGGCTGGGGTCCTAAGGGCGGACCTACGGGCCGGCAACGAGGGGGTGCGCCGCTGATTCGGCGTAGGGTAGTGGGACCAAGAGTGCGAGCCTTACACTGGGCGGGGGTAGCTCAAAGGGGAGTTATGCTACCGGGTGTAAGGGACCTGCCCTGGCGGGGGTAGACGTGCAAACCGGACGGGAGTGTTGGGCGGGGGTACCACTAGGGTACGCTACCGGACACGTTGGGACCGTTGGGCGGAGGCGTCTATGCTATCCGGGGGCAGCCCACCGGCGGGCGGACAGGACGCTGTCCCGGGTGGGAGTGTGTGTGGTTAGGGAATTACTGAGGTGCGAGTAGTTCAAAGCTAGGGACCGAGTGAGTGTCGCACCGCGACGCACTAATCCTGGCTGCAGGCGGTGCCTGATACCTTGGGCCCCGGTCCACCGGCCGTCTGCGGGGATTAGTTTAGTGTGGCGTCGTGAGTAAGAGAGGGACAGTGGCTGGGCCCTGAGGGCGGGCCAACAGGCTGTCTGAGAGAGTGAAAGAGGGATAGTGGCCAGGACCTAAGGGCGTGCCAGTAAGCTATCCAGAGTGAATGAAATTTTAGATTTTAGTTGCCCGTCTTTAAAATTTCCGTTTGAGTAGGGGCACCTTATAAGATTTTAGTTCAAGAAAGGTCGCTTTTCTAGTTTGCGTTGTCCTGTCGTAAGATTTCCTTTGGGTAAGGACACAGTAGAGTATTTTCATTTGACCAAGTAAGAATGGGTGTGTGTGGAAGTAAGATCAGGAAGGAGAGAAAAGCGGGAAAAGGGAAGGTAGCTAACATCCCTTTTGATAGCCCACTAGGGAGAATGTTAGACCAGTGGGAGAACAATGAGAAAACTAAGAATTTAAACAAAGTGAAAATGATTCACTATTGCGTGGAAGTATGGCCAACCCTCAATCTACCCGGGGAATGGCCATGGTACGGTACCACCGACTCTTGGATGAGCTCACAGTGAAACCAATATTTGAGAGCCCAAGAGGAAGTAGACACAGAGCAGCTAAGGTATGCTGCTTGCTGGATGCATGTAAGATCAGGTACCGAGACAGTAAAAATTTGCAAGATGCAGGAAAAGGAAGGGAAAAATAAAGATAAGAAAGAAGAGAAGGGTCCTGTATGGGACCCCCTTGAGCACTTACCCCCTCCTCCTATTTACCCTGATCTACCCCAAGTCAGTCCTCAGACCCCTTCCTCACCAGTTTCCTCCCCTGTACCTAATTCCCCTTCCCCTAATTTTTCGGTAGATACGTCCCCGATGGGGACTAATTTTTCTATGAATGCACCTCTGGTAGGTGCTGTGAATTTTTCTGGGAATACACCCCTAACAGTAACATCTCATAGCTCTAGTAAAAACCCCTTTTATAGCTTTGTAGCTTCTCCTACTCCTCCTTCAGTCTCGCAGCCAGTCTCTCCAAACTCCATACATTCTCCATCGCCATCTAAACTTCCTGTTCCACCTCGTAGTTGGGAGCTAGACCTTAACACCCCGAATACGGACCCCTCTCACAGTACCAACCTCATAGGGGCAACTGAAGTCCCAGAGGGACATAACTATAACACCCGGTCCAGAACTAAACTTTTCCCCTTAAGGGAAGTCCCGATGGGTGGAGTTGCAGGAGGGGTCGGTTTTGTAAATGCTCCACTAACAGCTTCAGAGGTGAGGAATTTCAAGAAAGAACTGGGAAACCTAGTAGAGGACCCTGTAGGAATATCAAATCAAGTTGATCAATTTCTGGGCCCCAATACTTACACGTGGGGAGAGATGAATTCGATTCTGAAGATTTTATTTAGCCCAGAAGAGATTAGAATGATTAGGACCGCCGGGATGAAAACTTGGGAGAAAGAAAACAGAACGGGTCCGCCAGGGGATTACAAATTACCAGTCGTAGATCCGAGGTGGGATCCGAACAGGGAGGAAGACCGGAGAAGTATGGGCGACTATCGGAGTCTAATAGTTAAAGGTATAAAGGAGTCAGTACCCCGAAGCAATAATACCAGATTAGCATTTGATAATATGCAGGGGAAAGACGAGACTCCCGCAACCTGGTTAAACAGGTTAAAGAGGAATTTTCAACTTTATTCAAGTATAGACCCCGATAGTCCCGAGGGTCAGGTGTTGTTAAAGACACAGTTCGTCACCAAGTCCTGGCCCGATATTAGGAGGAAATTAGAAAAAATAGAAGACTGGCAAGAAAAAGATGTAAATGAGTTGTTAAGAGAGGCTTTAAAGGTCTATCTAAGAAGGGAGGAGGAGAAAACCAAGACGAAAGCAAAGATAATGGTGGCTGTAGCAAGAGAAGCGATACAAGATCAAAACCCTCCCAATCGGAGAAATACCAAGTCAGGGGGAGGAAGGGCCTTACCACCTTGGAAAACTCCCGGGAGGCCAGGAGAGGACAGAAAATGCTTCTATTGTGGGGAGGTTGGACACATAAGAAGAGAGTGTCAGAAATTATCCTTTGATGAAGCCATCACAAAAGAACAGGATGCTTTAGAGAAGCTATTAAAGGGCGAAAACAACGAGGATTAGGGGTGTCATGGGCTCTATGCACTAGGGGACCCGATGTACCACCGAGGTGAGCCCATAGTAAATTTTGAAGTGGGTCCCCAACACGAGGAATATGAATTTTTAGTAGACACTGGAGCAGACCGATCCAGTATTAGGAGGCTTCCAGTGGGAGTTAATGTCGGAACTAGAACATGTGAGGTCGTAGGGGCGGAGGGGAAACCATTCACAGCCTCAATTATAGAAGGAATAGAGGTCAAAGGGAATTCCAAACAAATAAGAGCGGATTTTATTTATTTACCGGACCTAGAGAGCAACCTATTGGGACGCGATTTGCAAGTACTATTAGGAATAGGAGTTATCCCCGAAGGCGGCCAAATGAAAGTAAAGATTATGAAATTAACTGCCGGAGACATAGAGGAAATAAACCCAGAGGTATGGGCAGAAGGAGGGAAGAGCGGCCTCCTGAATATACCACCTATAGAAGTTAAAATGCAACCAGGAACTCCTCCCATCAGGATAAAACAGTATCCAATGTCTTTGGAAGGAAAGAAAGGGTTGATCCCCATTATTGAACAACTGTTAAAAGAAGGCATCCTGGAACCATGCATGTCCCCACATAACACACCCATCTTAGCTGTGAAGAAAGCGGAAGGGAAATATCGATTGGTTCAAGATTTACGGGAGATTAATAAGAGGACTATCACCAAACACCCTGTAGTCCCTAATCCATACAATCTCCTGAGCCAGATTCCCCAAGAGCATGCCTGGTTCACCATCATAGATTTGAAAGATGCATTTTGGGCATGTCCACTAGCAGAGGGGAGCAGAGACTGGTTTGCGTTCGAATGGGACCATCCTGAAACAAAGAGGAGACAGCAGCTAAGATGGACACGCCTACCCCAAGGGTTCACTGAGTCACCAAATTTATTTGGGCAAGCTTTGGAAAGGCTGCTAGAGCAATTCACCCCAGAAGGACAGGTGCAAATCCTCCAGTATGTGGATGATTTACTGATTTCAGGAGAAAACCAACTTGAAGTGAGAACCACCAGCATTAAACTCCTGAATTTTCTGGGGGAAAAAGGGCTGAAAGTATCAAAAAAGAAATTACAATTCGTGAAACCGGAAGTGACCTATTTGGGGCATTTGATTGGCAAAGGATACAAGAAATTAAGCCCTGAAAGGATTGCTGGAATAATAGCAATACCTGCTCCAAAAACCAAAAGAGACATAAGAAAATTATTAGGCCTTTTCGGGTATTGCAGACATTGGATTGATGAGTACACCCAAAATGTGAGATTCCTTTATGATAAATTGGTAAGTTCAGAGCTCATAGAGTGGACACAAGAGGATGAAAAACAATTAGAAAAACTAAAAAACAAATTATCCACTGCACCTGTCCTGAGCCTGCCCGATCTGAAGAAAGAATTCGATCTATTTGTGAACACCGAAGGAGGAGTGGCCTATGGTGTGTTAGCTCAGGAGTGGGGAGGGTGCAAAAAGCCAATTGCTTTCCTTTCCAAAATATTAGATCCTGTAGCCCGAGGGTGGCCAGCCTGTCTGCAAGCTGTAGCCGCCACCGCAGTGTTGGTTGAGGAGTCCCAAAAGCTCACATTAAATGGAAAAATTCAAATTCATACACCTCATGATATCAAAACAGTTTTGAGCCAAAAAGCCCCGGGGTGGGTAACCGATTCCCGGATCCTGAAATATGAGATCACTTTAATAAACTCGGAGAACTTGAGGTTAACAGTTTCCAAAAACCTGAACCCTGCACAGTTCCTCTCTGGGGAACCACCTCCAGACTTGGAGCATGATTGTCTGGAACTTATGAGTCTCCAGACGAAGGTAAGGGAAGATTTGGAAAGTACTCCCTTACCTTATGGAAAAAGGTTATTCACTGATGGATCATCACGAGTTCTAGAGGGGAAAAGGGTTTCAGGGTATGCAGTAGTAGAAGGATCCACCATAGAAGACATTCAAGTTCGAGAAACGGGAAAGTTACCCTCGAGTTGGTCCGCCCAACTCTGCGAAATTTATGCTGTAAAAAGGGGACTAGACCTATTAGGAGGAGACCGGGGAACTATTTACACCGATTCGAAGTACGCTTTTGGGATAGTCCATACCTTCGGAAAGATCTGGGAGGAACGGGGATATCTCAATTCAAAAGGGAAAGACCTAGTGCATAAGGAAATGATAAGATCAGTTTTAACGTCCTTGTTAAAACCCATTGAGATTGCTGTGGTACATGTAAAAGGACATCAAAAAGAAACCACATTTGAAGGGAAAGGGAACCAACTAGCAGACAAAGAAGCAAAAAGAGCAGCTCAAGACCCCAAAGGATCAATCAGAATATTGGCCTTAAATGAAACATCAGAGGAAGAGGGAGGGGGAGAGAAACCGAAGTACGATAGAACAGAATTAAAAGCGATCAAGGACCTAGGAATGAGGAAGGGAGAGCATGGGGAATGGTTAACTCCGGATGGCAGGAAGTTTCTGAATAAACCCCTAGCCAGAAGGATTTTAACCGAAATTCACGAACTAACCCACTGGGGAACCCAGGGATTATGTGACCATTTCTTAAAAGAAAACTTTTGCATAGGAATATACAGCATAGCAAAAGCCATAACGCAAGGGTGTACGATCTGCCAAAAAGTCAACCAACGGATAGCGAGGAAAGCCATACCTGGAGGGAGGGAACTAGCTCTAAGACCATTCCAGAGTATTCAGATTGACTTCACTGAGATGCCTCAAATCCAAGGGTACAAACATCTATTGGTCATGGTCGACCACCTTACTCATTGGATAGAGGCGTTCCCGACCAAAAAGGAAACAGCGGAAGTAGTGGCAAAAATACTCCTAGAGCACATAATCCCTCGGTATGGGTTAGTAAATAACATTGATTCGGACAGGGGAACTCATTTTACTGCTAAAATTCTGCGCCAAACTGTTAAAGAATTAGGCATAAATTGGAGATTGCACACCCCCTGGCACCCACAGAGCTCAGGGAGGGTGGAAAGAATGAACCAGACCCTTAAAAACGTATTAACAAAATTAATCGAAGAAACACAGTTAAATTGGCTAAAGTGTTTACCCCTAGCTCTCCTGAGAATCAGAACTAGGCCAAGATCGGATATAGGGGCTTCCCCCTATGAGATGATGTTCGGGCTCCCCTTTCTTTTAACAACATACAGTACCGGGGAATATATAGAAGGTGATACAGCCGCCCGAAAGTATCTACAGACCATCAGTAAAACACTAGAAAACCTCAGAATAAAAGGGTATATTCCTCAAACTTCCCCTCTCGACGCTAACATACATCAAATAACTCCTGGGGATTGGGTTTTAATTAAATCTTGGAGCACTACCCCATTGACCCCAAAATTTGAAGGTCCTTTCCAGGTACTCCTAACCACTCATACCGCGGTACGCACTAAAGAAAGAGGCTGGACCCACATCACTAGAGTAAAAGGACCTGTGTCACCCCCAAGTGAACCCCCAGACCTAAGCCAACCAGCTGACTCCTCCGATTGGACGGTAACCCCGCAACTGGACCCGCTAAAACTGACGTTTAAAAGGAAAACAAAAACTCAGTAGAAGACTGGAGCAACTCAATTGAGCCCCAGAGACTGTTAAAGAACTGTGATTAAGAAATTAATTCAAGTGAAGAAAAGTTATTATAAATCACTTGCTGTTGTATTAGGTTTGAAAATTGTTGACATTGTGTAATAAAAGTTCAGTTAATGTTAAAAGCAGTTAAGCAAATAGATAAGTAAATTAGAACATATATTCAAATTTCTCTCCTAGAGCAATCTTTAGAAGGGCGAAATAACCAAATTAACCTCTGAGTGGAAGGAAAGATAACTACAGAACCCTAAGGACAGAACGCGGAGAGCCCCTAAGTCCCAAGAGGCAAGCCCAGGTGAGACCAAAACAATCATGGTTCATACTGGACTCTTGGGGAAGCTGATAGGACTGATACTAGTCCTGGCGATGAATAAACATACAGAAGGGGCCGCTTGCACAAAGTGCTATTCACCCATCTATGATGGGGAGGATTTACAGCAGTTGATAAGGGTTCATACGAATGTAAACCCCACTTGTTTTGAGGCCGGACAACTTACCTCCTGCCAAGAGGAAGGTAAGAAATATTGGGTTGCCAAGAATATAGCCAATTATAGGCAGCGTCTAACTAGAGAATGCCCTATGAGAGAATGGTTCTGCTTAGAAAAGATAGACAATCAGGAAGGGGCCTCAGACCTAGTGAAAGAAAAACCCTTAACCATCAGAAAAGATGAATTAAGTGAACTCCCCAACGAAAATTTATTCATTGATCTAATTGAGAGGAAGAATTGATGCGAGTTAAACTCGATCAAAGAAAAAGAGGGGGGATTGAGAAAGATAAAGATTTTAACAAAGGGTCCAGGCCATTAGTTATTAGCAGTTAGTAGTTAGTTGTGGGTATCCTCTGTTCTATGTATCAATGTTATCTGTTAGTTATCTGTTTAATGTACTGTTGTACCCTAAAACCCAATCGTAAATGCACTGATTCTGTGGTTCGAATGTTACATTCATCCCGTCCCGTACTTTCCCTGCACCCCTACCTTAGTCTGTAAGCCCTGCTGCTCTCCGAGACACCGCCCACATACCAGCCTGCCCATCAACTTGGGGGCCTCGCCCACTCCTTGCCTGCTCTGGGCCTGTCACCGCCTCTATGCAAATCGAGTATAGCCGGAAGTGAGTCTAGAACCAAGAACCGCTCAGAACAGCGAGCCCGATCAAGACCCAGAGAGACGGAATGCAGCACTGAGTGGGGAAAGAGCCAAGGTAGCTGCCAGTATCATCTACAAACACCGAGGGGAGTCGCCATAACCTCTGAAGTCCCTGCTAAGAGTCACCCCCCCTAGACATTCGAGCCATCAGCGAGCCTAGGGACTCCCGTGAGGCGTGGCTTCCGGCTTTGCGACGACAGCGGCGCAGATCCGACGAGACCTCCTCCTCGGCGGTGGCCGGCTGGTGCAGCGTGGGCAAGGGCATCCCTACCCCGAGCCGTCCCTCTGCTGAAATCACTAATAAAGGCATTAAAAGGAGATAACATCGACTCCTGCCTATTTATAACATTGTAGAGTACTGTCTGGAATCTCAGCTGACAGCCAGGAAATAAATTTAATTAAGAGCTTATCAGGAAATTTTAGACTTGTTGAAATGTTTCTAAGTTGTTTAAAATCACTCTTTTGATTTCTCGATAAACGTATGCCCATGTTTCTGATGTTTTTAAAAGGCAAACTGTTCGAAAAATCTTAACTCCTGACGTGAAAAACTAAAGACGCCGCTGCGTCCCGCTCGCTCCTGAGGTATCAGGGGCAAGGCGGGCTGGTCGCGGCTCGGGGCGGCCGTCTCTGGCCGCTTCTCCCGACTGCGGGGACACGGGCAGGGGGGTGTCCCGGTGCCGGCTTCTGTCCCGGGGCTCTCCCGTAGCTAGCCCACCCCAAAAACGCGCGGTTTTCTCCGGTACACGGAACTCCAGCCGTTCCGCTGAGAGAAAAAAATGTCTAACTACGTTACGCAAACACACTGCGGCGCAGGGTCCTAAAGCCCTCTCACTATTAAACTATAGGGATCTTCTAGCGAACCCCGCAGCACGTGTTGCAACGTCAGGGTTTTCTGTCTAAGGTCGATTCACTTTTGTAGTAAAAGCGAACTCCCGACCTTGTCTTGGCACCCCGAGCTGTTCGAAAACAGCCGATAGTGGCTAGCTTATGAATTCTAATACACATATATTTAATTCCAAACTGATCTACTATAGCTTGGGTTCCCCAGTGAGTTTTCTCGTGTATTCTATGCAAAATTTCCAGCGCTATTGCTTTTAGCAATACTTCTCATCCATCAGAGAGTTTCCATTTTCTATCCTGGTCTTTACATATTCCCATTTGAGATAACCTCTGCTCTTCTGTTTTAGTAAATCTGTATTCTGCTTTCTCCTCATACAATGACTCTGTCCCAGGCCCCCCTTTTTCTTTTTATCATTAGAGCGGCTTTCTTGGCCTCCTCATCTGCTGCATTGTTTCTTCTGCTTCTAAAATCTATTCCTCTCTGATGTCCTCTCAAATGTACTACCGCAATTTTCTTAGGTTTTCTCAATGCTATTAATACTCTTTTGATTAATTCCTGATGTATTAAATCCTTTCCCTGGGAGTTCATTAATCCCCTTTTTTCCCATATTTTCCCAAAGGTGTGCACTACCCCAAATGTATATTTAGAGTCTGTATAAATTGTCCCTTCTTTATCTTTTAATCTTTCTAACGCTCTTAATACAGCATACAATTCACAGGCTTGTGCAGACTAAGTTTTATTCAGGGGGCCTGATTTTATAACCTCTAGTTCCAGTCCCCCTATAATTGCATGGCCTGGCACTCTTTTTCCTTCTGTAACCCATGATGATCCATCTACAAATAGCCTTTCCCCTGTTTCTAATTCTTCCTTCTCTAAGTCTGGTCTTATTTTAGTTTGCTCCTCAATAGTTGTCATGCAGTTATGAGCTAATTCTTTTTCATCCGGCTCCTCATATAAAAATTGGGCCGGATTTTACAAGCCCATCACTTCTAGGGTTAATTTAGGGGAGTCTAGAAGGATGCCTTCATATTTTAAAAGTCTGGAGTCTGTAATCCACTTATCTGCTTTTTTGGTTGTAAAATTCCCCTAATATTATGAGGAGATAACACTTTTAATTCGCTGTTAAATGTTATTTTGTGTGCTTCTTCCGTCAGGAGCGCACAGGCTACAACTGCTTGTAAGCAAGTAGGCCATCCTTTACTGATTTTACTTTAAAAGGCTCCCCCTTTGCCCCAACTACCAGGGCAGTTTCTTGGGCAAAGGTGCACCTAAGGGGCAGTTTTTGAATGGTTGATCTTTCAGCCCCTGTGTCTACCAGGAACTCGAATTCTTGGTGCTGGGGACTTATCTTTTATCAAGGGCTCCTGGTGTGTCCTGGTCTCCAGCAAATAGAGCCCCTGACCTGCTGGGCATCCCAAATGCGCATTCCTGCACGTCTAATCATGTTTTTCTCTTCAGATGTAAAAAGGATGTCCAATATGGATTGTAATTCATCCCAAGCATAAATATTGGGACCTAGGAATTGGTCCACTCTCTCTGATACTCCTAGTGGATCTTCTAACAAGTTCCCCATTTCCTTTTTGAAGTCCCGTACGTCCCCTGAGCTTAGTGGGACAGAGATAAACCCTATCTCAGCCTGAGGTCCCCCCATGGGCATTTCCCTTAAAGGGTATAAATTCTGTTGTCTCGCCCTTTGTCTAGTCATCGGACCTCTAGGTGGGGCCTCAGCTTGTTCCTGTGCATTTTCATTATCCGGGAGTGGAGGGGCTTGTGGTGGTACCTACGGTGGTGGAACTAAGGGAACTTCTTCCTCTCGTTTCCCTCTTTTCTTATCTTCACGAGAGTCAGGTTTTTCTTTTAGGCTTAATAAAAACACTCCCAGGGTCTCAACCCATATACTTGCATAGTCGCTTTCCTCCTGACTAAAGGAGTCTTAGTGCTTACCCATTAGTTGAGTTTCTGCCTAATCCAATCATCATCAAATACAGGCCAAAAAAAAAAAAACTCCAAAAACATTCCTAGATATTTCTTTCCCACCCCATACTTCTATACAATAGCGTATCATTTTGGTCTTATCCTTGTCTCTAGTCCTAGGATACTGCTTCCATTCAGCTAGCATGAATCCTAACGGACTGTCTTTAGGCACAGGTGGGAGTTTCATGGGTGGAGGGGGCTTGCTCTTCCCCTGTCCCATCTTCTGGAGTGCCTTCTATCACAGGTGTGCAACCAATCACTTCCCCTTGTTCGTGGCCCACGCCCTCGCGGGCAATGGGAACCGCACTACTGAGGGTCCACATTCACTTGGGGTGTCCGGCTGCCGGCTCCCCTCTCACACAGCACACTCAGCACACTCCAGGATACCCGACCCCGACCGAACGGCTCCCCACGTGTAATTCCACGCAATACTTACGCGTCCTGCGTCTTCGTCCGGACCTTTGTGCACAAAGTTTATAGGGTCGACCGGTCTCCTTTGCTTATGTCCCGAGTTTTAGGTTCGTCGGTGAGAGCGGGGTAGGTTACAGAAATCCTGGGGCCACCTGAGGTGGGGCGCCTCCCCAGTATTCCTATTCTACCGGAACATTCTCATCCGAGTCACGGCACCAAATTGTTATAAATTGCACGACTCAAGATTTAGTCCCAATTAAAATTTTATTAATTACAGCAAGCGGGGCATAAGCAAATACAGCGCTGGGCGACAGGGGGTCTGCACCCCGCCAACTGCCGCACGGTTAAGGTCTTTCAGTTCTGTTTTATACAGTTCTTTTCTTTTGTTATCGGTCGGTTTATCTTGTTGCTAGGAGACCGTCTTCTATCTTCTGAAAACAGTTACAGTTCCTTCTCCTGGAACTCAAAAGCCTTGTTAAGCAATAGCACATGTGTCTAAAAAATCATGAGTCATGCTGTGTTTGCAAGCTTAAAGGTTCTCTTAAAAATGACGAGTCATCCTGTGTTTGCAAGTTTAAAGGTTCTCTTAAAAATGACGAGTCATCCTGTGTTTGCAAGTTCAATGAACAAAGCATTAACTTGTTACAGTTTGACCGGGATTCGGTCACTGTGCACTGTCCATGCTGCCGCACGACCATCACCTATCCGATGGAGTCGGGTGAAGCAGCGCTCCCCGCCCTGCCACCCGGGCTGGGGCCGGAGGGGGCTGCGTTGGCCGCTTCTGTCCCCGTGCCGCCTGCTGAGGGGGCGCAGGGCGGGGACGCTGCCGGAGGCAAGGTCCCAGTCAGTCCTTCGATGGACACCGCCCCCATGGGAGGGCTGAAAGCTCCGCCCCGCTCGGGGGTGGCAGTGCCTGCAGGCCTCCACCCCCCCGCAGGGACTCTTCTCCGGGAGGTCCCGGACGCTCCGCTCCCCGCGCAGGCCCCGTGGGCTGCGGCTGGGGGCGGTGCTCGCAGGGTGGGGAGAGACTCTGGTACGGCCAGCTCTGATGGGCTGCCGGCGGGGGACGGCGCGACCCCTGGAGTGGCCGAGGTGCAGTTGCCATCTCCGCCTCAATACAGCCCGAGCTCCCCAGCTACGCCAGGATGTGTGCCCGCCGCGGAGCCCTTTGACTGGTCTCCGGCGGCTGGTGCCGCGGCGCTGCTGGCAGGCTCCAGCCCCGCTGAGGATGCGGCGGGCCCGGCACCAGCGGCTGGTCCGGCCCCGCCTCCGCTTCCCGCTGCGAGCATTACGGCGGCGGCGGGCGCCGAGGTATTTAAATTCAGCGCGAACGGGGACACGGCCGGAATGTGGCCGGTTTTTGACAAGAGCAAAGGGTCCCGCGCCGTTGGCTCTTCGTCCACAGCCTGCTGGACGCTCCCCCCCCGTCAGGTGACTGTACGCCCAAAAGACCACGGGCGATTCTGGGGGGAAGTAAAAGCTAAGGTTGAAGGACTGAACGATGGTGCTGATGCTGGTGCTGGACCTGCAGTGTCTGGTACTCAGCCGGTCCCCAGCCGAGTGCCTGCCTCTGAACCTGTGGGGCCCACAGGGCAGGATATGGCAGGTGCTGCTGTTTCATCTGAGGGTCTTCAGGCCTTCCCTGTCCTTCAGGGTGCTACTCATAACACCTATCAACCCTTGGCTTGGCAGGCCTTGACAGAACTGCGTGGTGCAGTCGGGAAGTATGGTCTGGGCTCAGCTGAGGTGATGCAGGTTCTCCGTTATTTTAATGCCAGTCTTTTGACGCCCTTTGACATTCGGAGCTTGGCTCGGGCCCTTTTCCCACCGGTTGAATATGACTTCTTTGAGCATAAATGGACTCAGTTGGCAGTCAGAGCGGTGGAACGGAATGCAACACTGGGTCCAGGTGATCCTAGGCTTATGGTTAATACCGATATGCTAATGGGAATAGGCAATTATACCAGGGCCGATGGGCAGGCTGGTTATGAGCCCTTGGTCCAGGAGCAGTGCCAGCAGACAGGCATGGCAGCCCTGGTTCAGACCTTAAAGCTGGCTACTCCACAGCAGTCCTTTGCAATGATCGTCCAGGGAGTCGATGAGCCCTTCCTGTGCTTTGCAGGATGGCTGACTGCTGTGGTTGAGAAGCAGGTGAGTGATCCTGCGGCAAGGAAGCTCATGCTTCAGGCCCTTGCTCAAAGCAACTGCAATGCTGTTTGCAAGAGGATAATTGAGGCGCTTCCTGGGGAACCATCCATGTCAGAGATGGTTGAGGCCTGTGCGAGGGTAACCCCTTCCAGCCAACAGATGGTTGCCGTAGCTACGGCTGTACAGCCAGCCATGACTACAGTTGTCCAACCGACGGTGGCTACGGCTGTCCAGCCAGCCGTGCCTGTGGCCGTGCAACCGGCTGTGGCAGCTGCTGTGCAGCCTGCTTGGGTCGTTCCCCAGGGTGTACACCGGCAGCAATGGGGTGCTCGGGCCAGGAAGCAACAGGGCAGAAAGGCACAGAAGCCTACGGCTGTCTTGTTTCATTGTGCACGATGTGGAAGGCCAAAGCACGCTGCGAATGCATGTAAGGCAACGGTGCATGTGAATGGTCGGCCGTTGGTCAGTGCGGGAAACGCAACGCGGAGCGCGAAGGCGAGACGCGTGCTGACACAAATGTCTCTGCCTCAGCCCCAACCAATGGAGATCTGCTCAGCAGGCTTGCAGCCAGCACCCGCGGTTCAGCAGGTGTTGATGTCAGCACAGCCGAGTCTGTCGTGATTGATTTGGAAAAAATACACAAGGTTCCCCTGGATGCCTTTGGTCCCTTGGGTGATGGCATGAGTGCCTTCCTGATGGGGAGGTCCAGTGCCACCATTCAGGGTATCATGGTGCACCTGGGACTGATTGATGTGGATTTTTCAGGGCAGATTCATGCAATGGTCTCCACACCCACCCCCCCTCTGACTATCCCAAAAGGCACACGAATTGCTCAACTTGTTCCTTTTAAGTCTTCTGTTTCCAGGACTGAGGACTGGTTGGGAGGTGACGGCAGCTTCGGCTCTACTGGGCTGCCTCAAGTGCGCTGGACTGCTGTCCTGACCAAAGACCGTCCTGAGACGCTGTGTACCGTGTCCATGGCTGGTGCCATGCCGTCGGAGATTCACCTTCGTGGTCTCCTAGATACCGGGGCCGACGTGAGCATTCTCTCCCTGGCTGCTTGGCCCCCGCAGTGGCCTTTGACCCTGGCAAAGACATCGATCGCAGGCTTAGGAGGAATGAAGCAATGCTACGTGAGCCAGAATCCTGTGGCCGTCACGAACCTGGAGGGACAGTCGGCCCTGATTTGGCCTCATGTTACTGAGATTGCTCAGAACCTCTGGGGGAGGGATGTTCTGGCTGCATGGGGAGTGCGATTGGGAACGGATTTTTGATTGGGGCCACTGTGATGAAGGGCACAGAGTGTCCCACGCCTCCTTTACGGTGGCTGGTGGACAGACCCATCTGGGAGAACCAGTGGCCCCTCCCTCATGACAAGCTAGCTGCCCTTTGTGAACTCGTACAGGAGCAGTTGGATCAGGGGCATTTAGAACCATCTACCAGTCCCTGGAATACTCCTGTCTTTTGTATCAAAAAGAAGTCTGGGAAATGGAGGTTGCTACAAGACCTCCGAAAGGTCAATGCCGTGATGGAAGGCATGGGGACATTGCAGGCGGGCATGCCATCGCCTACCATGCTTCCTGCGGACTGGCCGGTCCTCATTGTGGATCTGAAGGATTGTTTTTTTACAATCCCTCTGCATCCTGATGACAGACCAAAATTTGCCTTCACGGTACCAACAATAAATAATGCCGAACCTGCACAGCGATATCAATGGAAAGTTTTGCCTCAGGGCATGCGAAATTGCCCCAGTGTTATGCCAATGGTATGTAGCCCGTGCCTTGTCTGGAGTTCGCAAGCAGTTTCCTGGTGCTCACGTCTATCATTATATGGACGACATTTTGGTGGCTGCGCCCACCCAGGATGAGCTGCTGAGGATACAGCCTCAGTTGTTGAATGCTCTGAATTCACGTGGACTGCAGGTGGCTCCAGAAAAGGTACAACAACAACCTCCCTGGAAATATTTGGGAGTCAAAATTCTGGAACGGACAATCTGTCACCAGGAGGTGCAATTTGTGCAATCGGTGAAGACACTGAATGATGCTCAGAAGCTGGTAGGTGTCATCACTTGGTTACATCCTTACTTGGGACTGACCACAGCACAACTGTCTCCCTTGTTTGAATTGTTGAAAGAGGACACTGATTTAAAGTCACCTCGTGAATCGACCCCTGAGGCACGAAATGTGCTAGTGGAGGTTCAGCAAGCTGTTTCGGCTTGCCAGGTGTACCGCATTGAACCTTCCATTGATGTCACTGTGTTCATTACCACTCCTGATTTACATCCTACAGGTATCATCGGCCAATGGAATGATGATTGGACTGATCCTCTGCCCATCTTGGAATGGGTCTTCCTGCCTCATCAGCCGCATAAGACGGTGACTGCGCTGTTTGAATTGATTGCGCGCTTGATAATCAAGTGCTGGCAACACTGTTTGCAATTGATGGGTGCACATCCCTCAAAGATCATACTCCCGGTTCAGAGGGAGGAATTTGATTGGAGCTATGCAAACAATGTTTCACTGCAAAGTGCTCTTGAGGGTTTTTCAGGGCAGGTCACTTATCATCTGCCTAGCCACAAGCTATTGCAAGTGGCAAAAAATACTCAATTTTCTCTACGACCCAAAAATAGCCAAGAGCCAGTGCAAGGACCCACCGTCTTCACTGACGGTTCGGGCAAAACAGGAAAAGCCATTGTTACCTGGCAGGATGGATCTGAGTGGCAGGTTTTGGAAAGCTATGAGGATGGGTCAGCCCAACTGGTTGAACTAAGGGCTGCTGTCATGGCATTTGAGAAATTTTCCTAGGAACCTTTCAATTTGATCACGGACTCCGCCTATGTTGCTGACATCGCACAGCGATTGGGTTGTTCAGTTTTGAAGGAGGTCAGTAACCGTGCCTTGTTTAATTTACTGAAGGCCCTGAGGTTTGTAATTCAGGCCAGAGTTCATCCATACTACATTCTGCATGTACGGAGTCACACTAAATTGCCAGGGTTTGTAGCGGAAGGTAACGCAAGGGCTGACAAGTTGGCTAACCCAGCGTGGGTAGCCCCTCAGCCTGACGTGCTCGCGCAGGCCGAGGCATCGCATGGGTTTTTCCACCAAAATGCGCATACGCTGCAGAAGCAGTTCCAACTGACGGCCACTGAGGCTCGTGAGATTGTTGAATCGTGCGACGACTGTCACACTCTTGGTACGCCATTGCTGGCAGGGGTTAATCCCAGAGGCCTTAAAGCCTTGGAGCTTTGGCAGACTGATGTCACCCAGGTCGCCGAGTTTGGCCGGCTCAAGTATGTGCATGTCACGGTGGACATGTTCTCCTCTGCGATGTGGGCTTCTGCTCACACTGGAGAGAAAGCCCGTGATGTCATTGCCCACTGGAGGCAGACCTTTGCTGTTCTTGGCATACCTTCTGCTGTGAAAACCGACAATGGTCCTGCTTATGCCTCGCAGAAGGTACGGCAGTTCCTACAGTCATGGGGTGTGTCACATAACTTTGGCATCCCTCATTCTCCGACGGGACAGGCGATTGTAGAATGCGCTCACGGTACACTCAAGCGTGTTCTTCAAAAACAAAAACGGGGAATGCAGGGTGAAACCCCGCACAGTCGGTTGGCAAAGGCTTTATACACCATCAATCACCTTACGGTGTCACAGAACTCAAATAATCCTGACATTTTGAACCATCATCTCTTGTTGTGGGCTTCGGACGGTGTGCAACAGCCTCGAGCGAAGGTACGGGTCTGAAATTTAGTCACCAAGCAATGGGAAGGACCCTATGACCTTATCGCTATGGGGCGTGGGTATGCGTGTACTGGGACACGCTGGCTACCTTCAAAGTGTGTCCGTCCTGACCTGCGACCACAGAGGCAGAATTCAGCTGACAGGCAAGGTGGAAGCCGTGATCAACTTGAAAGTCACCAAGTGGATGAATCCTCGAGTGATCACTCTGATGATTCCTCCACAGACAGTGATTGAATTTGTATATATTCCCTTTGTAAATTTGTTCATTTTTCTTTTTCTATTTTTCTTTTTTTGTAAAGTTAAAAGGGTGAGATGTCACCCTGGTTTTTCTGAGTTTTTTAAAGCCTTTTGATTGTTCATAAAATGGAGTCAGACTTTTTAGCTACTGTACAATATTAGGAGCAGTTTTCACTTTTTCTCACACATATAACATAAACAAATCCTTTGTTTTTCATTCTCTGTCCTTTGTTTGCATATTTCTAACCTGAAAACAATTGTAACTGACAGTTGGTCTGGCCATTCGGCTGGGAGGTGAACGCTCCAGAAGCCAATCCACAGCCAGACCCACAAATGTATAAAAAGTAAGAAATAAACAGGCAGAGAGGCTCTTGGCCTTGGCTCAGCCTTGGGCTCTCTCAGAGGAACAACTCTGCCTTGCGAAATCTCTCGTCTCTCGTGTGATTGCTTTGTGTATCCCGATCACAGTCCACTTTAAATTTTATCCCTAAGGGGGGGAAATTGTCAAAAAAAATCATTGATTATTCAAGGGGTGAGTGGAAAGGATGAGCAAGTGCATTTTATTCAACCACTGTGTAGTAGATGGGGGGGGGGGGGGGGGTAGGTTTTAAATGCATGAATTCCTGTTTGTAATTTACTGGGGAGGGATTTGATGGCTAAAGTGGGAATGCAAATTAGTATTGTAAAAAATGACACAGAGTCCAACACTGTGATATCTTTATGTAAAATGTCTGAGAAGGCTTATGCTGAAATAAATCCGTAAGTGTGGGCAGCCCCAGGAAAATACGGAAAACTAGACATAGGGCCTCTCCAAATTACTTTGAAACAACCAGGACAAGTGGTGTCTAAAAAGCAATACCCTCTTTCAAGGGAAGGAAAAAAGGGGTTACAGCCTGTCATTGAGTCCCTGCTAAAAGCAGGGCTTTTGGAGCCCTGTATGTCTCCCTATAACACCCCTATCCTGCCGGTTAAGAAACCAGATGGAACCTATAGAACAGTGCAGGATTTTAGGATAATAAATGAAATTGTCAAAGCAAGGCATCCTACTGTTCCAGATCCCAATACCATCCTGAATCAGATCCCTTTTTCACATCAATATTATTCAGTACTGGATTTGAAGGATGCTTTCTGGGGGTGTCCAATTACACGGGACAGTAAACAGTATTTTGCCTTTGAGTGGGAACAGGAGGAAGGAGGGAAGATGGTAAACCAACGATTGACAGGGACAGTCCACCCGCAGGGATATACAGAGTCACAGGTTTTATTTGGGCAAGCCTTACAGAAAATATTAAGAGAATTTACCCCACATTTGGGAATTAGGTTGTTGCAGTATGTGGATGATTTGCTTTTATCAGGGGAACAGGAAAAGGTGGTTGAAGAGGCTACTGTGAAGCTGCTTAATTTTCTTGCTAAAAAGGGACTCAGAGTGTCTGAAAAGAAGGCACAGGTAGTAGAGAAAAAGGTTAAATATTTGGGATACATTTCGACTGGGTCCTAATGTTGTGGTATGAACACCAGAAGGAGAGCAAAGTTTTAGAAAATTAGAAGACAAATTGATTAATGCCCCAGTCTTAGCTCTTTCAGACTCAGAAAAGGAATTTGAGCTATATATGGATGTTAAACAGGGCCATGCTAAAGGAATTTTGGTACAAGAGCATGAGGGAACACAGCAGCCTGTTGCTTATTTTTCTAAGCTGCTAGACCCCTGGCCAGAGGCTGGCCTCATTGTCTGCAGAACTGTGCAGCCACAGTCTTGATGGTAACTAAAGCCCGAAAACTGGCAAGGGGACGATATCTGATTGCTAAAGTTTCACATCAGGTTAAAGCTTTGTTAACTGAAAGAGCCTCTAAGTGGATGACCAGCACTTGGTTATTACAGTATGAATCTTATTTAATGGAACAGGAGAATTTAGAATTGAAAAGTGGGAAGGGTTTAACCCAGCCTCCTGTCTGAACGTCCCTGAACCGGGGGGCTGGGAAGAAACCCATGACTGCATTCAGGTGATAGATGTTGCAATGTATTTGTCCAGAACGTGCCCCAGCCAAACCACCTGCAGTTATTGCTATCAGAACCCTCAGGAGTTTGTCAAGGTTAGTGAGAAAAACAGGACTAAAATAAGAAAAGAAGAGCCTGAGAAATAGAATACCAGGAATACAAGATGTAGATAAAGGAGGCCCACAGAGCGATAACCAGCAACCAATAGTTTCCTGGAGGGTTCATGCTAGACACGTGCACGAGATTGTTGTAGCGCATTAATTGGGTTTATATTGTGTTTCATTTTTATATTGGGTTTTGTAAGGTTTTCTTCTGTATCCCCCATTCCCCTTGGAAACTGTATCACGTGGTTTGTCCCTGCTCGACCGTGCCCATCCTCCAACACTGGAATGTAACCCAATTCTGTTCCACTCCTGGTTTGTCCCTGCCTCTAGCCCTGTCCCCACTGGGTAAAAGCCCTGAGAGAAGGAGGGGAGGGCTCTTTGGCATCGGAACGGGGGCAAGGAAGGAGCTACTGGGCTCCGGACTCTGCAGGGGCAGGCCCCCTAAAAATAAAGCCATGATTTCCCCCCCGGAGCAAAGAGCAGACTCTCTGCCTTTTGCCATCGATGGTCATCTGGGTCTCTCTAAAGAACCACCACAGCTGGTGTCCAACATGCAACTCGAAGCCACAAGGGGCTCACAGAAGGCTGAAAGAACCACTCGTGGAGCACGTGGCCGAGGAACCTCACGCAGGCACATGAGTCCTGAAACACAGCCCATCCATGCAGAGAAACAGACCAGTCAGGCTTGGTGTTCGCTGTGGAGTCTCCGAAACACAAGACTCCACAGGCCAAGGCTGTAGGTTTCCTTTGGACTTAAAAAACCTATCGGAGTGCTGCAAAGAAGCACCCCGAACGGCAGGCTGCTCCCAGAGAACGTGACCACATGTTTGTGGACAGCCGACTCTGGGAACCGAGACTGGAAGCTCTTCCTGCAGCAAAAGGGTCAGTCTCAGATAAAAGGAGTGATTGGGAAAGAAAGGAAAGATTCGTCCGAACGCCGGATTTTTGGTGAGTATTACCACTTTGAGATCTAAGGAAAAATCTTTTCAGAGGTATTGTTCCTCAGGGAAAATGGTTTTTTCCTTTGGGGGAAGATTTTGCTTTCAGAGTAAACCTTCAGGGTGCTTTAATAGCACATTCAGTTTCGCCTGCGCAGCCCAGGGGGTGGAAAAGGTAATGGTTTCCCCTCCGGGCTTTTTTTTTTTTTTTTTTTTTTCTGTCCAGCGAGGTTTCTTTTCCTTTTGGTTTCTCAGTCACAGTTAAAGGGGACACAGAAACTTAAAAGCTGAGCCAGAAATGGGTGCTAGGCTGTCTGTGTCTCAAAAAAGAGTCTATTACCAAATTTTAAGTGCCTTGGATGATGGGGGGAGCCATTGTTCAAAGAAACAGTTGAAAAAATTAATTCAGTGGTTGTTTTCTCAGTTTACACATGTATCATGAGAGCAAATAAGCTCCCCAGAATTTTGGGAGGCTGTTGCAAAAAAAT
Organism: Hirundo rustica; assembly: GCF_015227805.2. Lineage (NCBI taxonomy): Eukaryota > Metazoa > Chordata > Aves > Passeriformes > Hirundinidae > Hirundo > Hirundo rustica. Next base: position 24,437,052 of record NC_053487.1, on the reverse strand, counting down.
TGTCTCAATCAAGCTCCCCTAATGATAAGGAAAAAGCAAATTTTGCTCTTTGGAGCTTTCAGATTTGGTTTGCAATGCAAAAACAAAATGAAAAGAAAAAAAAGCCAGTTCTTTGTGGATTTTCCCCAGTTTCCTCAATTTCTCCCTATCCCTACCTCAAAATCCCTTCCCCAAAATCGGATATTCCTTGAGAAACCCCTAAACTTTCCCCAAACCTCCCTTCTTCCCCAGTTTGTAAACCCCGTGTTCAGTTTACTTTTGCAGACAGTTTCAGTGCTCAAAACTCCCATCATAGTGATTCCCAAACTAGTCTTAGTTCGGATGGGAGGTCACAGGATGGAGGAGACTCTGTTGTTCCCCAAAATGGCCAAAACCATGTGCTCTCGAGCCACCAGGAGCCTCTCTCTTTGTTTGTCGCTCATTCCAGCAATCCCCTTACAATCCCTTCCTCTCCCCAGACCCCTCCTTCCCTTGTGTGCCACCCCTGGCACTGCCCTCTCCTCTGAATCCCCCCCCTACCCTCAAACCTCTGCCCTCTGACTTCGCCCCATGTGAGTCAAGCCTCCAGCCCCTCCCTGCCTCTAGTTCCCACAGTTTCCCCACCCACAGTCCCAGTTCCCACGCCCTGGGGAAAAGGGGCGGGGGGGGGGAGATGGGAACCCAGAAGCAGGAAGTGATCCCGACTTTTCTGCTACTCCTTTCACATATCGACAGTCAAAAAGGGGGGGTGTTGTCCTTGGTGATTGGGACCCCTTCCCCCAACAAGCGATTCAGGATTTATGCAAAGCTCAAATCAGTTTTGGATATGAAAGTGAATACTTTCGCAGCTTTTTAAAAGCAAATTTAGCAGGAAATCCTATAGTTCCCTTTAACCTGCAAAGAGATTTGCTTCCAGAGCTTTGGCAAAATCCTGAAACAGGTGTTGATAATAATAATTTCCCAATTCATTTAGAACATCTATGTGGTGATAGTGAATGGGTCTCAGCCCTCAAGCAGGCTCAGGAAATTCCTTTGCTTCCATCAGAACCTTTTGTAATATTTGTGGAGCAATTAACCAGAGCTATCGAGTTACAGGCTAAGGAGGAAGGAGCCCAGGAACAGGTCCTGGAGGAAATAGCTCTGGCCAATGCAAACGAACAGTGCAAGGCAGCTATCCTCAGCCTGCCCATGGAACCAGTGCCAACCTTACATGACATGCTTCAGGTGTGTGCCAGGAAGGTTCCCTTCATAACAGCTCACCAAAGCCACAGTTCCAGAGTCAAGCCACCACAAAAAGCTGCTGCTGCAGACACCGTGCTGCCTGTGCCCATGCCATGGCCACTGCCCAAGAGAAGAACGACGTGTCTCCTGCACGATCAGGCTGGACATTGGGCATCTCAATGCCCTTTAAAGAGACAATTACTGGACTTTCATGATGATGGGGGCGGGGAGTCTCGGGGCCCCAAAGAAAACCTTTCAAAAAACTAAAAGGTGAGCGCCGGCTTGCCCAGCATGCTGACATAAATGGGGCAAGTCTGAGGAGGGGGGAGAAAAAAATGGAAAATGCAAATGTTGAATTAACTAATCCTGCTTTGAGCAGTTCTGCCTTTTAGCAAAAGTCACTGGAAGTGATGATAAAAGATCCAGCAACCCAGGAAACAAAAAGTCCTCATGATCTGGTCACCTGGGGTCGTGGGTACGCCTATGTGTCCACTCCCCCAGGTCTCAAATGGGTGCCAGCCGAGTGGGTGAAACCTTTCATCTGTAAAAGTGCAAAGCCACCTGCAGAGGCCCCACAAGTGGCCAGTGCTGCCTGGAGGAGGAGAAAGCGCCAAACCCTCTCCTAATTATCCCTTAACAGTGTTTTTCTGGACAGTTTGTTTGCACTAAAAGTCATTTTTTTCTTTTCCAACTTTAAAGGTACTCAAGGTCCGAACTCTGAACATCTCCCACGGACTGAGCCTTCCTCCTTCTCAATTTAATAAGAAAGGGGGAGATGCTACAGTGTGTTAATTGGGTTTATATTGTGTTTCATTTTATATTGGGTTCTGTAATGTTTTTCTATTGTATCCCCTGTTCAAACTGTATCACGTGGTTTGTTCCTGCTTGGCCGTGCCCATCCTCCCACACTGAAATGTAACCCAACTCTGTTCCACGTCCACCTTGTCCCTGATTGGGTGGTGGCTTGTCCCTGCCTCTAGCCCCTTCCCCCCTGGGAATTGTTCCCAGCAATTTCTGTGCATCATGTAAAGTTTTGGTTTCAGTTAAGATTTGCAAGGGCTGTGCTGAAATAGAATGCATGCCTGTTTGCCAGCCCAGATATTTGCAGGGAGATGTCTTTTGAACATTTTCAGAAGCAATGGTCAGGCCCACGGATGTAACAGCCTGGCAGACAGCCTGCACTGCTTCTTCCATTTGAACCACAGTTTCTGCAGAGATAAGAATATCATCCATATAATGGTACAACAGAACATCAGGCATTCTTTCCCAGACTGGATTCAGAGTTTTTGCCACATACCATTGGCAAATGGTAGAGCTGTTTCGCATTCCCTGCGAATAAATGATATCGTTCTAGTGGTGCCTGCATATTAATGCTTGGCACAGAAAAGCTAAATTTGGGTGCATCATCTGGATGCAGCGGAATGTCAAAAAAACAATCCTTTAAATTAATTATTGTTACATGCCAATTTCTAGGTATCATGGAAGGGGAAGGGAACCCCAGTTGAAGGGGCCCCATTCCCTCAATTACCTCATTTATTTTCCTCAGGTAATGCAACAGCCTCCACCCTCGAGATCGTTTCCTAATTGCAAACACAAGCACATTCCAAGGGCTATTAGATGGGATTATATGTCCTTTTTTCAGCTGTTCTTGTACCAGTTCTTGCAATACGTGCAGTTTTTCTAATGACATGGGCCATTGGTCTACCCAACCTGGATCAGAGGTTTTCCAAGTCAGTTTGGGGGTGTCGCACACCCCAATGACCCTATACTAAATTTGACTGCATGAAAATTCCCCACTGAGATAGAACATCTCTCCCCCACAAGATCAGTGGTGCAGACAGCACAAAAGGCCTGACTGTGGCTACTCTTTCCTCAGGCACGGTGATTTGCACCAGGTGTTTACTCTGGTAGCTTTGACTGTTTCCATCCACCCCTGAAAGGACCCGGGGGATAGGCATTAATGGCCAGTCATTAGGCCATTGAGTCTGGGAGATAAGACTAATATCTGCACCAGTGTCAATGAGTCCTGTTAATTTTAACTCTTTGCCTTTCAGAGACACTTTGCATTGACATGTGAGACGCTGAGAAATGATGCTCGTGTCCAGAAAATCTTAGGCATTCCTGTGGAACCAAACCCGCCTCCCCTCTGTGTAGCTATAGTGGGTGTGGATAAGGGGGCTGCTGGGAAAAGTACAAGCCGAGCGATTTTGCTGCCTGCCTGGACCATGCAGGGAGGCTGTGGAGTCCAAGCCATGATTTTTATTTCCCCAACCATATCAGAGTCAATAACTCCCGGTAAAACAAACAATCTTGTTACCGAGGTAGAAGATCTACCTAAAAGCAAAGCATGGTAACCTGGTGGAAAAGGTCTGCAAATTCCTGTGGGAAGACAAAATACTGAGCTATCGGTCAATGTTACTGTGTTACTGGTTGTTAGGAAAATTAATCCACAAACACCAGAGGTTTATGTCCAAAAAGGAGACAGAGGAGTCCTTTTACTTTATTCAAATAAAGGGAGAGGCCATGGGGCATTTCCCCAGGGGTCTCTCAAATTCTCGGAGGGTGCAGCCTCCTTTTTATCCTAATTTCCCGGCTGCATTTCCCTCTCTCTTTCCCCATTGGCTGAGGTACTTGAAAGGTACAGTCTTCCTGAAATGCCTAAGACCCTTTTAATGTATAACCCTCTAATTTTTAATTTTTATGGGATTTATGGGTTTTTCCCACTGTTACTTTCACCTTTTGATATCCAATTTCATTTATAAACAAACGTAAGGTTTGTTTGTAAAGTCAAATATCTGGTTTTTTTCATTCATCAATCACTGGAATCTTTCCCATTGTTTCTCTTATCTCTCAGTGCTAGTTTTATCTACCAGCAGACTCAGGGCTTGTTTGTAAAGACAAATCTTGTCATTCCTCTCAATCCTTCCTCTTTTATTTTTAATAATTGTCTTTACAAATTTTAGTTATCATTGACTTAATTTTCTGTTATTGGGTCTTTGTTGGTTTTGCAATTATTTGCAGTGACATCAATTTTTGTCCTTTTGTAGTTATCTCTGGATCAGTAGGCATGGCTACTACCTGCATCTCTGATCACATGTTGAATAAGTTGTACTAAGCAAGGGATCATGCATGGTAAAAAGATGAGAGTTGCTACAACACATAAGAGGAAAAAAAGCATTTGTTTAATTCATAGTTTCCAAGGTAACTATGAAAACATGTCTCATTCTATCTTTTTTTTTGGTTTGGACTGGCACATGAGCTTTTTTATTCCTTTTGTTATTTGTTTTACTATTTCTCCATTGTCATCTATTTGCAAACAGCAGTTTGAGTCATTTAATTTGCCACACACTCCTTTTTCTTCTGCTAATAAATAATCTAATACTATCTGATGTTGGAATATTGCATTTTTAAGCTCTCACATAAGGTTTCTACTTGCAGTTACATCCCATGTTTTGTTGGATCTGAATGAGAACCTATTAAAAAGGGTCTAAGTTCTATTCCGGTGTTGCCATTTCTACTGATAGTCACACAACATGTGTCCCACTTGTGGAATTATCTCGGGGGTAGCTTAAAAATAAAGGGTCAAAAAACCTATCCTTCCCCACTGCTTTACAGCCTTCAAAATATTTTTGGTAATTATGGAAGGAACACTTTACCCAGCTACTATTAGTGAGCTTAACATGTGTTTGATTCTATCTGCCTTGATATCTGGAACAACCATAAGGAGGGCAGTTGGGGGGCTAACAATCTAAACTTAAAGTCCAGTCACAAACACTTTTCTCCACATATATGCTTCCTGTTCTATTTAGACAATAAATGCCTCTTTTAGAAGAATGAAGCTGCCATGGACTTCCTTCTTCATCCTAAAATCCTGTTCCATTATGGACCTCACTCAGGGTGCTAACCCACCGTTAGGGTTCCACTGGGCTGGCCACCCATGGCCAGTCTTTAGTTCCCCCTGACCCTCTGCAGACCTAACAATTGCTAAGGTTAAAGGTTTTTGCTACTTTTTCTCTTAAGGTTAAAAAATTATTTTCCCATTTTTGACCTTAACCTAACTGACAATATAAAGGTAAGATTATTAAGAGAAACATTCTAATGGTGTAATCTAATCTCCTAACCTAATTTTCACTTTCACGTTGTCCTCTACACCACCTGTGGCGAGCGAAGGCACAGAAACAGCTTAACATAAAGAAAACAATGACAGCGAGGATTTGCCCTCAGTGACTGGAGATCAGAGAGAAGGGATGCTCACACAAACTATTTCAGCAGGCAGTCTGTGGGTAGGCACACAAGGCTTCCCCCGATGTCGACGCACTGGCTACTGCTCCAGTCCACTCCTTCAGGGTGTCAGTTGCGGCTTCCCATCCTTCTCTTCCAGCTGAGATGTCCAAATCTCTGGGACCTCAGAGACCTTGACCCAAGTGTGGTGGGTCCACCCGTGTTCTGCTGTCTTGATGGCTGTTTCTGTTATCAGCAGCACTTGGAAAGGTCCACGCCACTTAGCCACTAGTGGTGCTTCTTTCCACTCCTTAACTAGGACCCAATCTCCTGGTTGGATGTTGTGAACCGCCAAGTCCAAAGGTAGGGTCTGTGCCAGCTGAGCTTCCTGTCGAAGAGATTTCACAAGAGACAGTATCCTGGCCACATATTGTTTTAAATATACATCACTTATCTCTACCCCCCCCCCCCACTAGGCTGGGAATTATAAGGGTAAGGAATTCTAAACATCAATTTAAAGGGAGATACCTGAATATTTCCCCTGGGTCTAGCCCTTATCCTTGCTAAAGCCAGTGGCAAGAGCCATACTCACAGCATCTTAGTTTCTATTACCAGCTTCAAAAGGTGTTTCTTTATTTCTCCATTCATCCTCTCCACCCTGCCGGAACTCCGGGGATGCCAGGGGTTGTGGAGGTTCCATTGTATTCTTAAAGCACTCATAACTCCTTGAAGAATTTTTCCTGTAAAATGAGTTCACCTATCTGAGTCTATTGCTTCTACAATCCCATATCTTGGAATTATTTGTTCCAAAAATACTTTAATAACTGATCCTGTAGTTGCTGAAATGGTAGGAAATGCCTCTGGCCACCCTGTTAACTGACATACTATTACTAGAAGGTATTTAAACCTTGCCACTCATGGCATTTTGGTAAAATCCACCTGGCATCTCTGGAAGGGACATACAGCCCAAAGCCTCTCTCCCCTGGCAAGTTTCTTTGTAACTGTTACTGGTTTTAGCACAAATTAAACAACCTTTGATAGCTTGCTTTGCTAGAGTAAAAAGACTCATCACAGCAGCATACATTTTGAGGGAGGCTTCTTCCAGTCCTTGGGAGCCCCAATGACTCCCTTCATTAAGTTGTTTTGAGAACTGTAAGGCCAGAGCTTTTGGTATCTACTGCTTACTATCCCTTGTAAACTAATTATCCTTCTTTTTCTTCTGCCCCACTCTTTTTAATTATCTCAAGTTCCTCTGGTGGAAGACAGTTTCTCTGGCAGTGATGTAGCTACTGGGAGCAAGGGGAGGATCTTAGAGATTTCTGGCAACAATGCAGCTTTTCGAGCTTCTTTATCAGCCAGTTGGTTTCTTATTGCCTCCTCTGAGCACTCTGCCTGGTGTCCCAAACGTGTATTATTGCTACCCTTGTTGGTTAAGTTCACCACCTCTAATAGGCCAGAGATTAAGTTCTCATGAACTAACTTCTTTCCCCTGCAGGTTTATAAACCTCTCTCTTCCCATAATTTCCCAAATGCATGTATCACCCCATATGCATATTTAGAATCAGTAAAAACATTCACTGTCTTGTCCTAGTATAATTCACAGGCTCTCACAAGCGCCTACAGCTCTGCTGTCTGAGCTGACCAGGTGGGCAGTAACCTCCTCCCTTCATTTAATTGCTTTTTATTACTGATAGAGTATCCTGTAAATCGTTTCCCTTCTATCTCCCTTGAAGATCCATCAATAAACACATTTTTTCTTCCTTTTCTTCTTACTCAAAGGCAAAATACTGTTTAATATCTTCTGTAATCGGACACCCCCAAAAAGCATCCTTTAAGTCCAGTATTGAATAATACTAGTGTGAAGAAGGGATCTGATTTAGGATTGTATAGGGATCTGGAACTGTGGGATGCCTTGATTTGACAATTTCATTTATTATTCTTAAATCCTGCACCATTCTGTAGGTTCCATCTGGTTTCTTAACCGACAGGATAGGGGTGTTATAGGAAGACATGCACGGCTCCAAAAAGACCCTCCTTTAGCAGGGACTCAATGACAGGCTGTAACCCCTTCTTTCCTTCCCTTGAAAGAGGGTATTGCTTTTTAGACACCACTTGTCCTGGTTGTTTCAAAGTAATTTGGAGAGGCCCTATGTCTAGTTTTCCGTATTTTCCTGGGGCTGCCCACACTTACTTATTTCAGCATAAGCCTTCTCAGACATTTTACATAAAGATATCACAGTGTTGGACTCTGTGTCATTTTTTACAATACTAATTTACATTCCCACTTTAGCCATCAAATCCCTTCCCAGTAAATTACAATCACAATTAGGAACAAACAGGAATTTGTGTATTTCAAACCTGTCCCCCACATCTATTAATAGCGGTTGAATAAAATGCACTCGCTCATCCTTTCCACTCACTCCTTGAATGACTAATGATGTTTTTGACAATTCCCCCCCCCTTAGATATAAAATTTAAAGTGGATCAAGAGGCCCCTGTATCTACCAGAAAACACACCTCCTCTTGATCCAGACCCACCATAAAAGTTATCAAGGGCTCCTGAGTGGTGGATCCTTGATATAATGGGAGCCCCTGACACCCCTAAAAATTTATTTTCATTATCCTCTGGATTTCCTTCTCCTGAGGGTCCAGCTGTTTCTGCGGACACTCCCTTTTCCAATGCCCTTCTGCCCGGCAGATAGCACACTGATTCCTTCCCAACCGCTGTTTGGGTCGGCTCCCCCCTGCTGAGGAGGGAATACCTCTGCCACTTCCCTGTGGCCTACCACGTCCCCTCTGTCCCGGGGGACCCCTTGGACCCTGTTATTTTGGTTTTTTCCATGGCTGCAAAAACTCTGCCAATATCTTTGCCTTAGCCTTTACCTTTTCCTCATCCCTCCTTACATATATGTGCTGTGTTTTGCTAACTAGTTCCTCTTGAGGCTTTGTTATGAATAGAGTAGTTGAATTAATAATTAAAACAGATTTTATTGCGTGACCAAAATCGGTCTTGGAAAATCACTATCAAAAGAAACAGCGTTGAGCCCGGGTTCGGAGCTGGGTGAACACAGATTTGGACTCTATCGCTCCGAAATCCCCCCTGTTCACAAAGTCTTCCTCTGCCAGGCCAGTTTTTATACAGTTTTTCGACTAAGGCAGAATTTTTTCTATTAATTTCTGACACTCTTGCTCCTTTCCACATATTCATGCAGTCTCTATTCTTTGCTGTTGGCTTGACAAAACAGTTTCTCGGAAGAGATGAAGGCTTATCTTGGTTTATGGGAACTTGTTGTTGAGATGCACGCCCTTGATGATGCAGATTGTCCATATCATAGATGCATATTGGGTACTCATCATCGGGGTTTCTCCTGACTCGTCCTTGGTAAAGGCCCATCTTGGTTTGAAGCCACTTTTTTTTATTGCAAATCAGGTCCTTTCGGTTTGCCCCTGCCCACTTCACAATTGGAAATCAGTCTCCCTGCCGTTGCTTTTTCAATTTTTTTTTTTTTGGCTTTATTTTTTTGGAATCTTTATTTGACAAGCACAAATTATTTTATACCATATATTTTTGTAATGCATTAATTGGGTTTATATTGTGTTTCATTGGATTTGTAATGTTTTCCGTGTTCCCCTTGGAAACTGTATCCTGTGGTTTGTCCCTGCTCGGCCGCGCCCATCCCCCACACTGGAATGTAACCCAACTCTGTTCCACTCCCACCTTATCCCTGATTGGGTGGTAGCTTGTCCCTGCCTCTAGGCCCATCCCCTCAGGGGAAAAAGCCCGGGCACAGGTGAGGCGGCGTTCTCTCTGGCACTGGCAAGGACCGGTAAATAAAGCTATTAACCCCATCCCGGACAAAGAGCAGGCTCTTTCATTTTGCCATCTACAGTTGTCTGGGTCTCTCTAAAGAAATACCACAACTGGTGCCTAATCGTGGGGCTCAAAGCCACAAGGGGCTCACAGAAAGCTGGAAGAACCACTTGGGGAGCACGTGGCCAAGGAATCTCATGCAGGCACGTGAGTCACAAAATGTAGCCCACCCACAAAGAGACAGACCCGTCAGACTTGGCATTCGCTGTGGAGCCTCCAAAACATAGGATTCCACAGGCCAGGGCTGTAGTTTTCTCCTTTGGACTCAAAAACCCCATCGGAGTGCTACAAAGAAGCCCCTCAAGTGGCAGGCTGCTCCCAGACAAGGTGATCACATGTTCGTGGAAAGCTGACCCTGGGAACTGAGACTGGAAGCCCTTTTTGCACCAAAAAGGTCAGTCCCAGGCAAAAGGAGTGATTGGGAAAGAAAGGAAAGATTCGTCTGAACGCTGGATTTTTGGTGAGTACCACTTTTGGTTTTCTAAGGGAAAATCTTTTTCAGAGGCAGTGATCCTCAGGGAAAAGGGCTTTTTCCTTTCAGGGAAGGTTTTTGCTTTCAGAGTAAACCTTCAGGGTGCTTTAATAGCACATTCCTTTGGCTGCCTGGGAGGGGTGGAAAAGGTAACGGTTTCCCCTATGGCTCCCTTTTTTTTTCTCTCCAGCGGGGTTTTTTTTTCCTTTCGGTTTCTCAGTCACAGTTAAAGGGGACAGAGAAATGTAAAAGCTGAGCCAAAAATGGGTGCTAGGCTGTCTGTGTCTCAAAAAAGAGCCTATTATCAAATTTTAAGTGCTTCAGATGATGGGAAAACCCATTGCTCCAGGAAACAATTAAAAAAATTAATTCATTGGTTGTTTTCTCAGTTTACACATGTATCATGAGAGCAAATAAGCTCCCTAGAATTTTGGGAAGCTATTGCAAAAAAAAAAGTCTCAATCAAGCTCCCCTAATAATAAGGAAAAAGCAAATTTTGCTCTTTGGAGCTTGTAGATTTTATTTACAATGCAAAAACAAAATGAAAAGAAAAAAAAAGCTGGTTCCTTGTGGATTTTCCCCAGTTTCCTCAATTTCTCCCTATCCCAACCCGAAATTCCCTTCCCCAAAATCGGATATTCCTTGAGAAACCCTTAAACTTTCCCCAAAACTCCTTTCTTCCCAAGTTTGTAAACCCCGGGTTCAGTTTACTTTTGCAGGCAGTCTGAGTGCTCAAACCCCCCATCTTAGTGATCCCTGGGCTAGTCTCAGTTCTGTGGGGGGGGGGTCACAAGATGGAGGGGACCCCTTTGTTTCCCAAAATGGCCAAAGACATGTGCTCTCGAGTCACGAGGAGCCTCTCTTTGTCTGTCCCTGCTTCCCACAATCCCTTTCACAATCCCTTCCTCTCCCCAGACCCCTCCTTCCCTTGTGTGCTGCCCCTGGCACTGCCCTCGCCTCTGACTCTGCCCCCTACCCTCAAACCTTCACCCTCCAACTCCACCCCTTGTGACTCAAGCCTCCAGCCCCTCCCTGCCCCTGCTTCCCATGGTTTCCCTGCCCACAGTCCCAGTTCCCACGCCCGGAGGGTAAGGGAGGGGGAACCGGGAACCCGGAAGCAGGAAGTGATCCCGGCTTTTCTGCCACCCCTGTCACATATAGACAGTCAAAAAGGGGGGGTGTTGTGCACAGTAATTGGGACCCCTTCCCCCAACAAGCGATTCAGGGTTTATGCAAAGCTCAGATCAGTTTTGGATATGAAAGTGAATACTTCTGCAACCTTTTAAAAGCAAATTTAGCAGGGAATCCTAAAGTTCCCTTTAACCTCCAAAGAGATTTACTTCCAGAGCTTTGGCAAAATCCTGAAATGCCTGTTGATAATAATAATTTCCCAATTCAATTAGAACATCTGTGTAGTAATAGTGAATGGGTCTCAGCCCTCAAGCAGGCTCAGGAAATTTCTTTGCTTCCATCAGAAACTTTTGTAGCATTTGTGGAGTGATTAACCTGAGCTATCGAGTTACAGGTTAAGAATGAAGGAGCCCAAGAACAGGTCCTGGAAGAGATGGCGCTGACCAATGCAAACAAACATTGCAAGGCAACCATCCTCAGCCTGCCCTTGGAACCAGTGCCAACCTTAGATGACACGCTCCACGTGTGTACCCAGAAGGTTCCCTTCATGACAGCTCACCTTAACCACTGTTCCAGAGATGCGTTCAGACCACCGCAAAGAGCTGCCACAGCAGATGCCATGCCCCCTGTGCCTGTGCCACAGCCACCACCCAAGGGAAGAACAATGTGTCTCCTGTGCGATCAGGCTGGACATTGGGCATCTCAATGCCCTTTAAAGAAGCAATTTCTGGACTTTTGGGACAATGGGGGTGGGGGTGGGAGTCTCAAGGGTCCATAGGGAATTTTTCAAAAAACTAAAACATCAGTGCTTACTTGCCCAGTGTGTCGACATAAATAGGGCAAATCTGAGGAGGGGGGAGAAAAAACTTGAAAGTGCAAATGTTAAATTAAATAATCCTGCTATAACCAGTTCTACCTTTCAGCAGAAGTCACCAGATATGACCCTTTCAGATTATGACATGAGCAGACCCTGTCTAACCACAGAATGTCTCCAAAAGCCTTTTAGGTTGCAACTGACAGAGTCCTTGCACCTAAGTGGCACAGACTGGCATTTAGGTTCATTGGATCTACAGTTGCCAGGCTCCTGGCAACACGTTGGCAGTAAGTATGTCATCCTTGGGGACACCAAGTACACACCGAGAGAGATTGAGATCCTTCTGGGTCTCATCTCATCAAACCCTAAACAACTCGTTCTCTGGCTGCTCTGTGTCCGCCCACCCTTGTTTCTGCCTAAGGGGCAGATAATAGCTCAGGCAATTCCAGCACCTGACACGTTCCCTGAAAAAAACAGCACAAGGAACAAACACCTTAATGTTTGCCCCACACAAGTTATTGGGAGGGACAAACTCATAATAGGGTGTGAGGTCCGTCACAGTGGGGAGGTAATAAACCTCAAAAGGGTTTTGGACACAGGCGTGGCGGATGTAACGATTGTACCGGAAAGGATGTGGCCCTCACATTGGCAACTGCAAAATGTGGCTGGGCATATAGAAGGTATAGGGGGAATGAAATGGGCAAAACAATCAAAAAGTGTTGTGCAAATTAAGGGGCCAAAGGGACAATTGGCTACACCTTGCTTCCATTTGTTTTAGATTATTCAGAGCCCTTGTGGGGGAGAGACCTGATGGCCCAGTGGGGGGTCACGATTGGCATTCCAGCTGCCCCCCTGGTTTTTCAGGCTATGGCCACTGAAGAGCGCCTTACCCAGAAACTCAATTGGAAAACTGATTCACCAGTCTGGGTAGAGCAGTGGCTGCTCAGTAAAGAAACATTGAAGGCGCTTCAGGAGCTAGTGGATGAACAGCTAGCTAAAGGCCACATTGTGGAAACCGCGTCTCCGTGGAATTCCCCAGTCTTTGTTATCAAAAAGGCAAACAAAGGCAAGTGGCAGCACCTCCACGATCTCTGTCAAATTAATAATGTCATTGAGGACATGGGTTCTCTCCAGCCAGGGATGACATCCCCAGCGATGGTCCCCCAAAATTGGAATTTGGCAATTATTGACATCAAAGATTGTTTTTTCCAGATCCCTCTGCACCCTGACGATGCACCACATTTCACCTTCTCGGTCCCTACCCTCAACTGAGAAGCCCCGAGGAAAAGATACCACTGCAAATTTCTTTCCCAAGGGATGAAAAACTTACCATCTATTTGTCACAGGTACCTCTCTTCCCTGCTGTCCCCAGTACGCGGAGCTGTGGGAGAAGCCATCATCCTGCACTACATGGATGATGTGCTCGTGTGTGCCCCCAATGATGACTTACTGTCCCACGCGCTTGACCTGACAATAGATTCTTTGGTTGCTACTAGGTTCAAGCTTCAGGAGGAAGAGATTCAAAGGATGCCGCCTTGGAAGTACCTGGGTCTGGAGATTGGTAAGCGGACCATTGTGCCACAAAAATTGGCTGTCAAAAACAACATCAGGACCTTAGCAGATGTCCAGCAGTTGTGTGGGTCCTTAAATTGGGTAAGACCTTGGCTAGGTCTGACCACTGAAGACCTAGACCCCCTCTTTAATCTTTTAAAAGGGAGAGAGGAGCTAAGTTCTCTTAGGACCCTCACCTAAGAGGCAAGAGCAGCCCTAGAAAAGGTACAGGACTGTATGGCCACCAGACAGGCCAACAGGTGCAAATCAGACTTGCCATTTAAATTCATCATTTTAGGCAATTTGCCACACTTACACGGGGTGATTTTTCAGTGGGAAGGATGGAAAAATCAAAAAAGGACAAAGACTGTAAGGATCCCCTCTTAATCATAGAGTGGGTTTCCCTCAGACACCACCGGTCCAAAAGAATGGCCAGGCCCCCGGAACTGGGAGCAGAATTGATCTGGAAAGCCAGGACCCGGATCAGGGAGTTGGCAGGATGTGATTTTGAGTGTATTCACATCCCAATTGAGATAAACTTGGGCCAAATCACAAAAGCAATGTTGGAGCACCTGATTCATGAAAATGAAGCTTTGCAGTTTGCTCTGGATAGCTCCACAGGTCAAATTTCAATTCATCAGCCTGCTCACAAATTATTTAGAGAACAAATTCAGTTCAAATTGTCATTAAAAAGTGTTCAGAGCAGGAAGCCATTAAAGGCTTTAACTGTTTTTACAGATGCAGCTGGAACATCTCATAAATCAGTAATAACATGGAAAAATCCTCTAACTCAGTAGTGGGAAAAAGATACTGTCGAGGTGGAAGGATCACCTCAGGTAGCTGAGTTGGCTGCAGTTGTTAGAGCTTGTGAAAAGTTTCCTGAACCATTCAATTTGATCACAGATTCGGCCTATGTAGCAGGTGTAGTATCCAGAGCTGAACAAGCTGTACTGAGTGAGGTCTCCAATTCTGCACTTTTCAACTTGCTCTCAAAACTAGTAAATCTGATCACCCACTGAGAGCAACAATTTTATGTGATGCACATCAGATCACACACCGATTTACCAGGATTCATAGCTGAGGGCAACAGAAGGGCTGATGCTCTTGCTGTGCCTGCGGAGATGGGCCCACTCCCAGACATCTTTGGACAAGCCAAAATCAGCCATCAGCTTTTTCACCAGAATGCACCAGGCCTAGTCCACCAGTTCCACCTAACTCAGGAACAGGCTCGGGCAATTGTGTCAATGTGTCCCTCGTGCCAGCAACACTCACTCCCAGCCCTAAGTGCAGGAGCAAACCCCAGAGGATTGAACAGCTGTGAGATATGGCAGACAGACGTGACCCACATCATGTCCTTTGGTAGACAAAGGTATGTCCATGTATCTGTAGTCACCTTTTCTGGAGTTGTCTATGCCTCTGCCCACTCAGAGAAGAATTCTAGTGATGCCATGAAACACCTAATACAGGCTCTCTCCTTCCTGGGCATCCCCAAATCAATAAAAACTGATAATGGACCCATGTACACATCCAAGGAGTTCAGAAGCTTCCTGCAGCAATGGGGAGTAGAGCACAAAACAGGCATCCTCTACTCCCCCACAGGTCAGGCCATCATGGAAAGGACCCACCAGAGTCTCAAAAGGGTCCTCAGCCAACAACATCTGTCTCTAAAATTAGAAACACCCCAAATCCAGTTGTCCAAAGCCTTGTTCACTCTGAACTTTTTAAATTGCACGTTTGAAAATCTTAACCCACCAATTGTGCACCATTTCAGAGAGAACTGCCAACTACAGCTGAAAGCAAAGCCACTGGTAATGGTAAAGCATCCAGCAACCAGGGAAACAGAGGGTCCTCATGATCTGATCACCTGGGGTCGTGGGTATGCCTGCATGTCCACTCCCTCAGGTCCCAAGTGGGTGTCAGCCAAGTGGGTGAAACCTTTCCTCCCTAAAAGTGCAAAGCCACCTGCAGAGGCCCCACAAGTGGCCAGTGCTGCCTGGAGGAGGAGAAAGCGCCAAACCCTCTCCTAATTTTCATCTTCCCTTAACAGTATTTTTCTGAACAGTTTATCTGCCCTAGATGTCATTTTTTTTTTTTTTTCTCCAACTTTAAAGGTACTCAAGGTTCAAACTCTGAGCATCTCCCATGGACTGAGCCTTCCTCCTTCTCAATTTAATAAGAAAGAGGGAGATGTTACAGTGTGTTAATTTGGTTTATATTGTGTTTCATTTTTATATTGAATTTGTAATGTTTTCTTCCCTGTTCCCCTTGGAAACTGTATCCTGTGGTTTGTCCCTGCTTGGCCGCGCCCATCCCCCACTCTGGAATGAAACCCAACTCTGTTCCACTCCCACCTTATCCCTGACTGGGTGGTGGCTTGTCCCTGCCTCTAGGCCCGTCCCCCCCGGGGAAAAAGCCCCAGCACAGGCAGGGCGGCACTCTCTCTGGCACTGGCGAGGATGGGAAAATAAAGCTATAATCCCTCCCCCCCCCCGGACAAAGAGCAGGCTCTTTCCTTTTGCGATCGGCAGTTGTCTGGGTCTCTCTAAAGAAATACCACAATATATTACACTCAGGGTCTCAAAACCCAGGATCTTCTGAGAACCTTTTCCTTAGCAGAGAGAGAGCGAGACCCCGTCAATGGCAAAGAAAGGTCTGCGCTTGATCCGAAGGTGAAACCAGGGCTTTATTCAGTCTTTCTTCTGTGGTCCTGCCCCAGCCTGGGTCAGGACCCCCGTCCTACTCCCCGAACCAAGAGGCTGGACCACATGTTGCTTCGGCTTATATCCAGGGAAGGGACTAAATGCGGGGACAAGCCGCTACCCAATCAAGGATCAGGTGGGAGTGGAACAGGGTTGGCTTACATTCCAGGAAGGGAACAGTGTGGGAGATGGGCTGGTGGAAGGGCAGGGACAAACTTCAGGATATTACATTTTCCAGGGGAACAGGGGGTACAGAACAAACCATTATAAAACCCAATATAAAAATGAAATACAATATGAAACCAAATAATACACAGCAACAATATATCATTACCTACTAAAAATCATTCTAATTTCTATATCTGCAGTTTTATTAAAATTCTCATGTGCAACTTTTCATATTTGACACCAGTTGTATCCCACCAGTTAATCAAGTCTATTTATAGAGCCCCTCAATAATAAGACTAACCTAAACACAACTAAATAACAAGGCTAAAAATGCAAATAAAAATAAACCCACAGACTCTTAACCAGCAAAAACTAACTTCTTGCCTTAAAAAAAATGCCAAAAAAGCCAAAGCACACATGAGAGAGATAAAAGTAAAGAGTTCGCTAAAGAAAACTCCCTTTCCTTCATCTTCTAGAGACACTCAGAAACCACCATAGCAAACTAAGCATGCCCAGAAAGGCGTAAAGTTAATTACCATACGAAGCAAAGACAGGCTAAGCCAACAAATAAATATGTATAAAGCAGATTGTGCAATGCCATGCATATATGAGCTCTGAAAATAATAAAGAGAGCAGGCTCTCTAGTGTTGGTGCATGTCTTTAGCAAAGTTATTCCCCATGCATCTCAACGTTGATTAAATACATACTGCTCTAACAACTATTATTAGTTGTAAAGTTCTTTCCACCCCATTTCAATACACCAGAGGAAATGCTCCACACCCCAGCCCTGGAGCTCTTAACCCAGCTCCTGAGTGGCTACCAGACCAGAAGTCCTGCCTGGAAGAAGGGCCCAAGAAAGCGAAAGGGCTGTAGTGAGTTGATCTTGGATGGACAGCAGGTGTCCACCAAGCCTCTCCATCATGCCCATTCCCAGTAGGACAGGGGACAGAAAATAAGATGGAAAACAAGTAGTAGGTTGAGATAAGACACCAAATTTTGCGCAGTCACATGAGTTTTTGTTAATTCATACTTATGTTAAGATGCTTATGTCAAGGCCTGTGTTTCAAGTCCCCTCTTATAGCTTCTGCAATTTTTTTTTGCAATTGTGGTATCATCCATACTTGTTTTGGAAAAGTCTATATTTTACACTACATTCATAAATTTATGGCAGTGTTATGGTCATTAATAGTAAAATCAAAAATGGGTGGATTAAAAGGTTAAACATATGAATGGCTGTGGGCAACTGTGACAGCTAACAGCTGACCTGAAGGCTCACAGACACAAGTAACCCTGACCTTGACTCGATCAGCCTATTCATGTGGAAGAAAGGAAGTAGACATCTTTGGGAAGAAGGGCACTGAGGGGCAGAGGAACTTGGCTGCAGGGAATGAACACCAGTCAATCTTTGGTGAGCACATATGCAGGCAGCTATTAGTCAGTGAACTGGGTGTTAACAAGTTTCAAGCCAATTGGGATCAAGCATGCAATTTTTGAAAACCTTACAAATGTGAGTTGTGAACATTAAAGTTTGCTGTTGCCCCATGAACCTTGGAGTGTCAGGTCATGTCCACCTCAACAACGACAGGCAACAATTCAAGAAAAATATCCCAACAATGACAATGGTGTTCTCCTGTTTTTCCAATTGAGTCAATTATTTTTTTGATTTGTTCTAGATCGTGTTTAACAGTCGATATTGCTCATTGCTTGTTCTTTAACACATGTTGCCATGATGTCCAGGACTGGATGTTGTAGCATTCTTTTTAAACCAATTTTTACAGTTGGGATTTTGTTATAGGATGTATATTCATCTTGCACCAGGTGATAGGTGGTAATAGGAGTGCTGTAATTTTCACATCCTGCTATCTTTGTGAAATTACAGACACAAAATTTGGTATGATTAGTAGGTTCAACATAATCAACTATGGTCACATTAGGGCAACTAGTTCAAACTCATGCACACTGATTTCCTATATAATACACCTGGAATTTACTTTTCCCAGAAAGGAATATTTCAAAGGTACATGTGTTATCTTGTGTATCTAGACATAGGTCTTCTTTTTCTAGCATTGCATTTTTGCAAATAAATTCTAGGTGATTATGAGGAATGCACGCTTCAGTGCTTATGTGTGCTAGTTTTGCATTGACATTTAGTGAGCAAGGAAGAAGCCAGTCACAGAAGTAATTTTCTAAGAGAAGCTGCTACCAGCTTCCTCTGTGACTTAACAAAACCAATCAACAACTAGTTTTGAATATCAATACCTTATTAAACCACTAGAAAGCTGAATATGCCTCTGTCAACACACATGTTAAAAACAAACAAACCTCAAAAAAAAGTCTCTTCTGGTCTGGGGACAGGTAACAAGCCGGCCCAGCCCTGCCAAAGGCCCAGACCCCTTCCCGGGAAGCCTGCCAGGCCCCGTCCCAGCCAGACCGGGCCTCAGCAGCTGTTAACATCTCACTGCCCGGCCAGTTCCTCCGTTGGCTGAAATTAAACACAGTACGGGCCTGAGACCAGCTATGCAGCTAAAGCAGCTGCCGCCATTCTGGCCGGGCCTCCTGAGATCCTAGCACAACCCCCAGTGCGGCCTGAATCTATCACAGTGACTACTTCAGCCACCGCTCAGCAGAAACCATTACAACTCTCTGCAGGGCCTGGCCGAGATGTTAACTCTTTCATTACACAAATAAAACTTGCAAAACATTTAAAAAAAGATATGTAAAAAAACAACATAAAGACACCAAAGTCAATAAAGAAGAGTCAAGTCCCAAATGTAAAGACAATGAAGAGATGCCTTAGTCTTAGACTAAAATTCTTTTGTAAAGCTATAGTGATAGACGGTAATACATTAAAATATCCCTTTAATTCATTAAGGTTTGTAATTTTCTAGATTTTCTAGTTTTGTTGTTATATTTTCCCTAGACATTGTGGCTTATAGCCTAATTATGGCTCTGTTATGCTTGGCTCCCAGAGCAGCAATAGGGAAAATGTCGGTGACAGAAGCATTTTGTATGGTTAGTATGTAAAATAGTCTCATTTCCACCATGATTTGCATTGTTTTTCAAATTCAGTAACATTTTTTGTAATTATTTCTTGTAGTTCATATGGTAAAACTCCTGATATTCCCTCTCTAATAATACTAGATACTACTGTTTGTACTCATTGTTGTGCTTGGACACATCCTAAAGCTATAGATACATTACTTTGAACTATTCCTAAAGTTGTTGCTGTGTTAGTATGAGGGTGTATAGGTTCATCAAGGCCTCTTGCCCTAGTCTCAGTCACTTCTTTAGCTATTTGATCAATATGTTTGCCCAATAAGATTAAATAATCTATTAGGTGACCTTCCCCCATTTGGTAAAGGTTCTTACCATGATACTGAATCTGATAGGGCCCTTCATACAGCATTTCAAAAGGACTGAGTCCTTCTCTGTGTTGTGATTTATTTTTTTAGTCTCAATAAAGTAAGGGACAGAGCTTGGTACCAATGTAAGTTGGTTTCTTGGCATATCTTAGACAGTTGTTTGATTAAATGATTCATCTTTTCTATCTGTCCACTTGCTTGTGGTCTATAAGGGGTGTGCAGTTGCCAATCTATGTCAAGCACATTACTGATTTCTTTTATGATGACTACACAAAAGTGTGATCCTCTAACAGAGGATATAGTTGTAGGCACTCCAGATCAAGGAACAATTTGGTCTAGTATTATCAACACCTTAATGAAGGGATGGGACCACTCGCAGGCTAAAAACAATTTATTACTCAGATATACATCAGCCTCAGAGGCCATGAGATCTTAGAGGAGTAAGAAGTTGGCCATAGCTCAAAAGTAGTCACAGGTTTCTTTGTTAAAAAGCAATATATGACATTCTGATCCAATGGAAAGTTGCCACAGTTTATATTGTTTTTCTAACCGATCACCTTTGCTTAATTCTGCCACACTGCATATACTTTTACCCAATAGCTTTCTATCTCATGTACACACATATGCTTCTATTATAACATTTAAAGTCTTAGCTTACTCTATAAAATTACATTACTGCACTATAAAACCCTTCACCATCTTACCTAATACAGTTTCTTAATTAAAGCATATTCTTACTTGCCACTATAGGAACATAAGTTTATGATTTCTTTGCTTAATGTCTGTGCACCTGTATTATTACATCAATCCTAGCTTCTCCCAAGGATGCAAATCAAACCCTTCAGTGTCTGTGGAAGTTTCTATCTTTCTATGTCCTACAGTCTAGCAAAACTTTAGTAATTTCCCTCACTTTATTGGTCTGGCATGGAAAAGTTTCTGGCTAACCAAAGTGTTACTTAGTACCAAAAGGTATCGGTACCCCCCCTTTTCTAGGTAATTCTGAAAAATCAAGTTGTCACTGTTGTCCTGGGAGTCTACCTTTCTTTATAGTTCCCAACTGTACTTTATTAGAAGTCTGTGGGTTGTTCTGCAAACACACTTCGCACTGCTTTGTGACCTGTCTTACAACAGTGTATAAATGTCTTCCAACTAGTTTCTTGGTTAGGTTACTATACAAGGCATTTGCCCTCCAGAGAGTTTTGTTGTGTTCCCCTTGTACAATTTTTTAGAATACTCTTCTTGGTACTATAGTTTGCTCACTAGAAATAGTGTGTAGGTTGTTTTTCAACTGAGTGTTTAGATCCTGTAAGGTTTTCTTTTGAATATGGTATATTAGTGTCCCAAGTTATGGTGATGCCTAGAGAGGCTACCGGGAACAGAGGCTCGACAGAGTTAAAGGAATAAAGTAGGTATTTATTAAAAGGCCTTCCAAGGATACACCTGATGTATGTTTTCTGGGTTTTCCCAAAATCCTACTAAGTCAGTCAGGGAGTAGTATGGGTTAGCATTTGTTACCTGGTGCCAGCAGAGTCCAATTTCTTCTATCCATTTACATCCTTCCTCCCTTTTCTTTCCCCAATACCCGTTGGGGGGGTTGGGTTGCCACATTTTGGACTTATTGTTTGAATTTACGGTTAGGGTGGATAGGCATGGGGTGTAACCTACGGTCTCACTGTATGTATTTCCTTCCCTGCTAATGCAAATTGTCCTTATTACCCGTTCATCCAGTGTCCATCCCTCTGGTCGAGTCATTGTTTTTAAGATTTTGTTATCCCACCTGAGTAGTTGTTCAGGGGCCAAACTCTCACCTTTCCAGGGCCACCTTTCTGCTGATCTCAATCCTCCACAGATCCAGCAGTTAGTTAGCCCCAATTCTGTAGCAATCTCTTGCACAAGATCCAGGAAGAGGTTTTTGCTGGAGGCAGACAGGCTCCAGTCACTAGATTGTCTTTTTAATTGCTCATATTGCTCACTAAGTGTCCTCATTCTTTCTTGCTCCATTCTTTTTCTTTTTGCTTCTAATTCCTGCCTTTTTAGCTCTAAGGCTACCCTTTGTATCTTGTTCTCTGGGTCCAACCCTTCTTCATCTTTAGAAAAACAGAACACCTTTTCTAGTTTCAAACATACCCTCTCATCATTTTCACTCAACAAATCCAGCAATATGGGTCCTCTGCTTAAGGAATTGGTTTGCAATTTCTTATTCTGTCCCACCCAATATGTTTTCCCGTTAAGGGTACACATTTCTAATTTTTTCTTATCATAACACAATTGGTTCACTTGTAAGTATCCCACAAAAGTACTTTCTTTTTTACCCCCAATCCATACAGTTTTATTACATTCCATGCAAGTGGGAATTAAAGGTAAGCCTTTTAGCTCCCTTCTTTTCCTAGACATTGCCATTGGGTTATTGGTTTTGTTCATTTGGAACCCACTATTCAATTTGTAGTCCCCTCCCCTTTGCAATGTAGACCAGTCTACTCGTACCCTGGATTTCGAGACCTGGTCCCAGGTAAGTTCTGAGTGAACTTCTGGGGGGTCAGTTCCTTTCCCCATTTTCTCCTTGGGGTTGGGGAGGCCATTCGTGGGGTACACGGCTAGGCTCAGGGTCACCAGGGTTACCCACAGGCGTATCCCTCTGCTCAACCCTTCGCCCGTTGGGGTGCCACCAACGGCGGGGTAACCCATCTTCCTGGCAGCAGGGATATTCTTCGGGGCCCCTACAGGTGCTCCTTTGAGCGTATCGCCTTTTGTATTGTTCCCACCTGGCTAATTTCACTTGGTCAGCTAAACAGGGTACTTTCACTGTTCTCCTACACTCAATTACGAGTGGCTCCGCTTTTTATTTAGTCCTCCCCTTATCCCGTTCGTGAAATAATGAAACCACTCAGGAGAATCCAATTCAAAAAGACCCGATTCTGTGGCAATGTATAGAAATAGATTCGTAAGCCTGCTCTCCTCCTCAAAGCAATGTTCACATAAACTCCACGGCCTGGCCCCTCTGTAACAATGAGTCACCCAAATCTATTTACAATACCCGCACTTAAAATGAGCAAAGGGATAGCAGGGACATCCTGCTTGGTTACAACTTATCCGATAAGCGCTGGTCATTAGGTTTCCCGATGGATCTTCAGTTTTAAGTCTCCCGGAGCTGAGGTGATTTTCCACTGCGGAGAGCTGCTTTGCCGTTCAACTCTTTTCACCTGAGATGAGTGGGTCCAGCCTTTTTCTGCTGTTCTCACTGCTGTGTCAGTGGTGAGGAGGACGAGGAAAGGTCCCTCCCAGTGCAGTGACAATGGGGCTTCTTTCCACATCTTGATCAGCACCTGGTCTCCTGGCTGGATTTTGTGAATAGCAAATCCTAGAGGTGTGCCTTGTGCTATTAGTCCGCGTTTTCGGAGCTCCTGTAAATTTTTATTAATTAAGACAAGATAAGACTGGATCTGGCAATCTTCCATTCGGGGGTGTCCAACCGGCATTCCATGCTCATATGGCATTCCATATAGCATTTCAAAGGGGGACAAACCAGAACCTGAATGGGGTTGGGTCCTAATATTTAGGAGAGCTAAAGGAAGACACCTTACCCATGACATTTTAGTCTCTAGTATAAGTTTGGACAATTGGGCTTTTAGAGTCTGATTCATTCTTTCCACCTGGCCTGAACTCTGAGGGTGCCAAGGAGTGTGATATTCCCATCTGATCCCCAAGGCCTCTGCCAAGTGTTTTGTGATTTTTGATGTGAAGTGGGTTCCTTGGTCTGAGTCTATAGAGTCAGGGATCCCATATCTAGGTACTATTTCCTCCAGTAACCTTCGGGCCACTGTTTGTGCTGTTGCCCTGGGGCTAGGGAATGCTTCCACCCAGTGTGTTAATTGATCCACTATTACCAGTAAATACTTATACCTTCCTATTTTGGGTAGCTCAGTGAAATCTACTTGAATCCTCCCAAAGGGGCGGTATGCTAAAGGTCGTCCCCCTGGTATATTTTGTCTGATTCTTGACTTATTAATTTTCTGACACACTAGGCAATTCTGAACTTCCTGCTTTGCTAATTCGAAGATACCTTTGCATCCAAAAAACTTCAGGAACTGTTCTGCTAATGCCTGAGTTCCCCAGTGGGTTTGAGAATGCAATCTCTTCAGTATCGTTCGGGCATATGCTTTTGGTATCAATTCTAGACCGTCAGCGAGTTTCCATTTCCCATTCTCTAATGTACCTCCTATCTTTTTGAACTCCTCGATTTCTTTTTCTGTGGGATGCGGAGGAAATTCCTGGGGACCTTTTTGTATGTTCTCAGGGATTTCAAGGGTGAGAAGAGCTGCTTTTCTGGCTTCCTGGTCGGCCAAATTATTTCCCCTTATTCTGAATTGTAATCCTGCTTGATGACCCTTTACATATACTACGGCAATAGCTTTTGGTTCTCTTACTGCTTCGAGGATTTGTCTTATTAAGTCCTCATGCACTAAGTTTTTTCCTCGAGTGTTTATTAGTCCCCTTTCCTCCCAAATTTTTCCAAAAGTATGTACCACCCCAAAAGCATACTTAGAGTCAGTAAAGATGGTCCCTGTTTTTCCTTTCAGCTCTCTCAGGGCTTGTAGTACTGCATACAATTCACATGCCTGAGCTGACCAAGAAGTGCTTAGGGGACCTGATTTGACCACCTCCCCGGTTTTCCCATTTATGATGGCATACCCTGATTTTCTTTTTCCTTCTATGACTCGGGCCGACCCATCTACAAACCATTTCTCCCCCTCATCTATTTCTTCATCTTCCAAGTCCTCCCTTACTTTTGTCTGCAATTCTATCAAGTCTGAACAATTATGCATAGGCTTACCCAGTGCTTCCCCATACAGAAATCCTGCTGGATTGCTTGCTTGGGTTGTTCTTAGTTCCAATTCTGGAGCATGGATGAGAATGGCCTCATACTTTAAAAGCCTCGCATCCGTGAGCCATTTTTCAGCTTTTTGTTGTAAGATAGTCCTCACATTGTGTGGGGTATAGACTACCATAGGAGCCCCAAATGTGATCTTTTTGGCTTCTTCTACTAATAGGGCCACAGCCACTATGGCCTGCAAACATGTGGGCCATTCCCTGCTTACAGGGCCTAATAATTTTGAAAGGTAACTTACAGGCTTTTTATCTCCAGCCCATTCCTGTGTTAAAACCCCATAGGCTGTGTGATTACTTACATCCACAAATAACTGGAACTTTTTGTTTATGTCGGGGAGGCTTAAAACAGGTGCGGTTACCAAGGCTTCCTTTAGTCTTTGCAATTCCTTGTCATCCTGTTCAGTCCATTTTATCTTGTCCTTTGTCAATTTCTCGTATAGGAATTTTGCCTTATCACTATACCCCTCTATCCACTGCCTACAATAACCCAACAGCCCCAACAATTGGCGTACCTGCCTTTTATTCTTGGGGGAAGGCAATTCTAAAATCCCGGCTATCCTTTCTGGATCCAACTTTTTCTTTCCTCTTATGAGCCAGTGTCCTAAATATTTTACCCCTGGCTCCGTGAATTGTAATTTCTGTTTAGACACCTTCAAACCCTTTTCCCCCAAAAAGTTTAATAATTCAATGGTACACTCTCTTACATCCCCTTCTGTTTCACCAGCCACTAATAAGTCATCTACGTACTGCAAGATCTTTGTCCCTTTCCTGGGAAAAATTTGACTTAGCAATTGCTCTAGGGCTTGTCCAAATAAATTGGGCGAGTCCACAAACCCTTGAGGAAATGAGGCCCATCTCAGCTGTTGTTTGCAATTGGTGTCAGGGTCTTCCCATTGGAATGCAAAGAAGTCCCGACTGCCCTCAGTTAAAGGGCAGGTCCAGAATGCATCCTTTAGATCTATGACACTATACCATGTGTCCTCTGGGGAAACTCTATTTAGAAGAGTATATGGATTGGCAACTACAGGAAACCGTGTCTTTGTCCTTTCATTTATTGCTCTTAAATCTTGCACCAACCTATAGCTCCCATCTGTCTTTTTAATGGCTAAAATTGGGGTGTTATGCCTTGACATGCAAGGTTCCAAAATGCCTTTATTTATTAGATCCTCTATTATGGGTTTCAGTCCTCGTCTTCCTTCTAAGGGGATAGGATATTGTTTGATTCTTATGGGGTCCTCAGGTCTCTCTATTTCAACTGAAATGGGGGTCATGTCTAGCTTCCCAGCCTCCCTCCCTGTGTGCCATACTTTAGGGTTAATTTTGTCTTCATCCTCACAGGTTAGTTTATATATGCTAACCACTATCCGTGAATCCCTTACGATTAAGTTAATACCCAGTGCTACTATCAGATCCCTTCCTAACAAGTTATAATCAGCCTTCTCTACTTATAACATATCCCCGCAACAAAATTTAGTATCGGATTCAATTTCTACATTCTTCACTATGGGAACTTTAAAAGGTTCTCCCTTGGCCCCTATAACCACCATAAAGTCCTTGCTGACTTGGCATCCTGGGGGTAACTGTTTAAATGTACTTCTTTCAGCCCCAGAGTCTACTAAAAAGTCCATTTTCGTTCCCTTGGGTCCAATTTTTAATGTTATCAAGGGCTCTTCTGATGTTATGGACCCCAAAATGTAGAGCCCCTGACATCCCTAATCTTCTTGAAACATCTTTTCATCCCTCATCCTTTTCGGGCAATCTCTTTTTATGTGTCCCTTTTTCTTACAGTAAAAGCATTCCAGCCCCTCTGTTCGATTCATCGGGGTCCCTCTCTGTGGACACACTGGTCCCTTCGATGGTCCTTTCCTTAAGGGTTTTTCTGAAGCTTGAGGGCGTTCCTGTTTTTGGGCTTCCCTTACAGCTGCTACCAGCACTCGAGCTTGTATTTTCTGCTTTTCCTCATCTCTCCTCATATATACCTTCTGAGCTTCCCTCAGTAGTTCCTGCAATCCCTTCTCTTGCCACCCTTCAATTTTCTCTAACTTTTTCCGTATATCCTCCCATGATTTTGCTACAAACTGGGTTTTCAGCAAGACTTCTCCCACAGGAGAATCAGGGTCTGTCCCCAAATATATTTGGAGACTTTTCCTTAACCTTTCTAACCATTCGGTAGGGGTTTCCTCTTTCCCTTGGCACTCCCCAAAAACCTTACTTAGATTTTGCCCCCGGGGTACGGCCTCTCTGATTCCCTGAATGATTATGTTCCTCATATCGATCATGTTTCTTCTACCCTCCTCGGTCTGGGCATTCCATCGGGGATCCTGGCTTGGCCATTTCTGGTCTCCTGGGGTACTCTGAGGGTTCCGTCGCTCCCATTCCCTTATCCCTGCCTGACGTATCATTTGTCTCTCTTCCGTGTTGTATAAGGACCTCAAAATGGCTGTGAGATACTCATAGGAATATATACTAGTTCCCAAGAACTCATCTAGCCTTTCAGATACTCCTAAGGGGTCATCCATAAGCTTTCCCATCTCCTTTTTGAAAGCCCTCACATCGCTGGTGTTAATCGGGACGTTTACGTACCCGATAATTCCTGGGGCGGTTGGTACTTCTCTCAAGGGAAATAGATTAGCCTTCTCACCTTCCCCTTCACTCTCTGCTTCATTCATTCTCTTTAGCTGTCTTCTAGTCCTCCTAGCGGGTGGGGTATGCTTAGCTTCTGCCGGGACCTGCGGTGCCATGGGAGCGGGGCTAAGGAACGCCGCAAGATCTAATTCAAGCGGCTGGCTATCAAGGTGTGGGGCAGGGGTGTGGGGAACCTGCATCACCCCCCCCATGGCCGAGGAGCTGGCACCGGTTCTAGCGGTGGAGGGAGCCCAACCGGTGGGAACGGAGCCCCTGATTGTGACCTTAACGGAGGGGCAGATGGAGGAGGGGGTGAGGGTCCAGGGATCCCTTGCCCCGAAGGATCTCCCAATCTCCCGGGGTTTTGGGGTTCATCGGGACCTGGGAGGGGAGGGGGTGAGGGCACTATGTAAGGTGGGGGAAGGTTATCTAAAGGTTCCCACTTATCCCCTGAGACAGAGGTAGGGCCCTTTAATTTCACGGGTAAAAGTCTAGCATCGATCTTTCCCCAGATTCCTGCATATCCCTGTTCTTCTTCACTTCCCCTCTCCTTGACATAAAGTGTTAGTGCCTTGCAAACCCATTCCTCAAATGTCCCAAAAATAGGCCAAGTTACATGTTCCCGTATTTCCACTCCTCCCCATATCTCCATACAGTAATGTACCATCTGTCTCTTTGACTTCTTTTTCCTGATGGGGCACTCGTCCCAATGTTCTAACATCCATCCCAATGGACTCTCAATCGGGATTTCAGGGATCCCTTTACCGGTTCCCTGTTTGGCTTTTCTTGAAGCCTTTTTACTATTCTTACTTTTCGTTTGCCCCATGGTGTGGGTCCACCAGATACTGGCCCTTTAAGGGTGATCGCTCCCCCTCAGGGTGTTCTCTGGTGATTGCGAGCTCTCCTTTCTCTTTTCCTTGGACCTTTCCTGGTCCTAGGCTGAAAAGTTTACCAGTCCCCGGAACTCTTGTAGGGACGTAACCTTCCCTTTCAGCCTCCCTGTGACCGATCCCCCCTTTCCAAAAACTCCCCGAGTTTTCAAGGCTTAACGTGTGAGGTGCGTTTTACCCCCAAAACTTTCGCTTCCCCCGCAACCGACCACACCCCTCACGGGGAAGTGGAACTGTGGTTTTGGGGTCCCACTCGCTTCGTGATAAATCACATCTCACTTCACACGCTCGGTCACCCCCACTCAACCACTCAATACTTACGATCCTTTTCCTGCGTGGATTCTTCGTGCACGTAGACTTTTACGAGTAGATTTCTTCGCTGCGGCTCTGGAGGCTCTGCTCCCCAAAACCTCCCCGAGTTCCCCGAGAGCTCTGACCTCGCCTATCTCCCCTTTTAAATGTGGCTTTTTGCTGTTTTAGTCCGTCGTGTGGCTGATCGGTTCCACCCGACTCTCCCAGCTCCACCAGGCAGCTGAATTCAGCAGGGCGCCTCCTGGTCAGAGACAGGGGTTCGGCGGGGGTCCCGGTATCACTCCAATCAAGTCGGGGTCACCAGAAAATTGTTATAAATGAAATGGACCAAATTCGATAAATCAAAATTTGGAATTTTATTGAGAGACAAAATAACGGTCTCGGACAGCCACAACTAAAAGGACAGCGTCGAGCCTGGGGTCGCCGTTGGGTGAACAATGATAACACACTCTGCCAGTCTGTTATCCCCAAGTTCACATTTGTGGTTTGTAGCAGTCTCTTTTTATACACTGGATCGTGGAGAGAGGCCTGAGATGTCGAAAGTCCTCCCTCCGAGGCAGCTTCATTAAACATGCAGGTTTCAGTTCTAAGAGTCTGAATGGATCAGCGGAGGAGGACAATGCTGTTAATGGTCGGTTCCAGGTGTGGTGTAGACATGTTAATTTTAGCCGGAGACAATCTAGATACGGATCTGAAACTATCATCGGGTTCTCCGGGCTATTATCTCTGTTTTCCATTGCCTTTTGTTTCCTTTCAGCGATTCCTGGCAGTGACAGTCTTCTGTCCTCCTTTCTGGTAATTCCAATCAAGCTCTCTCCGTGTCCCTCCCAAGCCTTTTCAGGCTAGGGACATTTTTGTATTCTATTAAATCCCCTTCTTCCCGAGTTAACCCACAAAATGCTAAAACAAAACTTAACTTCTAACATGCTAGTTTATACAGGACTTATCGTTATACATTCGGTATTACATTTTATATTCTATTAACATGAAGTAACTTCAGAGCAGATGTTACATTCCTTTTTAACGATTTGTAGCCAAGGCATGTTTGTGCCTCCCTCCTGGTAATTCTTAATCATGTTATGTCCCGTGCCTCCCCCTCCCTTGTCTTTTCAAGCAAGAGAAATTCCTGCACTTTTACTGAGCTGCTTTCTTCTTCTGAGTTAACTCATAGTTTATTGGATTAAAACAAAACTTATATTTATAGGGATAATATTACACTTTTATCTATTAACACGAATTAACTTTAGGACATATATCACACACCTTAGGCAGTGCAAGAGCCTGACCATGGCTACACCCAAGATGAACTCAAGATAGACGCCAGATGGATGACTGGTCACAAGTTTTCATACTTTTACAAGTTTTGGTCCATTTACATATTGGAGTAAATTGTCCAATTACAGCTTCAGGTTATGAAGTCCCATCCTCCCAGACTGCCTTCCTCAATTCACCGCTGCTTAGCCCGAAGCTGCAACGGTGTCCTTCGTTCTCAGGCTGGAAAAGGATTGTTTTGTCTAACTGTTGGGGGTTAAGTTTCCTATGGAATTTTTCCCCCCCATATGTTGCTAAGAGACTAAATACTGATGCTTAAAGGGTACTTGACACACACAAAAGAAGGAGATCACTTAGTTTGAGGAGGAGGAAAAGGCTCGGGGGCTCCAGGAGCTGAGGGTGGTTTCTTCTGCCCTTGGTCTCCGAGAGGACGGTCAGGCGACTGCTGGCTGGGTGAGGAGTCCACTGTTAACGGAGGGTCCGGTCCTGGGAATTCTATCATCTGCTGGAGTGCCCAGGAATTCAGAGCCCCTCGTCTGCCCTGCTGGAGCTGGATCAGCCCCGTCCAGCCATCGTGGCTTCTTCAGCACTGCTCCCTTTGCCTGCCGGGACACCCCCCCCGCCCCCCACCTGCCACCCCCCCCCCCCGCCTGCTGGGACAACCCACTGTTTCCAGTCATCAGCCCTGGAGTTTATCCACCGTTTCGGCTTGGTGCTCTCGGGGTCTGTGGTGGTTTTAGGCAGATTTTGGGAGAAACCCTCCCACGGGGCCACCCTCCCCTCCCCCAACCGGTTCGGGAAAAGACTTCCTCAGAGAGAATGGAAAAAACCTGTTTATTAAACAGGCAAAGTACTCCCAGAACAACACTCGATGACAAGAGCTTCGTGCCGCTTACGGAGGGATAACAAACTTAAAGAAAGTCTCCTCTTGAGGGTCGTCACTGTGCTCCACCGCTCCGTCTCCGCTGACGTTGGGAGAAAAGGAGATGTGCAGGGCTGGTCTTGGTGGGGTGGGTCCCCTGTGGAGGCCCCCGGTGCTTCCCCAGGTCCTTAGTCTGGAGAGGTTGGAACAGTTTCGAGGATAGCGCAAAAAAGAAAAAAGGAAGAAAAAAAAAAAAAAAAAAAGAAAAAAGCTTCAGCTATTTTACAGCATCTAACTACGCTAGCACTAAACTAACTAACTGCCGGGGAAAAAAACAACAGAGCTTCTTTTGTCTTGCAGTGTTCCAACTCCCCCACTTCAAGGTCACTCCGATGAGCAGAGTTTTCCTGGGGAAAAACAAACAGCGCTTTCCTCCCCCCTGCACCCAACAGATGATTGGGGATACACAGTCACCCCAGGACAGGGTCCCAAAGGATCAGACTGCCTGGGACTTGTGAGACAAAGCCCCTTGGGGTTCTTGGTTCTGTTTATTATTATTATTATTATTATTTTTATTATTATTGCTGTTGTTGTTTGTTTGTCCTGTTATACTTACTAGTAAAGAACTGTTATTCCTTTCCCCATAGCTCTGACTGAAAAAGCCTTTTTAATCTTCCAAATTATAATAACATGGAGGGAAGGGATTGGAATTCCCCACTCCTAGAGAGGCCCTGCCTCTCCCTAGCAGATACCTGTCTTTTCAAACCAAGACAGAATTTGGTGGCAAAATGTGGGGCACAAGGGCATTGAGAGAAAAAGGAATAATGTCGCGGTGCTGTTCCTCGCGCTGATGAGCGCGGCCATGGGCTAGCTCAGTCTCGTGCACCGCGGCAACGTGTGAGGTCGGGGTGGCAAGCCGGGCGAGCCACCTCCTCCCTGTGGGGTCTTGGTTCCCCTCTCAGCGACGGCCAGCAGATGGCAAATGCAACCCACGGCAGCTAATCAAAAGGCAGACTCCTCTGGGCTCAGTTAAACAGGATTTTATTCAGGGGGAGAGGCAGCATGGGGCTCAGCACTCTCTGACCCACCGCCCAGAAGAGACCCCGGGGGCAGGCGTGCATGAGCTTTTAAAGTGGGGTGGAAACAGGGGTGGCGACAACTGGTCAGCCAGTCACAGGGATCGGGGGGGTTAACCGGGGGTGTGAACCATGGAACTGGGGACCAATCACAAAATGAGGGGAGGGGGTCTCCCGGGCCCCAGGCTATCACTCGGCACCCTTCCCGGAGGATTCTAGAAGCCAGGGAAGGGTCTCTGAGTGGCAGGCAGGCGACCACGAGGAGGGGGGGGGGATTGACAGCGACAGGTGCAGGGAAGGGATGAATGACAGAAAATGTCTGGTTTTACAATAGACAAAGCAACCGATGCAGAAGGGAAAACCAATGCAGAACACAGGGGTATACAGTGAACTAAACCATTATAAAAATAACTTAAAAATATTACAAAAATAACTTAATAACTTAATAAAAACAATTCTCACACCACCACAGAATAACAGTTCTTAAGTGCCTACATTCTTGTGTACTGGATATCATGTGGTCTGGCTTACCCTGGTTCGGGTGGCATGTGGTGGTGGTCGCATTTCTCCAATTTGCAGACCCTTATCTAACCATGGGCCCTATAACTAAGGCTACTGTGGCTGTTATCCAGTTTGCTATATGGGTTAACAAAGTGAGGAATTCGTGGATTTTTAATTCCTCTGGAAGGCAGGCACATTGATTCCTGCCTATCACAAACTAACTGTGTG
The DNA here is from genome assembly GCF_015227805.2 of Hirundo rustica. NCBI lineage: Eukaryota > Metazoa > Chordata > Aves > Passeriformes > Hirundinidae > Hirundo > Hirundo rustica. The sequence continues at coordinate 24,404,910 of NC_053487.1, read as the reverse complement.
TTTCTGGGGTTACTTTAACAACGGTACCTACTGTGAAGAAATGACACCGGGTGAAAATTTTTCCCAACCCTTCACCCAGCTCTTTGGGTCTACCCCACCAGTTTTTGAAGGGTTCAAATCTCTGAATGTTAATGACATCATACAGTGGCTGGTGTTGCTGGTATGCCTGTTCTGTTTAGCATTTAGAGATAAGGGGAGACTGACCTGGATAACCACCCTGATACCTACCCTAGGGAATAAGGATACTGCCTCACAGCCTGACCCTGCCCCACAGCCTGCCTCAGAAATAAGCCACCCAGACTGGGTGAAGGAGATACGTGAGATGGGCCAGATGCTCAGGGAGTGCATTTTCCCTGTAGTAGCCTCATTAGCCCCAGCTGGTGGAAAACCCACCCCCTACCCTGACAAAGGAGAGTCTGATGCTGCAGCAATGGAACCCACAGATGTTACAACCGTCCAGGTTCCAGCTGAACCACAGGGGCAGTCCCAGCCAGCAGCAGTTGCCCCTGTGGAAACAAAGAAGTATAAGGTGAAATCAGAGCACCCAGGCAAGAAGGATAAGAAAGGAGGGCCCTCACAACCCACAGGGGAGTCAGAGGTTGAGATCATCACTGAGTCCCCGACATATGAAAGGCTCCGTCATCTGCAAAAAGATATTGCATGATGGGGACGTGAGGCTTATACAACCTGGTTACTTCAGGTCTGGGACCTTATAGGTATAGGTGTGCAACTAGATAGTGGTGAGGCAAGGAATTTGGGACCCTTGACCCAGGACTCAGGTGTGAATCAGGTATTCGTAAGGGAGCCAGGGCCCCTTTCCCTTTGGGAGCGGCTTTTAATGAGTGTACGGGAGAGGTTTGTCCACAGAGACAGAATGCAGGAGCACCATCATAGAATGCGCTGGAAGACCCTTGAGGAAGGGATCCAACAGCTGAGAGAAGTGGCAGTATTGGAGGTACTCTTTGGGAGGGGTGGACAGCATGATAATGACCCCAACAAAGTCAGGTGCACAGGGCAAATGCTGTGGAATCTGGCAGCTCTAGGACCATCTCAATACGCCACATTCATTGCAACAATTCATCCTGATAACAACCGAGAGACAGTGGGTTCTGTAGCCAACAAGCTCAGAAGTTATGAGAGTATGATCAGTGGCCCAATGCAGGCTCAGGTCTCCGCCATGGCTAAGGAACTCAGAGAGGAGATGAGGGAGGAGATGAGGTGGAACAGTTTCCATGTGGCACCGGCGAAAGTCACAGGCCCCAGAGTCAGAGCTCAATGTCCCCCAGCAAGAGAGAGAGGGTACATCCCACAAGCTGACCTGTGGTACTTTCTGCGTGACCATGGGGAAAACATGGGAAGGTGGGATGGGAAACCCACTTCTGCCCTGGCAGCACGGGTGCGTGAGCTCAAGGAGAGAAACACTAACTGTGGGGGGTTCCACTAAGAGGAAGGTAGCCTCGACATCACATGACCAGGCTGCCAGGTATTATAGAAGTGAGGATGATATGTCAGATCCCCGTGAAGGAACCTCTACCATGTATGCCCAGGAAGGGAATAACGACCGGTGCTAGAGGAGCCCTGCCTCTGGCCAGGGAGAGGCACGGGAAAACCGAGTCCTTTGGACGGTGTGGATCCGATGGCCTGGCACATCAGAGCCACAGAAATATGAAGCTTTGGTTGATACTGGTTCGCAGTGTACCCTGATGCCATCGGAACATGTGGGGGCAGAACCTATTTCCATTGCCGGGGTGACGGGGGGATCACAGGAATTGACTCTGTTGGAAGTCGAGGTAAGCCTGACCGGGAAGGAGTGGCAGAAACATCCAATTGTGACTGGCCTAGGCCCCCGCGTATTTTAGGCATAGACTTCCTCTGGAATGGGTATTACAAAGACGCTAAGGGACTCAGGTGGGCTTTTGGAATAGCTGCTGTGGAGGCAGAGGGCATTAAGAAATTGAATAGCTTGCCTGGACTGTCAGAGAACCCATCTGCAGTAGGACTCTTAAAGGTAGAAGAGCAACGAGTTCCAGTTGCCACCTCGATGGTGCACCGGCGACAGTATCAGACAAATCGAGATGCCGTGATCCCCATCGACAAGATGATCCGTGAGCTGGAGAGCCAAGGGGTGGTCAGCAAAACCCACTCACCCTTCAACAGCCCTATATGGCCTGTGCGCAAGTCTGACGGAGAATGGAGATTGATTGTGGACTACCGTGCCTTGAACAAAGTGACTCCACCATTGAGCGCTGCTGTGCCGGACATGCTGGAACTCCAGTACGAGCTGGAGTCCAAGGCAGCAAAATGGTAAGCCACAATTGACATTGCTAATGCATTTTTCTCCATTCCTCTGGCTGCAGAATGCAGGCCTCAGTTTGCTTTCACCGGGAGGGGTGTGCAGTACACCTGGAACCGACTGCCCCAGGGGTGGAAACACAGCCCCACCATCTGCCATGGACTGATCCAGGCTGCACTGGAAAAGGGTGAGGCTCCGGAGCACCTACAGTACATTGATGACATCATTGTGTGGGGGAACATGGCAATGGAAGTGTTTGAGAAAGGAGAGAAGATCATCCACATTCTCCTGGAAGCCAGCTTTGCCATCAAGCAGAGCAAGGTCAAGGGACCTGTCCAAGAGATCCAGTTCCTGGGAGTAAAGTGGCAAGATGGATGGCATCAGATTCCCACTGAGGTCATCAATAAGATCACCGCAATGTCTCCACCGACCAGCAAGAAGGAAACACAAGCTTTCCTAGGCACCATAGGTTTCTGGAGGATGCACATTCCTGAGTACAGCCAGATTGTGAGCCCTCTCTACCTGATCACCCGCAAGAAGAACGATTTCCACTGGGGCCCTGAACAGCAACAAGCCTTTGCCCAGATCAAGCAGGAGATCGCTCATGCAGTAGCCCTTGGCCCAGTCAGGACTGGGCCAGAGGTGAAGAATGTGCTCTACTCAGCAGCCAGGAACAATGGCCTGTCCTGGAGTCTTTGGCAGAAGGTGACTGGGGAGACTCGGGGCCGACCACTGGGATTCTGGAGCTGAAGTTACAGAGGGTCTGAAGCCAACTACACTCCAACAGAAGGAAATCTTGGCTGCCTATGAAGGAGTTCAAACTGCCTCAGAGGTGATTGGCACAGAAGCACAACTCCTGCTGGCACCTCGACTACCGGTGCTGGGGTGGATGTTTAAAGGAAATGTTCCCTCCACCCATCACGCCACCAACACCACATGGAGCAAAATGGATTGCCCTCATCACTCAGCGTGCCTGCATTGGAAACCCAAATTGCCCTGGGATTTTGGAGATAATTACAAACTGGCTGGAGGGTGAAAACTATGGTCTCACAGATGAAGAGGAGCAGGAACAAGTGACATGTGCCGAAGAAAGTCCACCATACAACCAACTGCCAGCAGAAGAAACACGCTATGCTCTTTTCACTGACGGTTCCTGCCACATCGTAGGGATGAACCGGAAGTGGAAAGCAGCCGTATGGAGCCCCACATGACAGGTTGCACAAGCCACTGAAGGAGAAGGTGGGTCAATGTCCTGGTTTGGGACAAATTTGGGAGAAAACCCCTATATAGGATCCCTCCCTCCCACCGGTCCGGAAAAAAAACCCAAAACCCTCTTTGGAGAAAAGTGGAAAAAACTATTTTACTAAACAAATGAAGTGCATACAAGTATAAAGAATGAATAGTATGAAACAATAAAACCTCTCCTTCTGAAGTGAGATGGCAAACTGAGAAAGTCCTTGCCGTGGGTGTAGCTCGGCTCTCTCTCAGTCCCAGTCCCTCCGGCGCTGCTGGAAAATGCCGAGCTCCAGGCCCCGGTGGGCCGCAGGTGCAGCCCCCAGTGCTCCCCTGGGTTTTCAGTCCAGAGCAGGTTTAAACAGTTCCAAGAAAAAGGAAAAAAAAACAGTCCAGGGAACTTCTCTGCCCTAGCTAGCTGAAATTAACTAAAAGCAAAGAAAAAGATCTCTGTCCTGCCGTCTCTCCAAGCCTCCGCCGAACACCCCGTCCGCAGCAGAATGTGGAGGAGTCGGGCAGTTTTCTCAAAACAAACTCCGCGCTTCTCCTTGCTCTTAGAACCAGTCTTAAAGGCACAGGACTCAATGTACAGCACAAACAGAACAGACGATTGGGGATACAGGCATCATAAAGTTACCCTAGGACAGTCAAGCCAACTTGCTGAACTCAAAGCTGTTCAACTGGCCCTGGACATCGCTGAAAGAGAGAAGTGGCCAAAGCTCTACCTCTACACTGATTTGTGGATGGTGGCCACTGCTCTGTGGGGTTGAATGGACAGGTGGAAAAAGGCCAATTGGCAGCGTAGGGGAAAGCCAATCTGGGCTGCAGATGAGTGGAAGGACATTGCAACTCGGGTAGAGAAGCTACCTGTAAAAGTCCACCATGTAGATGCCCATGTCCCCAAGAGTTGGGCTAATGAGGAGCACCAAAACGAGCAGGTAGATCAAGCTGCAAAGATAAAGGTGTCAAACATAGACTTAGATTGGCAACACTAGGGAGAGTTGTTCCTAGCTCGATGGGCCCATGATGCCTCAGGTCATCAAGGGAGATGCCACCTATAAGTGGGCACAAGACCGAGGGGTGGATCTAACCATGGACAGTATTTCTCAGGTTATCCATGACTGTGAGACGTGTGCTGCCATCAAACAGGCCAAACGGGTGAAGCCCCTATGGTATGGCAGGCAATGGTCCAAGTATAAGTATGGGGAGGCCTGGCAGATTGACTACATCACCCTTCCCCAAACCCACCAAGGCAAGCGCTATGTGCTGACCCTGGTGGAAGCCACCACTGGATGCTTAGAGACCTACCCTTTGCCCCACGCTACTGCCCAGAACACCATCCTGGGCCTTGAAAAGCAAATCCTGTGGAGACATGGTACCCCTGAGAGGACTGAGTCCGACAATGGGACCCATTTCAAGAACAGCCTTATAAACACCTGGGCTAGAGAACATGGCATTGAGTGGATGTACCATATCCCCTTATCATGTGGCAGCAGCTGGGAAAGTTGAACGGTGCAATGGCCTGCTTAAAACCACTTTGAAGGCACTGGGTGGGGGGACTTTCAAGAAGTGAGAGATTAATTTAGCAAAGGCCATCTGGTTAATGAACACTCGAGGTACCACCAACCGAGCAGGTCCCGCCCAATCTGAGCCCCTGAGAACAAGAGATGGAGATAAGGTTCCAGTAGTACACATGAGAAGTATGCTGGGAAAAAACTGTTCGGATTAATTCTGCCTCCAACAAAGACAATCCCACCAATGGGGTTGTTTTCGCTCAGGGACCTGGTTGCACATGGTGGGTGATGCAAAAGGATGGAGAGACCCGATGCATACCTCAAGGGGACCTTGTTTTTCAGTGAACACTGTGACTGTGTCTGTAACCATATTCACATGTATATATATGTATATTATTTAAAGGTTTAAATTCAATATAATATGTTGGTATGGGGAAAAAATTTGAGATGAATAATGTTGGGGGTTATGTTTTTCTATAGAATTTTTCCCCCCATACGTTGCTAAGAGACTAAATACTGATGCTTAAAGGGTACTTGACACACACAAAAGAAGGAGATCACTTAGTTTGAGGAGGAGGAAAAGGCTCGGGGGCTCCAGGAGCTGAGGGTGGTTTCTTCTGCCCTTGGTCTCCGAGAGGACGGTCAGGTGACTGCTGGCTGGGTGAGGAGTCCACTGTTAACGGAGGGTCCGGTCCTGGGAATTCTATCATCTGCTGGAGTGCCCAGGAATTCAGAGCCCCTCGTCTGCCCTGCTGGAGCTGGATCAGCCCCGTCCAGCCATCGTGGCTTCTTCAGCACTGCTCCCTTTGCCTGCCGGGACACCCCCCCCCCCGCCTGCCGGGACAACCCACTGTTTCCAGTCATCAGCCCTGGAGTTTTTCCACCGTTTCGGCTTGGTGCTCTCGGCGTCCCAAAGGATCAGACTGCCTGGGACTTGTGAGACAAAGCCCCTCGGGGTTCTTGGTTCTGTTTATTATTATTATTATTATTATTATTATTATTATTATTATTATTATTATTGCTGTTGTTGTTTGTTTGTTGTGTTATATTTACTAGTAAAGGACTGTTATTCCTTTCCCCATAGCTCTGACTGAAAAAGCCTTTTTAATCTTCCAAATTATAATAACATGGAGGGAAGGGATTGGAATTCCCCATTCCTAGAGAGGCCCTGCCTCTCCCTAGCAGATACCTGTCTTTTCAAACCAAGACACTAACTAAACTTTGAAGAGAACTTGCTAACACTTTATATGAAATTCAGAGTTACATACTAATGCAGTACAGAATCTGAAAAATATGAAAGCTAAAACGTAAGTCATAATTTCCCCCTTTTAGAGGCTTGACAAGGCCATTACCTTGTGGAGTCTCTATTCTAAATGTCTACCAACAATAGGTATTTAATAATAGATAAATATCTAACAATAATAATAATAATAAACAATAATAAACAGTAATAAATATCTAACAGTAGTAATGTCTTGCATAGTCTGCTATCATGCAAAGAAGAATAATGATTATTATGAACAGTTCTTTAGGCACAGAAGAGGAATTATTTAAAATATATTTTTGCCTGTAATATGCAAATGGACCAAAACCTATAAAAGTGTGAAAACTCGTGACCAGTCATCCATCTTGCATCCATCTTCGGTCCATCTTGGGTAGAGCCACAGCCGAGTGTGGGAGCTCAGGACTTCTGGACAACCAACCAATATGATTAAGCAGAAGCTGTATATTGTTTACATTAAGCTATATTTATACATTCTAAAACTACTGTTCTTGCGATCATGCATTACTTGATTGATGCCTCTATCTTCTCCATGCATTCAGCATGCACCTTTCAGGAAATATGATTGGTTACAGTCCAGTGCTTCATGGCACTCCTTTATCTAGTTCTTGCAGTCTTGGTATTCTGTTTCTCAGCCTCTTATTTTAGAACAATTTATGTCTTAGTAACCTTGACGAATTCCAGAGGGTTGTGGTAAGAATGACTAAATATGTTTTGGCTGGAGCACACTGTGGCCTAAGCTGTTCAAATACATTGCTACAGCCGGGCTCTTGTACTGCCCAAGGTATATCCTTGGAAGGCCTTTTAATAAATACCTACTTTATTCCTTTAACTCTATCTAGCCTCTGTTCCAAGTAGCCTCTCTAGGCATCAATGGGCTTATTGTCTGGTATCAGAGCCAATGTCTGTACCTGTTCTTTTTCTGCCACCTTTTTGGCTTCTAAATCTGCCGATCTGTTTACCATTTCCTGTTTCATGTTACCTTTTTGATTCTCCATGCAATGCATGATCGCCACTCATAGAAGTAGATTGGTGGCTTCCGGAAGTAGTAGAATGTCTTAATCTTCTCTTTTGCCAGTTCTAATGCTTGGATCAAAGCTATGATTTCTGGTTTCTGAGTTGAGGTTCCTGCTGGAAAGGGGCTGAGCTTTGATTACCTTTTTAGTAGTGGTAATTGCATATCTGGCCCTCTGGGTTCTGCTTTTATCAAAGCTGCTTCCATCTGTATACCGTGTTTCCTCAGCATCTTCCAGAGATGTTTCTTTCAGGTCTGGTCAGCTGGAATAAATGGTTTCCATAGTCTCTTGGCAGTCATGAACGAACAGATCTCAGGTTGCTGATGTTTGCTGAGAAAAGAAGCTGGATTCATGTTAGTTGTGATGATGTTCACATCATCCTGTTCCACCAGTATGGCTTGGTACTTAAGGAACCAAGGAGACAACCAGTGTCCCCCTTTCTTCTCTAGCACCACTGATACCATATGTGAGACTAAGACAGTTACTTTCTGGCCCATCAGAAACTTTCAGGCTTGATGTATGTTGAGTACTACAGCAGCAACTTCCCTGAGGCATCCTGGCCAACCTTTGCTTACCTCACCCGGTTGTTTTGAGAAATAGGCTACTGCTGTCTGGTATGGCCCTATTTGTTGGGCCAATACCCCTAGAGCTATGCCTTGGTGCTCATGGGAAAACAACCAGAAGGGCTTTGTCACATCTGGAAGGCCTGAATCTGGTGCTCTCATCAGTTCATGTTTAAGTTGAGTAAATGCTCTCTTGGCATCTCTAGTCCAGACCAAATGTTTACTTCTAGGTTTTAGTATATTATACAAAGGTCTTACCAACAGTTCCCAGTTATAGATTCACAGTCAACACCATCCTGTTATACTTAAAAAGGTTTGAAGTTCTTTCACCGTCTGTGGTTGAGAAGTTTGACAAATGGCTTCTTTTTGGTCTTGTCCCAGCTCTCATTGCCCTTCTGAAATCGTATATATTACTTGCTTTCTTGTGATCTGGGCTTTCTGTTGAGAAACTTTATAACTGTTAAGTCCTAAGAAATTGTCATAGGTTAGTACAGTTTGGTTTTTCAGTTATAGAGGAATGTAGAATGATTCTCCAGGTCAGGACCTGGGAATTGCTTTAGAAAAGACAGGGACCTATCAGAGGGTTAGTTAGAATATTGGCATCTGTTCTGACGACTGAAAATTGTTGTCTACGACTTTGGGAAGTACCATATAAAACCCCTTGATTTCCTGTAGGTGGGCCTTTTCCTTCTTGCCTTTGGCCAGAGAGTGACAGGTAACATTGAGTTAAGCATGCTGCTCCCCCCTTTTGGGGGGAGCTGGCCTGAGGTCTGGCCGGATTCTATCAGCTCCCGGGGGGGGGGGGGGAAGAAGGAGAGGTTGCTGCTTTACAACAACTGCTTTCTCCAAACTTCCCTGGAGCAGGGAGAGATCTGTGCCGGGCCCCTGATAAGAGCAATGGGCACCATTTAGGCTGAGGCCGCCCCAATTTACACCGAGGAGTGGGCTGAGAAAAGGCATTTATGATCCTGCCTGGGTTTTTTTTTTTGTGATTCCAGACTGCCTGGGTGCTCTGATCTCTGATGTTTCTGTGTGAGTGCTTCCTCCCTCACCAGCGTGGCCTTGAATATCTAATACCACGAGAGCTACCACGGGAGAGAAGAGACTCTGGGCAGATTTAACCCTTTCCTGGCAACATGAAGCTTCCAGAGCTTGGCCCTTCTCTGAGAGAGAAAAGAACGGGACAGAGTGAACATAAAGAAGAAACAGCATGAAGTCAGTAGAGTGAGAGTAAAAAGACTATTGGGACAGGGGGTTGAAGAGTTTGTCATTCCATCTTTATTGAGCCATGGAAATGAACTCTATATTTAGATTATCCCTTTAAATCATGGGAAAGATAAGCATTTAGGGAGATGATTGTTTAGATTTGTGTGTGGATTTGAGCAAAGGTGTTTGTGATGGACTAAGTAGTATTAATCCTATAAGATGCTTGAACAGAGATAGAGATGAGAAGCCCTCTGCACCAGTGAAGAAGTGAGAAGATATCTCTGTACCTTGAGATGAAGAATCCTTTGCTTTTTGGAGTTATTCATCTTTAAAAGGTGACACCCCAGTATGCAAAAGTCTAAGACCCATGACCCATAAGCAGCTTGGGAAACTGCTAATGGGGGGGGGGTCACAAAGGCAGGTTTCTCTGGGTGGTTGTTTTCGTGACAGTTAAAAACCCACAAGAGAACTGTTCTCAGTTGTCAGTGGGATCCATGACTCTAAGAGAGACTCTTCCCCTAAAAAATTGATGAAAGACTATTGTCAGATAGTGAAACTGACTGAAAATTACAAGTTTTGTCTCTTTATGTTGTTTTGTAGGAAAGTTAACAGTTTGTAAGGGGAGGGAAGAGTGTTTTTGGAGTTTCATTCTGTTTTGTTGTAGTTTTTTTCCCAACTTTCTTTTTCTATTCTTTTAATGTGTATTAATAAAACTATTTGTTCATTTTTAAGGTTGAGCCTGCTTTGTTTTTCTCCTAGTCTCTCTCCCACAGGAAAAGAGTGAGTACTAAGACCAGAATTTAGTGAACGTGAAACCACTACAGAAATTGAGTAAACTTACTGTCCATTCATTGCACTCCTTTTCAGTTTCTGCAAGATCATCCATGTATTGTCGTAATACTCTGGTTTCCATCAGTGAGATCCATTTCTCCAAGTCTTTTGCTAGTTGATTTCCAAAGAGGGTTGGGCTGTTTTTGAATCCTTGTAGTAACACAGTCCAGGTTAGTTGGGATTTTCATCCTGTTTCAGGATTTTCCCACTCAAAAGCAAAAAGCTTTTGGCTGTCAGGGGCCAGAGGCAGGCAGAAAAAAAGCATCTTTTAAATCTAAACTGGTAAACTACACTTGTTCCTACCAATCAGGTTTCAGGGGGAATCCTAGAACCTCTACCCGGGGAAGGAGAAAAGGTCAGTGAACATCATGGGGAATAACATAGAGTATAATTTTACTATTTAAAATTATCTGGATTGCCTCAGGGTTGGGATTACAACAATACTCACTCATTTCAATCTCCTCAGCATATTATTTTGAGGGTCTTGATTTCGGACTAAAATATTTTTCCATTTAATTGAAACTGTCAGTGGTTATTAAATCCAAAAATCTTTCTTTTAGTCACTTTTACAGCTGGAGAGAACTTTCCAGCTGCCACTTCTTCTGCACAAATTACACATTTCTTGCCATTACTACATGCACTTCTCTTGGTAATTTTATACCTTGCCCTGAGGAGATAGGAAGAGGTATATAGTTTCCAGTAATAAAAACATAAATTTATATAAACATACATAGTAACAACAACAGTTAGAAATGTGACAATTACTAATGAAGCTAGTACTTTAAAAATACTGAGTATTCTCAGTATTATTAGGTAAACAAGTTGGAATAGCCAGCCATCCTTTGAGATCTTTTCACTTTTAATTTGTTAAATAACTGATTATCAATGTGATGTTAGAGTGATCCCTAGAGAAAAGGACACTCCTCTCTTTTACTGTTACCGAGACATGCAAAGCAGTCACACGGAGAGAGAGATTTTCCAGGGCAGAGGTTCCTCAGTCCCGACTCAAAGCTGAGATAGGGCGGAGAGAGAGCCTCTTTGTTTATTTCTTACTTTTTATACATTTGTGGGTCTGGCCAAAGATTGGCTTTTTGGGGTTTCCACCCCTCAGCCTCAGTGGCCAGACCAATTGTCAGTTGTTGAGGGTTAAGTTTCCTGTAGAATTTTTTCCCCCCCATAAGTTGCTAAGAGACTAAATACTGGTAGTTAAAGGGTGCTTGGCCCAGACAAAAGGGAGTTGATCACTTAGTTTTGGGGGAGGAAAAAAAAGCTCCCGGAGAGCTGAGGGTGGGGGGGCTCGCTGCTCTCAGCTTCCAGGGAGCACAGTCGGGCGACTGGTAGCTGCGTGGAGTCCACGGTTAACAGAGGAGTCTGGTCCTGAGAATTCTACCATCTGTTGGAGCGCCCAGGAATTCGGAGTTTCTTCGCTGCTGTCTTGGTTTTGAAAAGACAGGTGTCTGCTATGGAGAGGCAGGCCTCTCTAGGAAATGAGGAATTTGAATCCTTCCCTCCGTGTTATTATAATTTGGAAAATCAAAAATAAAACTTTTGAGTCAGAGCTATGGGGAAAAGGAATAACAGTCCTTTACTAGTAAATATAACAGGACAGACAAAAAACAACAGCAATTATAACAATAGTAGAACAGAACCAAGAACCCCGAGGGCAAACGGTGGAGGCTCCGGCGCTGATGGCTGGAAGCTGGGCGTGGCGGACTGTCCTCCGCAGGCAGGGGGTGTCCTCGGCAGGCAGGGGTGGCAGTGCCGGAGAAGCCGCAGCGGCGGGAATCGGGCTCACCCAAAATCCAGCAGGACAGCGAAGAAACTCCGAATTCCTGGGTACTCCAACAGATGGTAGAATTCCCAGGACCAGACTCCTTCGTTAACCGTGGACTCCAGCAGCCAGCCGTGGCCCGATCGGTGCTTCCCCCCCTGAAGAAAAGAGCCGCGAGATCCCCCCACCCTCAGCTCTCTCCGGGAGCTTTTCTCCCTCCCCCATAAACTAAGTTATCAGTTCTTTTGTCCAGGTTAAGCACTCAGCACTTCGTCTCCTAGCAACTTGGGAGGGGGAAAAAATTCTCCAGGAGACTTAACCATCAACATTATCCACCCCGAATTTTTTCCCACACCAACATATTATGTTGAATTTAAACCTTTAAATGATATACATATATATACATGTGAATATAAATACAGACACAGTCACAGTGTTCACTGAAAAACAAGGTCCCCTTGAGGTATGCAGCGGGTCTCACCATCCTTTTGCATCACCCACCATGTGCAGACAGGTCCCTGAGCAAAAACAACCCCAGGAGCGGGATTGTCTTTGCTGGAGGCAGAATTAATCCAAACAGTTTTTCCCAGCATTCCTCTCATGTGTACTACTGGAACTTTATCTCCATCTCTTGTTCCCAGGGGCTCAGATTGGGCGGGGCCTGCTCGGTTGGTAGAACCTCAAGTGTTCACTAACCAGGTGGCCTTTGCTAAATTAATCTCTCACTTCTTGAAAGTCCCCCCACCCAGTGCCTTCAAAGTGGTTTTAAGCAGGCCATTGCATCGTTCAACCTTCCCGGCTGCTGGCGCATGATAAGGAATATAGTACACCCAATCAATGCCATGTTCTCTAGCCCAGGTGTTTATAAGGCTGTTCTTGAAATGAGTCCCATTGTCTGACTCAATCCTCTCAGGGGTACCATGTCTCCACAGGATTTGCTTTTCAAGGCCCAGGATGGTGTTCCGGGCAGTAGCGTGGGGCACAGGGTAGGTCTCCAGCCATCCAGTGGTGGCTTCCACCATGGTCAGCACATAGCGCTTGCTTTGGCGGGTTTGGGGGAGGGTGATGTAGTCAATCTGCCAGGCTTCCCCGTACTTATACTTGGACCATCCCCCGCCATACCACAGGGGCTTCACCCGCTTGGCCTGCTTGATTGCAGCACACGTCTCACAGTCATGGATAACCTGAGAAATACTGTCCATGGTTAGATCCACCCCTCGGTCTTGTGCCCACTTATAGGTGGCATCTCTACCCTGGTGACCTGAGGCATCATGGGCCCATCGAGCTAGAAACAACTCTCCCTTGTGTTGCCAATCTAAGTCTATCTTTGACACCTCTATCTTTGCAGCTTGATCTACCTGCTCGTTGTTTTGGTGCTCCTCATTAGCCCGACTCTTGGGGACATGGGCATCTACATGGTGGACTTTTACAGGTAGCTTCTCTACCCGAGTGGCAATGTCCTTCCACTCATCTGCAGCCCAGATTGGCTTTCCCCTACGCTGCCAATTGGCCTTTTTCCACCTGTCCATTCAACCCCACAGAGCAGTGGCCACCATCCACAAATCAGTGTAGAGGTAGAGCTTTGGCCACTTCTCTCTTTCAGCGATGTCCAGGGCCAGTTGAACAGCTTTGAGTTCAGCAAGTTGGCTTGACCCACCTTCTCCTTCAGTGGCTTGTGCAACCTGTCATGTGGGGCTCCATACAGCTGCTTTCCACTTCCGGTTCATCCCTACGATGCGGCAGGAACCGTCAGTGAAAAGAGCATAGCGTGTTTCTTCTGCTGGCAGTTGGTTGTATGGAGGACCCTCTTCGGCACGTGTCACTTGTTCCTGCTCCTCTTCACCTGTGAGACCAAAGTTCTCACCCTCCAGGCAGTTTGTAATTATCTCCAAAATCCCAGGGCGATTTGGGTTTCCAATGCGGGCGCGCTGAGTGATGAGGGCAATCCATTTGCTCCATGTGGCGTCGGTGGCATGATGGGTGGAGGGAATCTTTCCTTTAAACATCCACCCCAGCACCGGTAGTCGGGGTGCCAGCAGGAGTTGTGCTTCTGTGCCAATCACCTCTGAGGCAGCTTGAACTCCTTCATAGGCGGCCAAGATTTCCTTCTCTGTTGGAGCGTAGTTGGCTTCGGACCCTCTGTAGCTTTGGCTCCAGAATCCCAGTGGTCGGCCTCGAGTCTCCCCAGGCACCTTCTGCCAAAGGCTTCAGGACAGGCCATTGTTCCCGGCTGCTGAGTAGAGCACGTTCTTCACATCTGGTCCCGTCCTCACTGGGCCAAGGACTACTGCATGAGCGATCTCCTGCTTGATCTGGGCAAAGGCTTGTTGCTGTTCAGGGCCCCAGTGGAAATCGTTCTTCTTGCGGGTGACCAGGTAGAGAGGGCTCACAATCTGGCTGTACTCAGGAATGTGCATCCTCCAGAATCCTATAGCGCCTAGGAAAGCTTGTGTCTCCTTTTTGCTGGTTGGTGGGGACATTGCAGTGATCTTATTGATGACCTCAGTGGGAATCTGCCGCCGTCCATCTTGACACTTTACTCCCAGGAACTGGAATTCTTGGGCCGGCCCCTTCACTTTACTTCGCTTAATGGCAAAACCAGCTTTCAGGAGAATGTGGATGATCTTCTCTCCTTTCTCAAACACTTCCATTGCCGTGTTCCCCCACACAATGATGTCATCGATATACTGTAGGTGCTCCGGAGCCTCACCCTTTTCCAGTGCAGCCTGGATCAGTCCATGGCAGATGGTGGGGCTGTGTTTCCACCCCTGGGGCAGTCGGTTCCAGGGGTACTGCACGCCCCTCCAGGTGAAAGCAATCTGAGGCCTGCATTCTGCAGCCAGAGGAATGGAGAAAAAGGCATTAGCAATGTCAATTGTGGCGTACCATTTTGCTGCCTTGGATTCCAGCTCGTACTGGAGTTCCAGCATGTCCGGCACAGCAGCGCTCAATGGTGGAGTCACTTCGTTCAAGGCACGATAGTCCACAGTCAATCTCCATTCTCCGTCAGACTTGCGCACAGGCCATATAGGGCTGTTGAAGGGTGAGTGGGTTTTGCTGACCACCCCTTGGCTCTCCAGCTCACGGATCATCTTGTCGATGGGGATCACGGCATCTCGATTTGTCCGATACTGTCGGCGGTGCACCGTCGAGGTGGCAACTGGAACTCGTTGCTCTTCTACCTTTAGAAGTCCTACTGCAGATGGGTTCTCCGACAGTCCAGGCAAGCTATTCAATTTCTTAATGCCCTCTGCCTCCACAGCTGCTATTCCAAAAGCCCACCTGAGTCCCTTAGAGTCTTTGTAATAACCATTCCGGAGGAAGTCTATGCCCAAAATACACGGGGCCCCTGAGCCAGTCACAATTGGATGTTTCTGCCACTCCTTCCCGGTCAGGCTCACCTCGACTTCCAACAGAGTCAATTCCTGTGATCCCCCCATCACCCCAGGAATGGAAATAGGTTCTGTCCCCATATATTCTGATGGTATCAGGGTACACTGAGAACCAGTATCAACTAAAGCTTCATATTTCTGTGGCTCTGATGTGCCAGGCCATCGGATCCACACCGTCCAATAGACCCGGTTTTCCCGTGCCTCTCCCTGGCTAGAGGCAGGGCCCCTCTAGCTCCGGTCATTATTCCCCTCCTGGGCATACATGGTAGAGGTTCCTTCACGGGGATCTGACATATCATCCTCACTTCTATAATACCTGGCAGCCTGGTCATGTGATGTCGAGGCTACCTTCATCTTAGTGGAACCCCCTCGGTTAGTGTTTCTCTCCTTGAGCTCACGCACCTGTGCTGCCAGGGCAGAAGTGGGTTTCCCATCCCACCTTCCCATGTCTTCCCCATGGTCACGCAGAAAGTACCACAGGTCAGCTTGTGGGGTGTACCCTCTCTCTCTAGCTGGGGGCTGTTGAGCTCTGACTCTGGGGCCTGTAACTCGCACCGGTGCCACATGGGAACTGTTCCTCCTCATCATCTCCTCCATCTTCTCTGTCACCTCCTCCAACTTCTCCCTTATCTCCTCTCTGAGTTCCTTAGCCACAGCAGAGACCTGAGCCTGCACTGGGCCACTGATGATACTCTCGTAATTTCTAAGCTTGTTGGCTACAGAACCCACTGTCTCTCGGTTGTTATCAGGATGAATTGTTGCAATGAATGTGGCGTATAGAGATGGTCCTAGAGTTGCCAGATTCCACAGCATTTGCCCTGTGCACCTGACTTTGTTGGGGTCATTATCATGCTGTCCACCCCTCCCAAAGAGTACCTCCAATACTGCCACTTCTCTCAGCTGTTGGATCCCTTCCTCAAGGGTCTTCCAGCGCATTCTATGATGGTGCTCCTGCATTCTGTCTCTGTGGACAAACCTCTCCTGTACACTCATTAAAAGCCGCTCCCAAAGGGAAAGGGGCCCTGGCTCCCTTATGAATACCTGATTCACACCTGAGTCCTGGGTCAAGGGTCCCAAATTCCTTGCCTCACTACTATCTAGTTGCACGCCTGTACCTATAGGGTCCCAGACCCGAAGTAACCAGGCTGTATAAGCCTCACGTCCCCGCCGTGCAAGATCTTTTTGCAGATTACGGAGACTTTCATATGTCAGGGACTCAGTGATGATCTCAACCTCCGACTCCTCCCCGGGTTGTGAGGGCCCTCCTTTCTTATCCTTGTTGCCTGGGTGCTCTGATTTCACCTTATACTTCTTTGTTTCCACAGGGGCAACTGCTGCTGGCTGTGGCTGCCCCTGTGGTTCAGCTGGAACCTGGACGGTTGTAACGTCTGTGGGTTCTGCTGCTGCACCATCAGACTCTCCTTTGTCGGGGCAGGGGGAGGGTTTCCCAAGGTACTCCCTCAGCATCTGGCCCATCTCACGGATCTCCTTCACCCAATCTGGGTGGTTTATTCCTGAGGCAGGCTGTGGGACAGTGTCAGGTTGTGGGACGGGCTCAGGCTGTGGGGCAGGGTCAGGCTGTGGGACGGGCTCAGGCTGTGGGGCAGTATCCTTATTCTCTAGGGTAGGTATCAGGGTGGTTATCCAGGTCAGTCTCCCCTTATCTCTAAATGCTAAACAGAACAGGCATACCAGCAACACCAGCCACTGTATGATGTCATTAACATTCAGAGATTTGAACCCTTCAAAGACTGGTGGGGTAGGCCCAAAGAGCTGGGTGAAGGGTTGGGAAAAAATGTCCCCTGGTGTCATTTCTTCACAGTAGGTACCGTTGTTAAAGTAACCCCAGAAACACACAGTTAGTGTATGATAGCCCTGAATCCATGTGCCTGCCTTTCAGAGGAAATTAAAAATCCACGATTTCCTCACTTCGTTAACCCATATAGCAAAATGGATGACAGCCACAGTAACCTTAGTTACAGGGCCCATGTTTAGAAAAGGGCCTGCAAATGGGAGAAATACGGCCACCACCACATGCCACCCAAACCAGGTTAAGCCAGACCACATGATATCCATTACACAGCAATGTAGGCACTTAAGAACTGTTATTCCTTTTTCTCTCAATGCCCCACGTTGGGCACCAAATTCTGTCTTCGTTTTGAAAAGACAGGTGTCTGCTAAGGAGAGGCAGGCCTCTCTAGGAAATGAGGAATTTGAATCCTTCCCTCCGTGTTATTATAATTTGGAAAATCAAAAATAAAACTTTTGAGTCAGAGCTATGGGGAAAAGGAATAACAGTCCTTTACTAGTAAATATAACAGGACAGACAAAAAACAACAGCAATTATAACAATAGTAGAACAGAACCAAGAACCCCGAGGGCAAACGGTGGAGGCTCCGGCGCTGATGGCTGGAAGCTGGGCGTGGCGGACTGTCCTCCGCAGGCAGGGGGTGTCCTCGGCAGGCAGGGGTGGCAGTGCCGGAGAAGCCGCAGCGGCGGGAATCGGGCTCACCCAAAATCCAGCAGGACAGCGAAGAAACTCCGAATTCCTGGGTACTCCAACAGATGGTAGAATTCCCAGGACCAGACTCCTTCGTTAACCGTGGACTCCAGCAGCCAGCCGTGGCCCGATCGGTGCTTCCCCCCCTGAAGAAAAGAGCCGCGAGATCCCCCCACCCTCAGCTCTCTCCGGGAGCTTTTCTCCCTCCCCCATAAACTAAGTTATCAGTTCTTTTGTCCAGGCACTCAGCACTTAGTCTCCTAGCAACTTGGGAGGGGGAAAAAATTCTCCAGGAGACTTAACCCTCAACAGCTGCCCTGCTGGATTTTGGGTCAGCCCGGGTCCAGCCGCTGCGGGCTCTCCAGCATTGCCCACTTCGTCTGCCAGGGCACTCCCCTGCCTGCCGAGGACAATCCACTGCTTTCCGGCCATCAGCGCCAGAGCTTCCACCGTTTGCCCCTCGGGGTTCTTGGTTCTGTTTTACTATTATTATAATTGCTGTTGTTGTTTGTCTGTCCTGTTGTAGTTACTAGTAAAGGGCTGTTATTCCTTTCCTCATAGCTCTGACTGAAAAGTTTGGGTTTTTTTAATCTTCCAAATTATAATAACACGGAAGGAGGGATTTAAATTCATCATTCCTAGAGAGGCCTGCCTCTCCTTAGCAGACACCTGTCTTTTCAAACCGAGACATCAGTTACAATTGTTTTCAGGTTAGAAATATGCAAACAAAGGACAGAGAATGAAAAACAAAGGATTTGTTTATGTTATGCGAAAAGTGCATATTATATGGCTCTACGCAAGATATTTACTATATGTGTTATGTTGTGCTAATTGTTAATGTGGTATTAATATTTTGATAGTATGGTAAATGCAGTTTTGTAGTTAAAATGTAGTTTTTATGTACCAACCACAGGAAAATGTAAATCTTTCAAAGAAGAAAGAATTTACTACTTTCTTATCAGAAGAGACCAGCTCCTCCTGCTTCTCTCAGCCTGGTGGACACCATAGATTAAAGGAAAAAAGTGATACTAACCAGAGACAATTCTTAGTTAGAATGGAATTTATGCATTATGTATGAAATGTATGAATATTCAACAGGCTATTGCTTTTAAGAGATAATTCTTTGTTAACAGGGGTCCTTCTTCAGAGCTTGTGGCTCGGGAGAGGCACCCAGACATCTGTAACTTTGTTTTTATTGTCTTGTATTGTCCTAACTCTAAAACTGTTCAATTTTTTTACTCTAATTCTATTTTTATAACCATCCTATTTACTATTAAACTTTTAAACTTTTAAAACAAGTGATTGGCGTTTATCTCAATTATGGTAGCAGAGGATGGTTATAACACCTCACTGCTGGTGCCTTAGGGGAATCAGAGTGAGGACGGCGCGCCCTGCCCAGTTTGGCAGCCTCGCTCTGTGTTCTCCTGCTGTGACCGGCAGATGCAGGTTACGATCAATGGACAAAGGGAGACAATAAAACAAAGAAAGGGAAAAGATTCCCTAAAACCGCGGTAGTTAGCCCCTAAGACTAAAGTGTACACGAAGACAAAGACCCATGGACAAAGGACAGGTAAGTATTGGTTTGGAGGGGCGGTTAAGGGGGGGATGAATGTGTGTGAATGAGAGACAGCTGGTTATCCCAGACCTGCTAAGTGAGTGCGGAGTTTCTGACGCTGCGTTTCCGTTCTTTCGCGAGAAAGACGGCCAGTAAAGAGACGAAGTGAGTGATAAGAAGAGTGAGAGAACCCCCCCAGGGAAACTGGGACTGAATTTTAGAGAAGGGGTGGGACCCCTAGGAAGCAAAAAGTCTGCTGGATTAAGGGGTGATTGCCCAATAGCATCCAGGACTAAAACTTTTGCTGGGTTGAGGGATTAATATCCCAAGAGCACCCAGGGTGAAGCAAAAAGTCTGCTGGATTGAGGGGTAAGTGCCCAAGAGCATCCAGGATTAAAACTTTTGCTGGGTTGAGGGATTAATATCCCAAGAGCACCCAGGGTGAAGCAAAAAGTCTGCTGGATTGAGGGGTAAGTGCCCAAGAGCATCCAGGACTGAAACCTGCTGGGTTGAGGGGTAAGTGCCAAGAGCACCCAGGGTTTTGCCAGATTGAGGTTATGCCCAAGAGCATCTGGGGTTGAACAACACAGCTAGATTGAGGGCTAAAGTGCCCGAGAGCATCTGGGGTTGGACAACACAGCTGGATTGAGGGGCTATCCAAGAGCACCGGGACTGGCCAGTAACACCTAAAATTGTAATAGGTGATTTAAAAGTAAAAGGTACCTTGTTGTTGTTTTGCTGTGTGAGAGTAAGTCACACACAAAATAGGCCTCAGTTTCTCCGTGTGGGTGGGGGGGCTGTGGAAAAGCGTGTGTGTGACCTGCAATTCAGCCCTTTTTCTCCTGGCGTGTGGAGTGGGGGGGCAGTAAAGTGTAAGTGACACGCAAATTAGCCTCATAAGTGGATCGGCACCTGGGGCGACCAGATTCTGAGCCCTCCTCAGAGGCCCAGCTATAGGGGAAGGACGCACAGAGCCACGATTCTCTGGCAACAGGCTTCATGTCCTAAGAGTGTGAAAGAGTGTATAAAAGTGAAGGCGGAATGAAGTAAGAGTAGATGGAAGAAAGCACATGTAATGTTGGCTGTTATATCTCCTTAGAGGGAAGTGTATTGTATTTGTGTGTGATAGAAGGGATTTTTGTGTGTGCGCATAGATAGAAGTGGTCTTTAGGTTGTAAGAGAAAGTGAAAAACAGAGGTGGGGGACGAATAGATAAAATCTTGAAAAATAGGACAGAAAAACAGTAAGTTGGGTACAAGCAAGAAAAAAGAGTGTAAAAAAATTACCAACAGAAATACCTCAAGATAGCCCTCTTGGCATTATGTTAGCTAACTGGGATAAAAACCCTTGTACAAAAAAAAAAAAAAAAAGGAAAAGGTAAAGATGATACAATTTTGCACGATAGAATGGGCAGAGAAGGAAATAAGATCTGACCACGTTTATTGGCCAAGATATGGCTCTTTTGAGAACTGGATCTGTCAGGCTCTAAATATATTTGTAAATTCAAAAGAACCGTTTAATCCTGAAGAAAGAGAATATGCCACATGTTGGACAGGAGATTTTAGGAGAATAAAAATCTTTAATGTATCAGAAACGTCCGAGACAAAACAAGAAAAGAAAAAGGGAAAAGGGAAGGGAACAAGAAGAAAAGAAGGGAATAGAGTGGGATCCTTAGAGTGGGATCCTTTGCAAGCTTTGTCCCCTCCGTTCCCACTCGCGCTTTCGCCGTTCGCGGCCGAGGCCCCTGTCTCAGGTCCCGCTTCAGCCCCGCCCGCCCTCAGCTCGGGCTCGCAGCCTCCGGCAGCCCCGCCTGCCCCGGTACCCGTCCCGAGCGCCGGTTCGCAGCCTGCGGCAGCTGTGCCGGTCCCCGCATATGCCCCATCCCCGGCCCCGCCGGTGAATTTGTCTGCCCCAGTCACCTAGTCTGCAGCCGCCTTGGGGGCCGTGCCGGGGGCCCCTCCTAACGCATAGTCTAGGGCTGCAGCCCCGACCGTGCCGGGGGTCCCGTCAGTCCCAGCCGTCCTATCTCCAGTCGCTTCCCCCACTGCCCGATCCCCAGCTGCCCTGCCTGAGCCGGCTGCGTTGGGCGCTGCCGCCGCTCCTTTGTCTCTGCCGGGAGTCGTTGACTCAACTGCCACCAGCCCCATGCAAGCTAGCCACGCTCCCCTCTGGCATCCCCGGGAACTGCCCCCTCCTCCTGTCCCGGCAGCAAACCCCGCCTACGCTCCGCCCCTGGAGGACCAAGCCTCGGCGTTATGCCCTTCCCTTCCCCCCTTGCAGCCCCGAGCTCCGTTCCCTTGGTAACCACAGCGACTGCTCAGGTAGACGAAATTACCGCAGGAATTCATGGAATCTCCAAACTTATTTGGGCAAGCTTTAGAAAAAAAAAAATACTTGTGCTGGCTTGAAGGCAAAACCAGCGAGAGACTCCAAGTCAGAAAAAACAATTTAATAGGAGAGGAAAAAAAGTAAAATAAAATAAAACACATGCAATGGTACAAAAGATCACTGACAGAGTCAGAATACAACCTGAAACCGTGGTGGTAGCAGTCCAGATGAAGTGGTCTTGTTGAAGCAGTGTTCTTGCAGAAAGGTCTGGTAGCTCTTGTCCTCTGGGAATCCAGTGAGTAAGGCTGCCTGTGCTGTCCCAAGGCCCAGATTATATCCAGGTGGGAATGCTTGGCTCCTCCCCCTGGGCGGAGCATCTCACAATGGACTGATATCATTTTATCAGTTTTGTAATGGGTCCTTGATTGCCTATTAAACAGAGATAGCTCCTGGGGAGAGTTATCTATGAGTCATGCAGGACGGCATTGATGGGTCATTAACAGAAGATAGTCTGGAGGGAGGGGGCACGGGAAACAGTGGTGCACAACTTAGTTTCAACATTTCATGTAGATGGTGATAGAATACATACTTTGGGCACATTTTACATTGTAACCTAGGACAATACTGCAAGCCTTCTCCACTCCTCCTAGAATACAAATTATCCAATATGTGGATGATCTTCTACTATCTGGGGAAGATGAAGTTGAAGTTAGAGAAGCTACAATAAAGCTTTTAAATTTTCTGGGAGAAAAAGGATTAAGGGTATCAAAAGAGAAACTGCAATTTGTAGAACTAGAAGTAAAATATCTTGGACACTTGATAAGTAAGGGTAGTCGAAAGCTCAGTCCAGAGAGAATTGCAGGAATTCTATCCCTTCCACCTCCCTCTTCAAAGAGGGAAATCAGAAAACTACTTGGATTCTTGGGATATTGTAGATTATGGATTGAGGGGTACACACAGGCAGTAAAATTTTTGTATGAAAAATTGACAGAGGGAGATAATTTAAAATGGACCAAGGAAGATGATGATAAATTAGAAAAATTGAAGTTAAAATTAGCCTCAATACCAGCTTTAAGCTTACCTTCACTAGAAAAACCCTTTCATCTGTATGTGAATGTAGAAAAGGGGGTAGCTCATGGAGTTCTGGTCCAGGAGTGGGGAGGAGTAAAGAGACCAGTAGCTTATTTATCAAAGATGTTGGACCCACTGAGCCACGGCTGGCCAGTATGTATTCAAGCTATAGCCGCTACTGCAATCCTAGTAAAAGAAAGTCGTAAACTTACTTTTGGAGGTAAACTAATTGTGTGCACACCTCATGTGGTTCGAAATGTGTTAAATCAGAAAGCAGAAAAATGGTTGACAGACTCTAGAATGTTAAAATATGAAGCAATCTTGATAGATAGTGATGATCTGACATTAGAAGTAAACAGGAGTTTAAATCCAGCTCAATTTCTATATGGAGAACCAGCAGATAACCTAATACATAACTGTTTAGAAATTATCCAATACCAAACGAAAGTTTGAGATCTTGAAGAACAAGCCCTTTCAGAAGGGGAAATAATCTATGTAGATGGTTCCTCCAGATGTCTACAAGGAAAAAGGATGTCAGGTTATGCAGTAGTTGATGGAAAAAACATGCAAACTATTGAAAAAGGAAAATTACCATCAAACTGGTCAGCTCAAACTTGTGAATCATATGCTCTAAAAAAGGCACTGGAATATTTAGCACACAAGAAAGGAACTATATATACTGATTCGAGGTATGCTTTTGGAGTAGTACATACTTTTGGAAAAATTTGGGAAGAAAGAGGATTACTTAACTCAAGAGGAAAAGGATTAGTACATGAAGGACTCATTTTAGAGATTTTAGAGGCATTAAAACTACCTGAAGAAATAGCTATAGTACACATTAAGGGACACCAAAGAGGAGTGACCCCAGAAATAAGAGGAAATAATTTAGCAGATCAGGAAGCTAAGGATGCAGCAGAAAATGGAGCTGAAAGAGTCATGTTAATATTAACTTCAAATGAGGAAAAATTGGAAATCCCGAAGTTTAGTGAAGCAGAGAAAAAAAGAATTAAGATAGGAGGAGAACAGGCTGAATCAGGGAAATGGAAACTTCCTGATGGAAGGCAATTACTTAATAAAATACTGGCTAGAAAAATATTAGAAGACATGCATCAGAAAACCCACTGGGGTACTCAGGCCTTGTGTGATCATTTTTTTAAGGAACTATGGATGCATTGGGATTTCTGGAGTAGCAAAGCAAGTAACTGAAAAATGTATAACTTGCCAAAGGATAAACAAAAAGGTGATGAGAAAAACAACATTAGGAGGTCGTGAGTTAGCTCTTTGACCATTTCAAAGTATCCAAGTAGATTTTACTGAACTTCCTCAAGTACAAAGATGGAAGTATTTATTAGTAATAACAGACCATTTAACCCATCGGGTAGAAGCAGTTCCCACTACCAAGGCCTCAGCCAACATGGTAAGTAAAACCCTTTTAGAACAAATTATTCCCAGATATGGAATGGTTAATAGAACAGACTCAGACAGAGGAACGCATTTTACGTCAAAAGTGTTACAACAGATAATTCAATCTTTAGGGATAAAATGGGAGCTGCATACCCCATGGCATCCACAGAGTTCTGGTTGTGTAGAAAGGATGAACCAGACTTTAAAGAGAACTTTGACCAAATTAATGGTTGAAACCCAAATGTCATGGGTACAGTGCCTACCTTTGGCCTTATTGAGGATCCGAACACAACCCAGGTCACACCTGGGAGTGTCACCCTATGAAATTATGTTTGGGTTACCCTTTTTAACCACCCAACATGAAAATGCTACCTATGAGGTAGGGGAAATGAGCGTTAAAAGATACATTAACATCATCGCAAAAACTCTTGAAAACTTACAGTTGAAAGGAATAATCCCTCAAACCACACCTTTAGATTTTAAAATCCATAATGTTCATCCAGGGGAATGGGTGCTAGTAAAAACCTGGAAAGAACAATCTTTAACTCCTCAATGGGAAGGTCCTTTTCAGGTATTGCTGACGACCGAGGCCGCGATCCAGACCAAGGAACGAGGGTGGATCCACGCCAGCAGAATCAAAGGACCTGTGGATGAACCTAAGGAGTGGACGATTACATCTGAACCGGATGATACAAAATTGATTCTTAAACGGGGACTGGGTGGTAATGAACTGGGAAGACCCAAATGGTCCAAGAAACATACCCAGGATCACACCTAATCGGGAGATAAGGCCAAGCTTATATCAGTGGTTTCAAGTACCGCCTGGACAAGCTTTGAGACGCCTCTGATACCCTCCTTGGGGAAGAATACTTCCACTCCAAACAGGAGGATCAGGACTGTTTCGGACAGAGAACTCTTGTATTCACGCCTTAGCCTGTGATTTATGCAAAGAGGAAGAGGAGTTGCAACTTCCATCAGTGTCAGACCAAATACCCTGTTTGATCCACCCAAATACCAGACATGTTAGCTGGGTTAAATGTAAATGTTTAGATTGTGGGAAGAATTGGTATTGTAGTTCACACAATTGACGCTCTCGTTGCAGGAAGTGTCAAGGGCCAAATCGATCTCCTATCCAAATAGAATTCCAAGAAACTGAAATAAAAACTTTGTTTTGTGGATGGGAATTATTAGTGCCTGTTGAATGGGAGATACCTGAAGAACGGTGGGAAACGACAGTTAAAGAGTGTCAAAAATGATTTGTCTGGAAATTAGCTACGAGGAAGTGACAAGGAAATAGAGGGCAAGACCAGATTGGCCTCTGTATTCGCCACCAAGAAGATCAAATACACCTGCTGTGGGTTGCAACCCCATAGGCATGGGAGGTGGGAGTATAAGCCATACTGGACCTCTGATACTCCTTTTTCTGTCACTCAATTTTTGTCTTCTCCCTTTTGGGATATCGACAAGGCCATGTTACAGATGTTACCAAAAGCTGTACATGGAAAGACACCGAGGTTCTTTTTTTCATTTCTCATACTCATGTCAACAGCCACTGTTATAACCCATCCAAATTAGGCAATTGCATACATAAAGGGAAAAAGTACTGGATTGCAGAGAACTTAGGAACAAGTGATAGCAGGATAGGAAGTCAGTGCCCAAAAGAGGAGAGATGGATTTGTTTTACCTACATTACTGGGAAAAAAAGCATCAGATTTGGTAAAAGAGCAGTTGATAAGCAAAAAAGCTAAGTCAGTAAAACCACCTAAGCCTGTGCCAATTTCCATCAACGACTTGTATACCAAACTTGAACAGCAATTAGAGAAAGAAATAGTTATCTCAAGGATGGGTAAAAATCAGTTTGTAGAATTAAGAGAAAGAATAAGTAAGGAACTTAACATAACCAATTGTTGGGTCTGTGGAGGGGCTTTGATGTCAGAAGAATGGCCATGGAAAGGCAGCAGCTTAGGCCCAATTGAGCGTCTAAAATGGAACCAAGCAAGTACAAGTGGAGAAAACAGACCAGAAAGGTGGATTTTAAGCTCAACAGTGATAGGGGAAGAATGTCTCTGGTGCACTGGGAAAAGCTTCCTCTATGAAGTAGGAAAAACACTCTGTAAAAGATATAAGGTTAGTAATGGAACTTCTGTATGGTGGGTCCCAGAAGCACCAACCGTGTATTGGACCCAAGAAAAAGCAAAAAAAGTGAATTGTAAGTATGATAACAAAACAAACCTTTTTCAATGTAATGATACAAGTAAAAATCCTTACTATGGCATCCCAGAAATTTCCAAATTTTGGGAGAATATAGATCAACAAAAATTTAACTATTGGAAAGCTCCAGATGGCTTATTTTGGATATGTGGAAAAAGAGCATACCCAAAACTCCCCTCCCAGTGGAAAGGGAGCTGTAGTCTAGGAATTATACAGCCAGGATTTTTTCTTTTACCAGGACCTAATGGAGATCAATTAGGGATACCAGTTTATGAGGATCTAAAGAGAAACAAAAGAGAATTGATTGGAGGATTCCAAACATGGAGAGATGAGGAATGGCCCCCTGAACGCATACTAGAAACATATGGGCCAGCCACCTGGGCACAAGATGGGAGTTGGGGATATCAAACCCCAATTTATATGCTAAATCGTATTATAAGACTTCAGGCCGCTGTAGAGATAATAACGAACAAAACCGGTCAGGCAATGGAATTAATATCAAGGCACCAAACCCAAACAAGAGCGGCTGTGTATCAGAATAGGTTGGCTTTAGACTATCTATTAGCTGAAGAAGGGGGTGTTTGTGGAAAATTCAATACATCAGATTGTTGTTTAAAAATAGATGACAATGGAGATGCCGTCCTGGACATAGTCAATGATATCAGAAAAATCGCCCACGTACCAGTTCAAAAGTGGGAATCAATGCTAAATACTAGCTGGTGGGATAATGTGTTGGGAGCAGAATGGTGGAAAAAGTTAGGCTTCTTCCTTTTATGTGCTACAGCTGGTTTAATATTTCTTCCTTGTTTGATTCCCTGTTTCATTCGGCTCATCACCAGTGTGGTACAAGGCATGCAATTAGTGAACATGGACCAAAAGTTGCCTACAACAACACCACCACAAAGGATTATGGTGTTAAAGAAACAAAATAATATAGAAGACCCCTTCAAAGAAGCGAGATTGATTTGTGAAAAAAATGAGCGAATAATGAAGGCTAGAAAACAATGAATATTGCTCGAGCCAAATTAATTATAAAAAGAAAGAGGGAGGATTGTGAAAAGTGCATATTATATGGCTCTACGCAAGATATTTACTATATGTGTTATGTTGTGCTAACTGTTAATGTGGTATTAATATTTTGATAGTATGGTAAATGTAGTTTTGTAGTTAAAATGTAGTTTTTATGTACCAACCACAGGAAAATGTAAATCTTTCAAAGAAGAAAGAATTTACTACTTTCTTATCAGAAGAGACCAGCTCCTCCTGCTTCTCTCAGCCTGGTGGACGCCATAGAGATTAAAGGAAAAAAGTGATACTAACCAGAGACAATTCTTAGTTAGAATGGAATTTATGCATTATGTATGAAATGTATGAATATTCAACGGGCTATTGCTTTTAAGAGATAATTCTTTGTTAACAGGGGTCCTTCTTCAGAGCTTGTGGCTCGGGAGAGGCACCCAGATGTCTGTAACTTTGTTTTTATTGTCTTGTATTGTCCTAACTCTAAAACTGTTCAATTTTTTTACTCTAATTCTATTTTTATAACCATCTTATTTACTATTAAACTTTTAAAATTTTAAAATAAGTGATTGGCGTTTATCACAACTACATTCATACAAAATTTTCCACTCGGACCCCTGTCACCCTGGTTTTTCTGAGTTTTTTTAAAGCCTTCTACTTGTTCATAAGATGGTGTCAGTTTCTTTAGTTCCTGCACAATATTAGGATCAGTATTTTGCTTTTCTCATGCATGGGAACATAAACAAACATTTTGTTTTCATTCCCTGTCCTTTGTTTACATATTTCTAGCCTGAAAACAATGTAATTGACAGCTGGTCTGGCCAGTGGGGTGAAAGATAGTAACCCCAGAAGCCAACCCACAACCAGACCCACAAATGTATAAAAATGAAAGAATAAACAGTCTGCTCGCTCTTGGGCGAGCAACTCTGCACTGCAGACCTCTTGTCTCCGTGTTACTGCTTTGCATGCTGCGATCACAAGTGGTGACCCTTCGACGTGTCAGAGAAACAGTCTGGTGAGGTTTTCCTTCCCCTCTTTCCCCATTGTGTGCCTGCTATGCAGGATGCTCTGGTGTTGGAGCTTTGGGGGGACCTCTTGGAGTGGAAAATTGCTCAGGTCTCTTAGGAGGGGCTTCAGCATCTGTTCGCGTGGGGCAGAGAGCATGGATTCTTTCCCACGCCAGATAAGGTGCTCTGTTAGGAGGCGTAGTTCCTCCTGAGGGAATGTCTGATGAAGGCACTTGAAACAGAGTATGATGAGGAGGTTGCATGCTTGTGGGTGCAGTGGAAATTATTTGAGGGGGCTGTGTTGAGGTTGACCCGCCCCAGCTCACAAGTATTGTCTGAGTCCAAACTTCAGCTCCCTTGTGAGATGGACTCTCCCCCTCCCTCCCCAGTCACTGCTCCGGAGGGTCTTTCCCTCTTGGGCTCTGGCGCTGGTCTCTGGGGGGGGGCAGCTCCGGCAGCGGGGGGCAGGGCCCCAGCGAGCCTGGGGCTGTCCACGCACCATGGTGCCCCCGGGGCGGGGCCGCCTCCCCTCCATGCCTTTACGGCATTGGTGGGGGAGGGCGACCTGGGGGCACGGCCCCCACCGTTGTTTGACCAGGATTCGGTCACTGTGTGGTGTCCGTGCTGCGGCACGTCCATCACCTATCTGATGGACCTGGGTGGAGCGGCACACCCCGGCCTGCCACCCGGGCTGGGGCCGGAGGGGGGTGTGTTGGCCACTTCTGTCCCCGTGCCACCTGTTGAGGAAGTGTGGGGCGTGGATGCCATCGGAGGCGGGGTCCCGGTCAGTTTTTCGCTGGACCCTGCCCCCAAGGCCGGGCAGACAGCTCCACTCTGCTCGGGGGTGGCAGTGCCTGCAGGCCTCCACCCCCCCGCAGGGACTCTTCTCCGGGAGGTCCCGGACACTCCGCTCCCCGCGCAGGCCCCGTGGGCTGCGGCTGGGGGCGGTGCTCGCAGGGCGGGGAGAGACTCTGGTACGGCCAGCTCTGATGGGCTGCCGGCGGGGGACGGCGCGACCCCTGGAGTGGCCGAGGTGCGGTCGCCGTCTCCGCCTCAATACAGCCCGAGCTCCCCAGCTACGCCAGGATGTGTGCCTGCCGTGGAGCCTTTTGACTGGTCTCTGGTGGCCGGTGCCAAGGTGCTGCTGGCGGGCTCCAGCCCTGCTGCGGATGGGGTGGGCCCGGCACCAGCAGCTGGTCCGGCCCCGCCTCCGCCTCCCGCTGCAAGCACTGTGGCAGCTGCTGGCACTGGGGTGTTTATGTTCAGTGCGAACGGGGACACGGCTGGAATGCGGCCGGTCTTTGACAAGAGTAAAGGGCCCCGTGCTGTTGGCTGTTCCTCCACAGCCTGGTGGACACTTCCCCCCTGTCAGGTGACTGTACGCCCGAAACTCCGTGGGCGATTCTGGGGGGAGGTGAAAGCTAAGGTTGAAGGACTGAGTGATGGTGCTGATGCTGTTGCTAGACCTGCAGTGTCTGGTGTTCAGCTAGTCCCCAGCCGAGTGCCTGCCTCTGACCCTGTCGGGCCCACAGGGCAGGATATGGCAGGTGCTGCTGCTTTATCTGGGGGTCTTCAGGCCTTCCCTGTCCTTCAGGGTGTTACTCATAACACCTATCAACCCTTGGCTTGGCAGGCCTTGGCAGAGCTGCGTGATGCAGACAGGAAGTATGGTCTGGGCTCAGCTGAGGTGATGCAAGTCCTCCATTATTTTAATGCCAGTCTTTTGACGCCCTTTGACATTTGGAGCTTGGCTCGGACCCTTTTCCCACCGGTTGAATATGACTTCTTTGAGCATAAATGGACTCAGCTGGCAATCAGAGCGGTGGAACGGTGTGGTGGTGTGAGAATTGTTTTTATTAAGTTATTAAGTTATTTTTGTAAGATTTTAAAGTTATTTTTATAATGGTTTAGTTCATTGTATACCCCTGTGTTCTGCATTGGTTTTCCCTTCTGCATCGGTTGTTTTGTCTATTGTAAAACCAGACATTTTCTGTCATTCATCCCTTCCCTGCACCTGTCGCTGTCAATCCCCCCCCCCTCTCCTCGTGGTCGCCTGCCTGCCACTCAGAGACCCTTCCCTGGCTTCTAGAAAACTCCGGGAGGGGTGCCGAGTGATAGGCTGGGGCCCGGGAGACCCCCTCCCCTCATTTTGTGGTTGGTCCCCAGTTCCATGGTTCACACCCCCGGTTAACCCCCCGATTACTGTGACTGGCTGACCGGTTGTCGCCACCCCCGTTTCCACCCACCCTTAAAACCTGCTGCACGCCTGGCCTCGGGGTCTCTTATGGGCGGTGGGCCAGAGAGTGCTGAGCCCCGTGCTGCCTCTCCCCCTGAATAAAATCCTGTTTAACTGAGCCCAGAGGAGTCCGCCTTTTGATTGGCTGCCGAGGGTTGCATTTGTCATCTGCTGACCGTCGCTGTGAGGGGAACCAAGACCCCACAGGGAGGAGGTGGCTCGCCTGGCTTGCCACCCCGACCTCATACGTTGCTGCGGTGCACGAGACTGAGCTAGCCTGTGGCCGCGCTCATCAGCTCGAGGAACAGCACCGCGACAGAACGGAATGCAACACAGGGTCCAGGCGATGCTAGACATACAATTAATACCAATATGCTAATGGGAATAGGCAGTTATACCAGGGCCGAAGGGCAGGTTAGTTTTGAGCCCTTGGTCCAGGAGCAGTGCCAGCAGACAGGCATGGCAGCCCTGGTTCAGACCATACAGCTGGCTACTCCACAGCAGTCCTTTGTAACGGTCGTCCAGGGAATTGATGAACCCTTCCTGTGCTTTGCAGGAAGGTTAACTGCTGCAGTTGAGAAGCAGGTGAGTGATCCGGCAGCAAGGAAGCTCATGATTCAGTCCCTTGCTCAGGGCAACTGTAATGCTGCTTGCAAGAGGATAATTGAAACGCTTCCCGGGGAACCATCCATGTCGGACATGGTTGGAGCCTGTGCAAAGGTATCCCCTTCCAGCCAACAGGTGGTTGCCGTGCCTACAGCTGTGCAGCCAGCTGTGGCTAGGATTGTCCAACTGACGGTGACTACAGAAGTCCAGCCGGCCGTGCCTGCTGCTGTGCAGCCTGCTTGGGTCGTTCCCCAGGGGGTGCAACAGGAGCAGTGGGGTGCTCGGACCAGGAAGAAACAGAGCAGAAAGGCACAGAAGTCTACGGCTGTCTTGTTTCATTGTGCATGATGCAGAAGGCCGAATCACGCTGCGAATGCGTGTAAGGCAACAGTGCATGTGAATGGTCAGCCGTTGGGCAGTTCAGGAAATGCAACGCGGAGCGCGAAGGCAAGACGCGTGCCGACACAAATGTCTCTGCCTCAGTCCCAACCAATGGAGATCTGCTCAGCAGGCTTGCAGCCAGCACCCGCGGTTCAGCAGGTGTTGATGTCAGCACAGCCGAGTCTGTCGTGATTGATTTGGAAAAAATACACAAGGTTCCCCTGGATGCCTTTGGTCCCTTGGGTGATGGCATGAGTGCCTTCCTGATGGGGAGGTCCAGTGCCACCATTCAGGGTATCATGGTGCACCTGGGACTGATTGATGCGGATTTTTCAGGGCAGATTCATGCAATGGTCTCCACACCCACCCCCCCTCTGACTATCCCAAAAGGCACACGAATTGCTCAACTTGTTCCTTTTAAGTCTTCTGTTTCCAGGACCGAGGGCCGGTCATGAGGTGATGGTGGCTTCGGCTCTACTGGGCCACCTCAAGTGCGCTGGACTGCTGTCCTGACCAAAGACCGTCCTGAGACGCCGTGTACCGTGTCCATGGCTGGTGCCACGCCGTCAGAGATTCACCTTCGTGGCCTCCTAGATACCGGGGCCGACGTGAGCATTCTCTTCCTGGCTGCTTGGCCCCCGCAGTGGCCTTTGACCCTGGTAAAGACATCGATCTCGGGTTTAGGAGGAACAAAGCAATGCTACGTGAGCCAGAATCCCGTGGCCATCACGAACCTGGAGGGACAGACAGCCCTAATTTGGCCTCATGTTACTGAGATTCCTCAGAACCTCTGGGGGAGGGATGTTTTGGCCGCGTGGGGGGTGCAATTGGGAACGGATTTTTGATTGGGGCCACTGTGATGAAGGGCACAGAGTGTCCCACGCCTCCTTTACGGTGGCTGGTGGACAGACCCATCTGGGAGAACCAGTGGCCCCTCCCACATGACAAGCTAATTGCCCTTCATGAACTTGTACAGGAGCAGTTGGATCAGGGGCATTTGGAACCATCTACCAGTCCCTGGAACACTCCTGTCTTTTGTATCAAAAAGAAGTCTGGGAAATGGAGGTTGCTACAAGACCTCCGAAAGGTCAATGCCGTGATGGAAGGCATGGGGACATTGCAGGCGGGCATGCCATCACATACCATGCTTCCTGCAGACTGGCCGGTCCTCATTGTGGATCTGAAGGATTGTTTTTTTACGATCCCTCTGCATCCCGATGACAGACCAAAATTTACCTTCACGGTACCAACAATAAATAATGCCGAGCCCGCACAGCGATATCAATGGAGAGTTTTGCCTCTAGGAATGCAGAATTCGCGAATGTTATGCCAATGGTATGTAGCCCGTGCCTTGTCTGGAGTTTGCAAGCAGTTTCCTGATGCTCACGTCTATTATATGGATGACATTTTGGTGGCTATGCCCACCCAGGAAGAGCTGCTGAGGATACAGCCTCAGTTGTTGAATGCTCTGCATTCACATGGACTGCAGGTGGCTCCAGAAAAGGTACAACAACAACCTCCCTGGAAATATTTGGGAATCAAAATTCTGGAGCAGACAATCCGTCACCAGGAGGTGCAATTTGTGCAATCGGTGAAGACACTGAATGATGCTCAGAAGCTGGTAGGTGTCATCACTTGGTTACATCCTTACTTGGGACTGACCGCAGCACAACTGTCTCCCTTGTTTGAATTATTGAAAGGGGACACTGATTTAAAGTCACCTCGTGAATCGACCCCTGAGGCACGAAAAGTGCCGGAGGAGGTTCAGCAAGCTGTTTCAGCTTGCCAGGTGTACCGCATTGAACCTTCCATTGATGTCACTGTGTTCATCACCACTCCTGATTTACATCCTACAGGTATCATCGGCCAATGGAATGATGATTGGACTGATCCTCTGCACATCTTGGAATGGGTCTTCCTGCCTCATCAGCAGCATAAGACAGTGACTGCGCTGTTTGAATTGATTGCGCGCTTGATAATCAAGTGCCGGCAACGCTGTTTGCAATTGATGGGTGCAGATCCCTCAAAGATCATACTCCCGGTTCAGAGGGAGGAATTTGATTGGAGCTATGCGAACAATGTTTCACAGCAAAGTGCTCTCGAGGGTTTTTCAGGGCAGATCACTTACCATCTGCCTAGCCACAAGCTATTGCAAGTGGCAAAAAATACTCAATTTTCTTTACGACCCAAAAATAGCCAAGAGCCAGTGTAAGGACCCACCATCTTCACTGACAGTTCGGGCAAAACAGGAAAAGCCATTGTTACCTGGCAGGATGGGTTTGAGTGGCAGGTTTTGGAATGCCATGAGGATGGGTCAGCCCAACTGGTTGAACTAAAGGCTGCTGTCATGGCATTTGAGAAATTTTCCCAGGAACCTTTCAATTTGATCACGGACTCCGCCTATGTTGCCGACATCGCACAGCGATTGGGTTGTTCAGTTTTGAAGGAGGTCAGTAACCCTGCCTTGTTTAATTTACTGAAGGCCCTGTGGTGTGCAATTCAGGCCAGAGTTCATCCATATTACGTTCTGCATGTATGGAGTCACACTAAATTGCCAGGATTTGTAGCAGAAGGTAACGCAAGGGCTGACAAGTTGGCTAACCCAGCGTGGGTAGCCCCTCAGCCTGACGTGCTCGTGCAGGCCGAGGCATCGCATGGTTTTTTTCATCAAAATGCGCATACGCTGCAGAAGCAGTTTCAACTGACGGCCGCTGAGGCTCGTGAAATTGTCGAGTCGTGTGACGACTGTCACGCCCTTGGTGCGCCATTGCTGGCAGGGGTTAACCCCAGAGGCCTTAAGGCCTTGGAGCTTTGGCAGACCGATGTCACCCAGGTCGTCGAGTTTGGCCGGCTCAAGTATGTGCATGTCACGGTGGACACGTTCTCCTCTGCGATGTGGGCTTCTGCTCACACTGGAGAGAAAGCCCGTGATGTCATTGCCCACTGGAGGCAGACCTTTGCTGTTCTTGGCATACCTTCTGCTGTGAAAACCGACAATGGTCCTGCTTATGCCTCGCAGAAGGTACGACAGTTCCTACAGTCATGGGGTGTGTCACATAACTTCGGCATCCCTCATCCTCCGACGGGACAGGCGATTGTAGAACGCGCTCACGGTACACTCAAGCGTGTTCTTCAAAAACAAAAACGGGGAATGCAGGGTGAAACCCTGCACAGTCGGTTGGCAAAGGCTTTGTACACCATCAATCACCTTACAGTGCCGCAGAACTCAGATAATCCTGTCATTTTGAACCATCATCTCTCGTTGCAGGCTTCGGACGGTGAGCAACAGCCTCGAGCGAAGGTACGGGTCCAAAATTTAGTTACCAAGCAATGGGAAGGACCCTATGACCTAATCGCTATGGGGCGTGGGTATGCGTGTGTGTCCACGGACACTGGGACACGCTGGCTACCTTCAAAGTGTGTCCGTCCTGACCTGCGACCACAGAGGCAGAATTCAGCTGACAGGCAAGGTGGAAGCCGTGATCAACTTGAAAGTCACCAAGTGGATGAATCCTCGAGTGATCACTCTGATGATTCCTCCACAGACAGTGATTGAATTTGTATATATTCCCTTTGTAAATTTGTTCATTTTTCTTTTTCTATTTTTCTTTTTTTGTAAAGTTAAAAGGGTGAGATGTTACCCTGGTTTTTCTGAGCCTTTTGATTTTCTTAAATGGAGTCAGATCTTTTTAGTTATTGTACAATATTAGGAGCAGTTTTCTACTTTTTCCCACAGATGTAACATAAACAAATCCTTTGTTTTTCATTCTCTGTCCTTTGTTTGCATATTTCTAACCTGAAAACAATTGTAACTGGCAGTTGGTTTAGCCACTTGGCTGAGGGGTGAAAAACCCCAGAAGCCAATCTTCTGCTAGACCCACAAATGTATAAAAAGTAAGAAATAAAACAAGGGGGCTCTCTCCACCTGGATTTCAGCTTTTGGGCTGGATGGAGAAACCTCTGCTCTGCAAAACCGCTTGTCTGCGTGTGGCTGCTTTGTGTGTCTCGGTGACAGCCTCTAATGTACACATCTTGTTTTCACATTCCTTTCTGATGATAGTCAACTGATGGACTTCTAGCCTGGCCAGTGGGATGGAGAGGTGGTAACCTTATTCTCCAATCCCTGGTCATTCTTCAAAACCTATAAAAGCGAGGTCTTTGTAAACAATAAAGTTCTTTCTTCTTCAGCCTTCATCTTGTGGAGTCAAATCTGTATTTACTCGTGTCCACTAGTGACACTTGAGCATGAGTCACCTTCCCAGGCAATGCTCCAAAATTTCTGCCTTCTGTCCAGGATTCCTGGGCCTGTTATCCCAGCATCGAAGCAGCCAGGCAGAAAAACCCTCACCTAGCTGAAGGCAGTAATCTTTTTTGCAAGTCTTGACATTTTGATGAGGTCAGGGACCAAGTAATGTTGTAATGCATTAATTGGGTTTTTATTGTGTTGTATTGGATTTGTAATGTTTCCCCTGTTTCCCTTGGAAACTGTATCCCATGGTTTTTCCCTGTTTGGCCGCGCCCATCCCCACACTGGAATGTAACCCAACTCTGTTCCACTCCCACCTTGTCCCTGATTGGGTAGTGGCTTGTCCCTGCCTCTAGGCTCGGCCCCCCAGGGAAAAAGCCCCGGGACAGGCGGGGCCGGGCTCTCTCTGGCACCGGCAGGGATGGGAAAGGAGCTAAAATAGCTCTGGACCAAATAAAGCTATAATTCCCCCCCCCCCCTGGACAAAGAGCAGGCTCTTTCCTTTTGCCATCGATGGTCGTCTGGGTCTCTCTAAAGAAATACTACAAAGTAACTTCTTGCAGTGGTTTCAGGTTCGCCAATTTCTGTTTCCCGAATTATGTGTAGTGGTTTGAGTGCCTACTTAGAATTAGTCACTCTTTTTCTGCTGTGAGATAGGATTAGGAGAAAAGCAAAGCAGGCTCAAACTTAATAAATCTGTCTTTATACCCTTTTAACAAAACTACAAGAGAGGAAAAAAATTAATAAGAATCAGAATAAAACCTTCAAAACACTTCCCCTCACCCACGACTTTCCCTTCTCACGGACAATGTATAGAAACAAAACTTGGGACTCTAGGTTAGCTTACCACCTATAAAATAGTCTTTCATCAGGTCATTTAGAGAGAGAAGTCTCTTTTGGTCTGCCATGGAAACTTCCCACAAGAAAGAACAGTTCTCTTGTGGCTTTTAATTCTCACAAATAGCAGCCACCCAGGAACCTGCATTTATGAAGTCCCTCCCATATCACGCAGCCGTCCCACAGCTGCATTATGGGTCATGTAAACTCATGGGGTACCATTTTAAAGAGGAACAGTTCAAAAGAAAAGATTTTCTTCATCTCTCTGAGATCATCTTTAAGAACAGAGATTTTCTTCTTTCTGGGAGCAGAGCTTCATCTTCATCTCATGTCTCTGTTCAAACTTCTCATAAAATCACAACTACTTCAATATTTATTTAGTCCACCACAAATGCCTTTGCTTATATCTGCAATCTGAACACTCTCATCTCCCCAATGCATATTTTCCACTATTTAAAAGGATATTCTAGTATATCATAGTCCATTATCATCGTTTCACAAAAGAATTTCAGCCTAGGACTAGGCATCTTCTCATTCTCCTTCCATCTTAGACCCAGCTCTTCCTTCACTAACTTTGATGTCTTCATATTGTCTCTCTACGTCTCCACTCTGTCCTTTCTCTCACTCAGAGAGAGGATTAGTGCTTCGCAAGTTTCATCTGTGCAAGGAAAGAGTTAAAATTTCTCCCAAGTCTGTAGAGGGTCATGACAGTCTTTTTCCTGGACAGCGGCTGAAGGTGGTTCAGCTGCAGACCACTCTGCACGGCTGCAGAGCTCCACTTGGTCTTAGCTGCATGATCTCTTGCGCAGCTGGGCCCCTCCCTTGGCAAGGGGTCTTGGTAGCGGTAGCTGGAGCATGCTGGGGGGGCATGACTAGGATCTCAGTAGCATGCCTGTGGCTGGGGCTTCTCCCCCTTCCTCTGCCCGGCAGCTGCTGGGGGGGGAGGGGCCTGGCCCAGCCCTGCCAGGCCTCCTGGGGCTGCAATGGGGGGTGGCTTTAGCAGCAGAATGTTAGCAGCTGCTCAGCCCAATCCAGCCGGGACAGGGCATTCTCTCCTCCCGTCCCCCTGCCCGGTAGCTGCCAGGCCCAGCTCCAGCCTGAGATGGGGCCCAGCGGGCTTCCCAGGAAAGGGCCTGCCCAGCCCAGCCCCCACAGCATGGAGGGAGCCGAGCCGGCTTTCCTCTTCCCAGGCCTGAAGGAAAGAGAACTTTTCCTGGGATTCCTCTGATTTTAACTTGTGTGTTCACAGAGGCGTGTCACCTTCCTAGTGGCTTCACCAGGCGTCAATATTCAAACCTAGACACTGATTGGTTTTGCTATAACTTTCTTGGAAAAATCACTTCTATGCAAAACCAGCACACTTTGGTTTCCTGTTTGATTTGCCTCACTTCTTTCATTTTCTTTGTTGAAGGACCTGCATCTTGATCTAACTCCTCCTCTCCAACTTTTATTTCTCTTGATTCTTCTTCTTCCTCCTTTACTAATTGATGGTATGGGCCTGTAACTTGCCTTGTCCATTTTTTTCTTCTTCACTTCTGGGGCAATAACTGTAGCTGCTCTGGTTTGAGTCCCTGTCTCAGCTATAGTTGTCCTCAAATGCAGTTTGGGTTCCTGCCTTAATTACAGTCCTCTGAAAGTACTGAAATGTGGCTCAGTAGACACAGGCCAGACCCCAGTATAGGATGAGAAGCTGCTGGTTTTCATTGGGGTAAGCAAGTCACCCTTCTATCAGGTGACCAGTCAGTTTGCCAGGTTTGATTACCTGTTTGGGTGTAAAGTCCCAGGAAATGGGAGATGATAACAGCTCTAAAAACCTGCCCAAATCCTTCCACACACCCTGCAACCAGGGAACTGGATGCCTCGGGGAACATTTCAGTATCTCCTCATCTAAAGTCTGTTTTGTCTTACACCACGATGACACCAGATTCCACAAACTCCGTAGTATACCACCAGTATTTGCTAATGTTATTAACAGTATTTAACAGTGTCATAGTTTTAATTTCAAACTGGGCAGAAAGACCAACTAATGTAGTGGTTTTACGTCTACTAAATTTTGGTCTTGGTATTTACTCTTTTTGTGGGAGAGAGACTAGGAGAAAAACAAAGCAGGCTTAAATTCAAAATTAACAAAGTCTATTAACATACACTAAAAGAATAGAAAAAAAGAAAGTTGGAAAAAAACGAAAATGGAATGAAACTTCAAAAAACACTTTTCCCTCCCCTTACAAACTGTTCACTTTCCTACAAAACAACATAAAGAGACAAAACCTGTAATTCTCAGTCAGTTTTACTATCTGATAATAGTCTTTTATCAATTCATTAGGGGAAGAGTATCCTTTTGAGTCATGGATCCCACTGACAACTGAGAAACAGTTCTCTTGTGGGTTTTAAACTGTTACAAAAACAACCGCTCAGAGAAACTTGTCTTTGTGACCCCTCCCAGGAGCAGTTTCCCAAGCTGCTTATGGGTCATAGGTCTTAGACTTTTGCATACTGGGGTGTCACCTTTTAAAGATGAATAACTCCAAAGCAAAGGATTCTTCACCTCAAGGTACAGAGATATCTTCTCACTTCTTCACTGGCGCAGGGGGCTTCTCATCTTTATCTCTGTTCAAGCATCTTATAGGATATTACATAGTTCATCACAAACACCTTTGCTTAAATCTACACACAAATCTAAACAATCATCTCCCCAAATGCATATCTTTCCCATGATTTAAAGGAATGACCTAAATATAGAGTTCATTTCCATGACTCAAGTAAGAATAGAACAACCAATTCTTCAACCCTCTGTCCCAATAGTCTTTTCACTCTTGCTTTACTGACTTCATGCTGTTGTTCTTTATGTTCACTCTGTCCTTTCTTACTCTCTCAGAGAAGGGCTGAGCTCTGAAAGCTTCATGCTGCTAAGAAAGAGTTAAATATGCTTGGAGTCTTTGTTTTTCCCTCTGTGGCTCGTGGTGTTAGATGTTCAAGGCTGAGCTGATGAGGAAGGAAGAACTCACAGAAACATTAGAGATCGGAGCACCCGGGCAGTCCAGAACCACAAAAAACCAGGCAGGATCATAAATGCCTTCTCAGCCCACCCCTTAGTGTAAATCGGGGTGGCTTTGGCCCAAATGGTGCCCATAGCTCTTATCAGGGCCCAGCAGAGATCTCTCCCTGTTCTAAAGAAGTCTGAAGAAAGTAGCTGTTAAAAACCAGCAACTTCTCCTTCCCATCCCCCTTCACCCGGGAGCCGATAGAATCCGGCCAGGCCTCAGGCCAGCTCCCCCCCCAAAAGGGGGGAGCAGCAGGCCCAGCTCGATTTTACCTGTCTCTCTCTGGCTAAAGGAAGAAGAAAAAAGGACCTACCTACAGGAAATCAAGGGGTTTTATATGGTACTTCCCAAAGTCGCAGCCAACAATTTCAGTGGTCAGAATAGATGTCAATATTCTAACTAACTCTCTGATAGGTTACTGTCTCTTCTAAAGCAATTCCCAGGTCTTAACCTGGAGAATTATTTTACATTCTTTTATAACTTAAAAAACTAAACTGTACTAACCCATGACAAACAGCTTACATAAGGATGAGCAATGACCATGGGAGCCTGCGACATAAAATGATTCACATTGATCTTGGGCAGAAAGAGGGAGGTGTATTCCATCATCCTCTACAGAAGATAGTTACCCCAGTATAAGAAGGCTATCAATGTAAGGACAAAGCAAAGCGCCTTTAATATGTTCCCAAACACAATGAAATAAAGTGCAGCTGACAAACTCCATGTTCCACACAGGAGCTTGCTACTTGATAACCACTATTTACTATAGCATGCAACATACACACATATATATATATATATAACTGCTTTTTTCTCGCCACACACATTGGGCACCAAGGACTGCAATGGGCTGAACTCACCTGGAAGCCAGATGCCCACCAAGCTGCTCTATCACTCCCCTTCCCAGCAGGACAGGGGAGAGTAAATAAGATGGGGAAAAAACTGGGAGGTTTGTTATGAATATTTTGATCAAATCAATTAAATCATATAATAGGGTTATAAGTATGATTATAAGTAAAAAATTGTGAAGTATAAGGTGTAGAAATATCAGGAGTGCTGTGTCTGGAATGTGTAACCATAGAAACCTTACCAAGAAGTTACTGGGCTTTTATGTTTTGGTCAAGAAACTATGGAGACCATCATGTTCACCTGTTGTGCTGCTTGGAAACCCACTACCCTTCCCATTTTGATTTTAATATCAAAGATTCCAATCAGTAAACCTCAGCAGAAATAGCCAATGATTGTTTTAAGATAAGAATATTGATGAAGTTATATAACTATTGAACCCAATCAACATAAAGGTGAAATTTAAGAGCGGACATAGTATGCATAGTATGTAAAATAAATTATGTAATGATGATTTATCAGAAAAAGTATATAAAAAGGATGGGTTTTGTTTGTTGAGTGGGACATGTTTTGGAGGAAGCTATCCCCTATGCCCCTAGCACCCCCAATAAAAAAGTATCTACTTATTTGCATCAAATTGGTGTTGGATAAGTTTCTTTCATACCATTTGGTGACAGATTGAGATAAGGCACTTTACTAAAGCAAAAAAAAAAAAAAAAAAAAAAAAAAAAAAAAAAAAAAAAAAAAAAAAAAGTTTGCACAGGCATAACCAAAAGGGAAAAAAAGAAATTAATCTTTACTTACCATTGGCAAGTGATATTCAGACACTTCCTGGGAAGCAGGGCTTCACCATGCATAGCAGTTGCTCCAGGAAGGAAAACATTGTAAAATAACAAATGCCCCCATTCTTCCTCCCTTGCTTAGCTTTTATATCTGAGCTGAAATCATATGGTATGGAACATCCCTTTGGTTAATTTGGGTCAGCTGGCCTGTTTGTGTCCCCTCCCAGGATCGCCCACTCCCAGACCCTTGATGGGGGGGGGAAATGTCAGAGAGACAACGCTGATGCTGTGCTAATGCTGCTCAGCAGTAGCCAAAACACTGGTGTGTTATTAACACCTTTCTAGCTACCAATGCAAAGCACAGCACTGTGAGGGTGCTACGATATAATGAACTCCAGCTCAGCCAGACTCAATACAGATAGTTAAGCAAGGACATGAAGCAAGCACATGTCTTGGCCCTACCTCCTCTTTGAATTTCTGTCAGCTGAGACACTGCTGGAACCAGGAGTGGTAGCTAAATTTGTTATTTTCTATATATTTTCTATCTTTCTCTTTCTTCTTCTTGTTTTAATTCCCTCTTCTCACACTTTTGAGTAACTCAAAATTGGATGAGTGTGGAGTTTGCTAAGTTGAATGGGCTAAGTTAATGCTTTGTGAAATGTTTTATGTTGATGGGATGTTGCTTTAAACTTCTGACAAAGTTCTCTGATTTTCTGAAGTTCTTGGTAACGTGTTTGTTGTTTTGACCATTTGAGAATATCTTGTTGGTATTCCTGATGTGTCTAACTCAGGGTACATAAAAAAATAAAGCCTTTTAAGTGTCTCTGAGT
Organism: Hirundo rustica; assembly: GCF_015227805.2. Classification (NCBI taxonomy): domain Eukaryota; kingdom Metazoa; phylum Chordata; class Aves; order Passeriformes; family Hirundinidae; genus Hirundo; species Hirundo rustica. The sequence goes on along the minus strand of NC_053487.1, from coordinate 24,362,908 downwards.
GGGTTTTGGGGCCTTGCATTTTATTGGTGCAGCAAGCAGGGTATTCTTGAGGTGATGAGGAGGTGTTTTATACAGAGAAAACTGCTAGTGGCAAAATAAAGGAGAAACTGAATTTTGGTCGAAAACAATCTTTTCCATCAGAAAGGTCATGAAAACCAGTGTGATCGAAACTGCGGGAAAAACAAAATCTCTTCAACAACATTTTTAGTGTTACAGAATCAAGGCATTACTTTATTCTGGCCAGGATGTTGTTCTGGCCAGGATGTGCAACAGAAATCATTTAATCCACACATTGGCCAGGTTGTGCAGAGAAAATCCTTCCATCACATATGACTTTTACTAGATTTTTCACATACTTTATACGGTCAAAACCCATAGAAATTCATTGGTTCAATGTTCATTGGTCCCAAGTTACACAGTTCTTAGTATTTGGTTTCCTATTGGTTACAGATTTCTTCACCTTCAATGCTAATTTGGTCCTCATTCCTTGGTTGTCTTATCAGTCTTTTCTGGACCAGGTGTCTCTGACCATGCCAGGAGTGATGTTTGGAGTTGCTGGTCATTAATGGTCATCATCTTTTGTGTCTCTTCTGTGTTACTCCCAGTCTGTTGAGATGTTAAGCTCATCACACCTTGAGTGATGAAACAGTCCCCTGAAAATAAACCTGAAATTCCTTTCCCCTGGAGCAAAGGCTAACAAAACCCCTGACTGAAGTTATATAAAAAACTTTAAACTTGGTATCTTTTCCAACACCAGGGTAAAAATTGACCTGGACTTCCCTCCACTGATAGAGCTGCTAAAAGCTTACAAAGCTTGTCTGGCCCTAAACAGAGAGATGTGGGCTGAGGAAATCTGGCACAATCCGCAGTTAGTTGCAGAGAAAATCAGATCTTTGAGTAAAGAAATTGAAAAAAATCTCTAATAAGGAAAATGGTTTGGTAACCATATGGGTGGAAGCTGGGCTTATAGCTGCACAGAGAGAAATATGTTGCAGAGCAGCAACAGAGCTAATTGAGTTGCAAATCGCTTTGGTGGCTGAAACAATAGGTAAACTCAGGGTGGATCCAGAACTGTATGTGGAAAAGTTATCCCAAAACCTGAAAAAACAGTTGAAGAAGTTTGTCCAGAGCCAAAGATGTTCCAATTTGCAAATTAACACTGATGGGTGAGGTGTGGAGAATGAACCAGGGTTTCCAGTCTCGAGGAGGCGAACTTCCATGAGCATGATGTCTACCCCCTCAGCCCTTAGGAGGAGTTTGATGTAGTACAGCCAAACCCCCTTCACCACCCTAAACTCTGCCGACCTGTAAAAAATTAGGAAGCAGGGAGGGAGGCGAGACTCCCTGAGCATGATGTCACCTTCTTCCACTCCCTGGAGAACTCAGTAAAGCCAGCCCACTCTTCCCTCACCCACCCCAAGTTCTGCCCACTTGTAAAGATGGAATTCTTTACCAGGAAGCAGAGCCCATGGTAATTATATCTCACTCTGCAACAGAATTGGTTATGTAGCAAGAGAAAAGTAGCAATCATCCCAAAGAAAACAAAATAGAGAATGTTTTGAAAATTTCACTAATGAGGGGGAATGAAACAAAGCTTTCTGAGGAGAAAGCACATAGCAAAGAGCCTGGGTCTCTTGCCTTGGGAACAACCTTTTGTGTAAAATGTTTGGACCTGTTGGAGGGGGGAGAATACAGCCCTCTCCCCACTCCAACATTTGCTAAAACCACCAAGAGAGTGTGGGAAGCATCTGGCTTCCAACAAATGCATGAGAAACAGCTGGTGTCCTGTCGGCCTTCTCCCGTGTTGTTTATTGTAAAATTTAAGGATCAAGACCAAGAAAACAAATTCTCAGCTCTGTCCCCAAAAAGTGAGCTAGGGGAGGGTGGTGAATTCATATATCCTAAAAGGCTCCCTGGATTGGCAATGAAGGTTTGCAAAATGCTCCTACACTGCCACCTTCTGGTGGTAGTGAATATAGAGCTTTGTCTGCCGCTAGAGGCAAGGAACCGAATTGCTGAAGTCATTCTGGAATTAAAGGCCACAGATGCCTTTGGCAGTAAAACACAAAATACCAGCAGATGGACAGTTCTTTACTTTTAAGACTGGTCCAAGCAGGACTGAGTTTTCCTTTTTCTCTCCTCTTGCAGCTATTCCAAGATAGGAGGTGTTCCATGAGAGATTGAAGTGACAACAGGACTGAAAAGTTGCTGTTCTTTCCTGCACCAATTTTTTACGCTTTTGTCTTGATAGTTTTGAGATATTTATGTTTGTATGTGCTTTATATAAGTTTTTCCAAGCAATGTTTTACATGTTTGTATTTTCTCTCAGGTTGCTACAGTGTGTGGAAAAGATTTCTCCCTCAATTTAGTTTTGGGAGCTTACATAGGATTTCATATGATTATGGAATCAAATTTGTGTACCTCTTCCTTCCTCAGAGAAAAGTATAAAATTACTATATCAAGGGAAGCACACGTAGTAGAGATAAGTAAGCTGTAAAGCCCAATTATACAGAAGAAGGGGATGTCAAACTGTTGGTGGCCCCTGGAAGGAGGGAGAAAATGGGTTGACAGAGGAGTTGAAGTGGCAGTTGGAAAATTCTCTCAAGCTGTGGATGAAGAAGGCATAAGTTGTTAAGCTCACAAAAGAGAAGAAAGATTTCAGATTTGAGAACCAATGAAGGGTTTGGTAAAGTAGGAAAGGCATTTGGTCTGAACCCAGGACCCTGAGTGAAACAATATGCTGAGGAGTTTGGAATGACTTGAGTTTCGGCATATCTTTGACCCCCACCCCCGAGGCAACCTAGACTATCATGTAGTAGGCTTTTTACTGAATGTAATCATCCCATGGTGCCCACTGACTTTTTCCTCTGTCCCTGGGTATGGGTTTCAGGAATGCCTCTGAAACATGGATGGTGGGAGTAATAAGCGTGGTCATCTGGGACATGTATTTTTTTTGGGTTATGACAATACCTGAACCTCTAAGGTTATGGACTCCAAAAAGAAAGGAAGCCTAACTACTGTAAACTGGCCTATCCTTAAAGCTTATATTTTTGACAAGGAGTGCACGTAGTGGTTTGACCTTGGCTAGACACCAGGTACCCACCAAGCCATTCTATCACTCCCCAGCAAGATGGAAGAGAAAAATAAGATGGAAAAGAACTAGTAGGTTGAGATAAGGCAGTTTACTAAAGCAAGAAAAAAAAGCACAAAAGTTTGTGTGTGCATAAGCAAACAGAAAAAAAAAATAATAATCTCTACTTCCCATTGGTGTGCAATGTTCAGCCACTTCCCAGGAAGCAAGACTTCGGCACACCTAGTGGTTGATATAGAAAGGCAAAATTGTAGAATAACAAATGCCTACCATTCTTCCTCCCTTGCTTAGCTTTTATATCTGAGCTGACATCATATGGTATGGAATATCCCTTTGGTTACTCTAGGTCACCTGGTCTAGTTGTGTCCCCTTTCCAGGATCTTGCCCACCCCCAGACCCTTGATGGAAGAAGGGAATGTTAAAGAGACAGCACTGCTCAGCAGTAGCCAAAACCACTGGTGTGTTATCAACTGTCACAGTGTCCAATTCGCGCTGACCCGCGCGTCCACAGGCTAGCTCAGAGTTTCACTGTGGCAACGTGGTATGATCGGAGCGGCGGACGAAGCGCGCCGCTTCCTCTCTGTGGGATCTTGGATCCCACCCTCAGCAACGGGCACGTTGATGACGTAAGCGACCTCGGCAACTGAATGAAAGGCGGACTCTCTCGAGCAGGATGCAACGTAGGTTTATTGCTGCACGCTGCACCGGCTGCCCAGGAGAGACCCTGAGGCCAGGTGTGCGGCAGGTTTTAAGGGGGGGTGGAAACAGGGGTGGCGACAACCGGTCAGCCAGTAACAGGAATTGGGGGGTTAACCGGGGGTGTGAACCATGGAACTGGGGACCAACCACAAAATGATGGGAGGGGGTCTCCCGGGCCCCAGCCTATCACTCGGCACCCCTTCTGGAGTTTTCTAGAAGCCAGGGAAGGGTCTCTGAGTGACAGGGCGACCACGAGGAGAGGGGGGGGGAGATTGACAGCGACAGGTGCAGGGAAGGGATGAATGACAGAAAACGTCGGGTTTTACAATAGACAAAACAACTGATGCAGAAGGGAAAACCAATGCAGAACACAGGGGTATACAGTGAACTCAACCATTATAAAAATAACTTTAAAATCTTACAAAAATAACTTAATAACTTAATAAAACAATTCTCACACCACCACAATCAACGCTCGTCCAGCTACCAATGCAAAGCACACCACTGTGCAGGTGCGATGAGAAAATGAAATCCAGCTCAGTCAGATCCAATACAATGTCCACCCCTTATTCCACACCATTTGCATCATGCTCAGATCCCACATAATTCATATATCTTCCAACTGTTCCATTGTATTTATTTCTCATTACAACAATCCCTTCTTACCAACACATACAACTGAAACTACATCCTTAAACCATCTCTATACCAAACACATTTTCATTAACTACTATCCACCTGCCCTTTCACAAATAGATATTATTTTCCAACTTCATGGGCATCCTTCACCCCTCTAGATCCATGACTTTGGCTCCATTCCATCAGGATGGGTGGTCAGGACAGGATAAACAGTATACCTGATTATTGGGCATTGACACTGGCCCAGTTCAGGTCATCATTGCACGCTCCTTGCAAAATGCATTCTTCACCAGTTCATGTAATTCCTGCAACATGCAACTTACACCACAGATTATTTTTCCTCCAAAGTTAAATCTCCTTGAGGCACACACTGGGTCTCCCCATCCTTCTGCATTACCCACCAAGTATGCCTGGGTCCTAGGGCAAAGACAATCCAACAAATGGCTTTGCCTTTCCAGTGGGAGGAGAAATCCACAACTTCCCTGGCCACTTCCCTTACCTTCTCTCCTCCCACACTATGTATGGGTTTTGTTTGGGCAGGACCAGGGTGCTTAACAGATCCTCTAGTGTTAACTAGACAAGTGCCTTCTGCTAGATTTGCATCCTAATGCTTCCATGCCCCATTGCCTAATGCTCTTAACAGTCTTCAGCAGTCCATTATACATCTCAGTCTTCCCAGAGGCTTGTGGGTGATAGAGAATGTGATATATCCACTCATGGCATCTTTCTTTGCCCAAAAGTTTATAAAGTTATTTAGAAAATGATTCCCAATGTCTGATTCCATTCTTTCTGGAGTACAATGTCACAAAAAAATGTGCCTCTCAAGGCTTAAGATAGTGTTTCAAGCAGTGGCATGGTTTACAGGGTATGTTTCCAACCAACCAGCAACACCACTGGAACCAGGAATGGTAGCTATATTTGTTCTTTTCTATATTTTTTCTCTTTCTCTTCTTCTTCTAATTCCCTGTTCTCAGAGTTTCGAGTAACTTAAAATCAGATGGGCTTGGAGTTTGATAAGTTAAATGGGCTAAGTTAATGCTTTGTGAAATGTTTTATGTTGATTGAATGTTGCTTTAAACTTTTTCCAAAGTTCTCTGATTGTCTGAAGTTGCCAGTAAAGATTTTTGTTGTTTTGACCTCGAGAATATTTTGTTGGTATTTATGCCATGCATCTAACTCAGAGTCCATGAAAAACCATAAGCCCTTTAAAGAGTCTTGTTGACAACATTTTTTGGGGCCTTACACCATGTTGCCTGTCAAGCTCCTCTTAACACAGTTACTTGTCTGAGGAGATCTTCCTGTGGGTAGGCTTGCAGCTATGACATTGCTGCATGTGGGTGCTGAGGGGGACTTCAAGGTACTAGAGCTCTCTCCCTGCCCTTTGCTCATTGACCTGGTCTGTCACTCCCTCACAGGGCAGCTGGTTACTCTCTCCCTCTCCCTGCCCTCATTCTTAAAGCCCTACTAATGAGGTCAGATATCCTTCTGGCAAAAATACCTTTGCCTTGCTTAGTGAGGAGGAGCCCCTCTCTCCCAAGCAGATGCTGATCCACAAACAGGGTCCCATGCTCATAGAACCCAGAACCCTGCTGCCAGCACCAGCTCTGCAGCCAATTATTGACACACATTATCAGTGCTCTCCTCTTGCCCTTTCCTCTCAGTGGCAGAACTGAGGAGAACACCCCCTGGGCATCCATGTCCTTGACTATCGCCTTCAGAGCTCTGGGGTTGTTGCTAGAGGAAAGCTGGTGTCACAGATGCGCTTCTCTGGTTTGAACTCTATGAAATTTAGTCCAGGCAAATGCTCAACAAGTAGGACTGGAACTCAGTAAACCAGCTACTTGATCAGATCTGTCAAAGTTATCTCTGACTCCTCTGCTGCAACACCTGGACAACATCAAAAACATCTGTGGTGGGTTGACCTTGGCTGGATGCCAGGTACCCACTCAGCAACTTTATCACTCCTTCTTCACAGCTGGACAGGAGAAAGAAAATAAGATGGAAAACAACTCGAAGGTTGAGATAAGGCGGTTTACTAAAGCAAAAGTTTGTGTGCAAACAAGCAGACACAGAAAAAAAAATTATTGCCTAGTTCCCATTGAGAGGAATGACAAGATTTGTCTTTACAAACAAGCCCAGGGTCTGCTGGTAGATAAAACTAGCACTGAGAGATAAGAGAAACAATGGGAAGGAATCTATTGATTGATGAATGGAAAAGAAGATATTTGAATATTGAAAGATGAAAGCAACAATGGGGAAAAACCCATAAATCCCATAAAAATTAAAAATTAGTGGGGTTATACATTAAAAGGGGAATCTTAGGCATTTCGGGAAGTCGGTACCTCTCAAGTACCTCAGCCAATGGGGAAAGAGAGAGGGAAATGTGGCCGGAAAATTAGGATAAAAAGGAGGCTGCGTCCTCTGAAAAACTGAGAGACCCCAGGGGAAATGCCCCATGGCATCTCCCTTTATTCAAATAAAGTAAAAGGACTCCTCTGTCTCCTTTTTGGACATAAACCTCTGGTGTTCGTGGATTAATTTTCCTAACAATTTGGGGGCTCTTGTCTGGGATATTTCCACCGTCCGGGGCAGCGGGCAGCGAGCGGAGCTGAAGGCTCACCTCACCCAGTTTCAGGGATCAGCTCCCCTTGGTGGCGGCCGGCACTGGGCGATCGATTGGGTTCCTGAGACTGTCCAGGAGACAGACGAGTGGCGGACCAGGGGAGTCTGTGAAGAGTCTGCAGGGAAGGACCACTGAAAATCTCACCGGTGAGTAAAATGGGATCTTCGGGTAGCAAACCTGGGAGGGCACCCATGGAGGGCAGCACAGGTGAAACACAGCACCCATGGAGGGTTGCTAGGGTAAAGCCAGGAAGGGGCCCCGGCAAAAGGGATGATGATCCCATAATACCCCCAGAGAGTCCCTTGGGGACAATGCTGAGGTCTTGGGACAGACTATGCATCCACCCAGAAGTAACTATGGAGATGACAGTAAAATATTGTTATTTTGTGTGGCCGGAGTATAAGTTGCCAAAGGGGCTTATGTGGCCACCTTATGGAACAGATAGGATTCGTTTGTGTAGAATTTTGTTGAAGTATTTAGAGGAGAATTGGAAAGGATGGATTGAAAGGGAATGTGGATTGATATGGTTTAGACAAGCAACAAAAGAAATCTATGTGTTAAAGAAAAAGGGAGAAGAGGAAAAAAGGGAGGAAGGGGGAACTGGTGAGAATTGGGATGTTCTTCAGTACCTTCCCCTGTCTTGTCCTCCAGTGTTGCCAGCTGAACCAGGACCAGCTGCAGGTCCCCTGTATCCTCAACTCCCAGAGCAAAGGGATCAGGGGAATGTTGTTCCTACGGCCCCACCTGAGAATAATAATGGTGTAGGGGGAAGGGAGCAGCCTATCATACCACCATGTAGAACTAGAAGAGGAAATCAATTGAAGCACACCAGAAGCCCCCCGGACCCAAGAGACAGGGATACATCAGATGCCACTCCGCCAAGTTCCTTTGGGAGGTCAGGGGGGAGGCTTTGGGTTTGTAATTGTACCACTTACTACCCAGGATATAAGGAGGTTGAAAAAAAGAATTACCCCCATATTTAAATGATGCCATAGGGGTGGGAGAAAAGATAGAAGAATATTTAGGAAATGCGGATTATACATGGAAGGATTGGGATTTTCTCCTGGGGATTTTATTTGGGTCATCAGAGAAACGAATGATTCTGCAGAAAGCTCGGCAGCTGTGGGAGGATGAACATCCACAAGCAGCAGGAGGGGCTGGACCTAATGTACCTACAGTGGATGATGCCATCCCCCAGGTGGACCCCCAGTGGAACCCAAATGAGGAGACCAGTTTGGCTCGCCTCTGCGATTACCGTGCTTCTTTGATTAGGGCAATTAAATCAGCAGTTCCCAGAACTAACAACATAGCTAAGGCTATGTCCTTAGAACAGGAGAAGCATTAAAGCCCCTCTCATTGGTTAGAGAGGCCTTGCGGAAACACGGGGGGATGGATCCGGAAGGACCAGCCTTTGACACACTGTTGAAGGTACAATTTGTTACAAAGGCCTGGCCTGACATACGGAAAGGGGTACAGAAAGATAAAGAGTGGCAGAACAAGCCTCTAGAGGAACTACTTAGAAAAACACAGCAGATATATGTAAGGAGGGATGAGGAAAAGGTAAAGGCTAAGGCAAAGATGATGGCAGAGTTTTTGCAGCCACGGAAAAATAAACCGCAGGGTCCAAGGGGTCCCTCAGGACAGAGGGGACAGGATCGGCCACAGGGAAGTGGCAGAGGCATTCCCTCCTCAGCAGGGGGGAGCCGACCCAAACAGCAGTTGGGAAGGAATCAGTGTGCTATCTGCCGGGCAGAAGGGCATTGGAAAAGGGAGTGTCCGCAGAAACAGCTGGACCCTCAGGAGAAGGAAATCCAGAGGATAATGAAAATAAATTTTTAGGGGTGTCAGGGGCTCCCATTATATCAAGGACCCACCACTCAGGAGCCCTTGATAACTTTTAAGGTGGGTTTGGGTCGAGAGGGGTTGTGTTTTCTGGTAGATACAGGGGTCTCTTGATCCACTTTAAATTTTATATCTAAGGGGGGGGAATTATCAAAAAGATCACTAGTCATTCAAGGAGTGAGTGGAAAGGATAAGCGAGTGTATTTTATTCAACCGCTATTGATAGATGTGGGGGACAGGTTTGAAATACACAAATTCCTGTTTGTTCCTAATTCTAATTGTAATTTACTAGGAAGGGTTTTAATGGCTAAAGTGGGAATGCAAATTAGTATTGTAAAAAATGACACAGAGTCCAACACTGTGATATCTTTATGTAAAATGTCTGAGAAGGCTTATGCTGAAATAAATCCGTAAGTGTGGGCAGCCCCAGGAAAATACAGAAAACTAGACATAGGGCCTCTCCAAATTACTTTGAAACAACCAGGACAAGTGGTGTCTAAAAAGCAATACCCTCTTTCAAGGAAAGGAAAGAAGGGGTTACAGCCTGTCATTGAGTCCCTGCTAAAAGCAGGGCTTTTGGAGCCATGTATGTCTCCCTATAACACCCCTATCCTGCCGGTTAAGAAACCAGATGGAACCTACAGAATGGTGCAGGATTTAAGAATAATAAATGAAATTGTCAAAGCAAGGCATCCCACAGTTCCAGATCCCTATACAATCCTGAATGAGATCCCTTCTTCACACCAGTATTATTCAGTACTGGACTTAAAGGATGCTTTCTGGGGGTGTCCGATTACAGATGATAGTAAACAGTATTTTGCCTTTGAGTAAGAAGAAAAGGAAGAAAAAGTGTGTTTATTGATGGATCTTCAAGGGTGATAGAAGGGAAACGATTTACATGCTACTCTATCGTGAATAAAAAGCAATTAAATGAAGGGGGGAGGTTACCGCCCACCTGGTCAGCTCAAACAGCAGAGCTGTATGCGCTTGTGAGAGCCTGTGAATTATACTGGGACAAGACAGTGAATGTTTTTACTAACTCTAAATATGCATATGGGGTGATACATGCATTTGGAAAACTATGGGAGAAAGAAGTTTATTAACCTGCAGGGGAAAGAAGTTAGTTCATGAGAACTTAATCTCTGGCCTATTAGAGGTGGTGAACTTAACCAACAAGGGTAGCAATAATACACGTTTGGGACACCAGGCAGAGTGCTCAGAGGAGGCAATAAGAAACCAACTGGCTGATAAAGAAGCTCGAAAAGCTGCATTGTTGCCAGAAATCTCTAAGATCCTCCCCTTGCTCCCAGTAACTACATCACTGCCAGAGAAACTGTCTTCTACCAGAGGAACTTGAGATAATTAAAAAGAGTGGGGCAGAAGAAAAAGAAGGATAATTAGTTTACAAGGGATAGTAAGCAGTAGATACCAAAAGCTCTGGCCTTACAGTTCTTAAAACAACTTAATGAAGGGAGTCATTGGGGCTCCCGAGGACTGGAAGAAGCCTCCCTCAAAATGTATGCTGCTGTGATGAGTCTTTTTACTCTAGCAAAGCAAGCTATCAAAGGTTGTTTAATTTGTGCTAAAACCAGTAACAGTTACAAAGAAACTTGCCAGGGGAGAGAGGCTTTGGGCTGTATGTCCCTTCCAGAGATGCCAGGTGGATTTTACCAAAATGCCATGAGTGGCAAGGTTTAAATACCTTCTAGTAATAGTATGTCAGTTAACAGGGTGGCCAGAGGCATTTCCTACCATTTCAGCAACTACAGGATCAGTTATTAAAGTATTTTTGGAACAAATAATTCCAAGATATGGGATTGTAGAAGCAATAGACTCAGATAGGTGAACTCATTTTACAGGAAAAATTCTTCAAGGAGTTATGACTGCTCTAGGGATAAGATGGAATCTCCACACCCCCTGGCATCCCCAGAGTTCCAGCAGGGTGGAGAGGATGAATGGAGAAATAAAGAAACACCTTTTGAAGCTAGTAATAGAAACTAAGATGCCATGGGTACGGCTCTTGCCACTGGCTTTAGCAAGGATAAGGGCTAGACCCAGGGGAGATATTCAATTATCTCCCTTTGAACTGATGTTTAGAATTCCTTACCCTTACAATTCCCACCCTAGTAGGGGGGTAGAGATAAGTGATGTATATTTAAAACAATATGTGGCCAGGATACTGTCTCTTGTGAAATCTCTTCAACAGGAAGCTCAGCTGGCACAGACCCTACCTTTGGACTTGGCAGTTCACAACATCCAACCAGGAGATTGGGTCCTAGTTAAGGAGTGGAAAGAAGCACCACTAGTGGCTAAGTGGCGTGGACCTTTCCAAGTGCTGCTGATAACAGAAACAGCCATCAAGACAGCAGAACACAGGTGGACCCACCACACTTGGGTCAAGGTCTCTGAGGTCCCAGAGATTTGGACATCTCAGCTGGAAGAGAAGGATGGGAAGCCGCAACTGACACCCTGAAGGAGTGGACTGGAGCAGTAGCCAGTGCGTCGACATCGGGGGAAGCCTTGTGTGCCTACCCACAGACTGCTTGTTGAAATGGTTTGTGTGGGCATCCCTCCTCTCAGATCTCCAGTCACTAGGGGCCAATCTTCGCTGTCATTGTTTTCTTTATGTTAAGCTGTTTCTGTGCCTTCGCTCACCACAGGTGGTGTAGAGGACAACGTAAAAATGAAAATTAAGTTAGAAGATTAGATTACACCATTAGAATATTTCTCTTAATAATCTTACCTTTATATTGTCAGTTAGGTTAAGGCCAAAAATGGGAAAATAATTTTTTAACCTTAAGAGAAAAAGTAGCAAAAACCTTTAACCTTAGCAATTGTTAGGTCTGCAGAGGGTCAGGGGGACCTAAAGACTGGCCATGGGTGGCCAGCCCAGTCGAACCCAAATGGTGAGTTAGCACCCTCAGTGAGGTCCATAATGGAACAGAATTTTAAGATGAAGAAGAAAGTCCATGGAAGCTTCATTCTTCTAAAAGAGGCATTTATTGTCTAAATAGAACAGGAAGCATATATGTGGAGAAAAGTGTTTGTGACTGGACTTTAAGTTTAGATTGTTAGCCCCCCAACTGCCCTCCTTATGGTTGTTCCAGATATCAAGGCAGATAGAATCAAACACATGTTAAGCTCACTAATAGTAGCTAGGTAAGGTTTTCCTTCCATAATTACCAAAAATATTTTAATGGGTGTAAAGCAGTAGAGAAATATAAGGTTTTTAACCCTTTATTTTTAAGCTACCCCCGAGATAATTCCACAAGTAGGACACATGTTGTCTGTGACTATCAGTAGAAATGGCAACTCAGACCCTTTTTAACAGATTCTAGCCCAGATCCGACAAAACAGATTTAGGATGTAACTGCAAGTAGAAACCTTATGTGAGAGCTTAAAAATGCAATATTCCAACATCAGATAGTATTAGATTATTTATTAGCAGAAGAAAGAGGAGTGTGTGGCAAATTAAATGACTCAAACTGCTGTTTGCAAATAGATAACAATAGAAAAGTAGTAAAAGAAATAACAAAAGGAATAAGTTAGCTCAAGTGCCAGTCCAAACATAAAAAAAGATAGAATAGGAGATGTTTTCATAGTTACCCAGTGAACTATGAGTTAAACAAATGTTTTTCTTTCCTCTTATGTGTTGTAGCAACTCTTATCTTTCTACCATGCATGATCCCCTGCTTAGTACAACTTATTCAACATGTGATCAAAGGGATGCAGGTAGTAGCCATGCCTACTGATCCAGAGATGGCTACAAAAGGACAGAAACTGATGTCACTGCAAATAATTGCAAAACCAAAAAAGACCCAATAACAGAAAATTAAGTCAATGATAACTAAAATTTGTAAAGACAATTATTAAAAATAAAAGAGGAAGGATTGAGAGGAATGACAAGATTTGTCTTTACAAACAAGCCCTGAGTCTGCTGGTAGATAAAACTAGCACTGAGAGATAAGAGAAACAATGGGAAGGATTCTACTGATTGATGAATGGAAAAGAAGATACTTGCCTTTACAAACAAACCATAGGTTTGTTTATAAATGAAATTGGATATTGAAAGATGAAAGCAACAATGGGGAAAAACCCATAAATCCCATAAAAATTAAAAATTGGGGGGGTTATACATTAAAAGGGGAATCTTAGGTCTTGGGTGTTTTGGGAAGTCTGTACCTCTCAAGTACCTCAGCCAATGGGGAAAGAGAGAGGGAAATGTGGCTGGGAAATTAGGATAAAAAGGAGGCTGCATCCTCCAAAAATCTGAGAGACCCCAGGGGAAATGCCCCATGGCCTCTCCCTTTATTCGAATAAAGTAAAAGGACTCCTCTGTCTCCTTTTTGGACATAAACCTCTGGTGTTTGTGGATTAATTTTCCTAACACCATCAGCAAGTGCTGTTTGGCCACTTGCTGGGAAGCAGGGCTTCTTTCAGCAAGCATAGCAGATGCTACAGAAGGCAAACATTGTAAATAACAAATTCCTCCCCTTCCTCCTCCTTTACTTAGCTTTTATATCTCAGCTGATGTCATACAGTATGAAAAATCCCTTGGGCCAATTTGGGTCAGCTGTCTTGGTTGCATCTCCTCCCAAGATCATGCCAGCCCCAGCCTACTGATGATTGGGTGGAATCATTAGAGAGACAGTGCTGATGCTGTGCTAATGCTGCTCAGCAGCAGTCAAAACACTGGTGTGTTATCAACACCTTTCTAGCTACCAATGCAAAGCACAGCACTGTGAGAGCTACTGTGGGGAAATGAACTTCATCTCAGCCACACCCAATAAAGCATTATTGGGGCCTGATACTCAGCTTTGGGTGTCCCTTGCTGCTGAAATTGCAATTATAGAAGACAGATTGGTACCTGCCCTTCACGCAAATCAACATTCAGTCCCAATCCTTCCAAACAAAAGGGTCGGGAACATCATCAGCCTGACTTATCCTTTTACCCTTCACAGCCTCAAGGCATTGCCTTCTGTAAGATCCTGTCTTAATCAAGTTTAGCCAGACCAACCTCACATCTCCTCCATGACCTCTTTATAGCTGGTCCTGGGTATCCAACACACACACACAGAGCACCCAACAGGCTCTGCTCAGTGGCATCCCTTTCAATGCAGGAGTTCCAGATCTTTGCCATTTGTATTACCAAGTGAAAAAAATGTAGACTAGATCCTTCTTACAAGAAGGATCTTATTGCTAAGAAGGCTTTTTCCATTGAAATTTCCCCCTCTCAAAGTGACTGGATCCACAGATATTGATGGAATTTGCTACTTCCAAAACGTTCTGTTCCTACCCTGGTCACTATCAGTCCCTAAACCACCAACCCCCCTTCTACTTCTACATGGACGAACCTGCTTTTTAGGCTTTCTGATGCCAGATCTTGACTGGCTGCCAGGGGCTCAACCAGCTGTTTTCTCACCGTCCCTCCTCAACAGGACAGGGGGAGAAAATAGGGTGAAAAAAATTACTTCAGGACATAGCCACCTGCCAGATCCAAGGGCAGCAGGGAAGTACCTGCCCCAGACAGCATTTTGCTTTTTCTTAAATATGCTTACACAGGGGTGCCACCAGCTTTACTGAGTTGCTCAGCTTTGGCCCTTGAGGAGTCTGGTGCCTAGCTGGCAGAAACTAGCTATGTCCAGCATTGAGCAGACCCTGGCCTCTTCTCAGAGGCCATGCCTGCAGGCAGAACCTGAAGTGCTGTGTCCAGTTCTGGAATTCAACAAAAGATGCAGACAGATAAGAGAAGGTCCCAAGGAGGGCAAGAAAGATGATCAAAAGGCTGGAGAATGTGAGGAAAGGCTGAAGGAGTTGGGTCCTTTCTCCCTTAGAAAAGAGATGGCTCAGGAGAAACATCATGACAGTATTCTGGCTCTCAAAAGGCAGATACAAAGAGGACAGAGGCACTCTTCTTCATAAGGAGCAACATGGAGACGACTCAACCGACGGGTCTTCCTTATTCCTTTTTATCCATATCCTTCCACCCCACCCAGCCTCAACATAGACAGTTTTTGAGTTGATTTTAGTTTTAGATTGATTGATTTTAGATTTTCATTTGCCTTTTCTCTGAGTGCTTTAACCATCTGGTAAGTAGCACAGTAAACTTCGCCAACGAACTTTGTTGTGTTTTCACTTTAATATTAAACCTGCTTTTGCCAACACATTTGTGATTTTTTAAGCGACCTAAAACACTTATTCGCAAAAAATTGGTTTAGTCAGCAGGATGGCAAGCAATAACACTGACTACTTTCAGAAGCAGGGAATAAGTCCAAGTCCTATGTTGTCAGATAACTGTGCTTGAGAGAACTGGCACAATTGGAAAGCTGTAGAGGAACATCTGAAAGCAGTGAGAGGCCGCATAAGACTAGCATAGACAAAGGAATTAGTTGCAAAATGTTAGGAACTTGTCTAGGCTCAGGGGGAACCTCATCACAGTATTCCAGTACTTAAACGGAAGCTACAGAGTATGGAGACTCTCTCTTCACACAGAGCCACATGGAGAAGACAAGGAACAGTGGGCAGAGGTTGCACCAGTCCCCATCTGTTGTATTTCCCCACAAGACTAGACAGCCGCCGATGGCAAAAGTAAAAGAGTCCGCTCTCCCTCACCGGGTGGGATATTACCACTTTTATTCTCGAGTCCTGCCCTGCTTGGTCGGAGCCCGTCCCGATCACTCGCCGGTGCCAGAAAGAGCCTGGCTCCGCCCGTCCGGGGGCTTTTTCCCCAGGGGGCAGGGCCCAGAGACAGGGACAAGACATCACCCAATCACGGAGAAGTGGCAGTGGAAGAGTTAGGTTACAGATGAGTAAGGAAAAACTACATGATACAGATTACAAATCCAATAAAACACAATATAAACTCAATTAATGCATTACAACATTTCCCCTTTTCTTATTAAATTAAGAAGGAGGAAGGCTCAGTTCGTGGGAGATGCTCAGAGTTGGGACCTTGAGTACCTTTAAAGTTGAAGAAGAAAAATTACTTTTAGTGCAAACAAACTGTTTAGAAAAACACTGCTAAGGAATAATGATAATTATAAGGAGAAGGTTCTGCGCTTTCTCCTCCTCCAGGCAGCACTGGCCACTTGTGGGGCCTCTGCAGGTGGCTTTGCACTTTTAGGGAGGAAAGGTTTCACCCACTTGGCTGGCACCCACTTGGGACCTGAGGGAGTGGACATGCAGGCATACCCACGACCCCAGGTGATCAGATCATGAGGACCCTCTGTTTCCCTGGTTGCTGGATCCTTTACCATTACTGGAGGCTTTGCTTTCAGCTGTAGTTGGCAGTTCTCTCTGAAATGGTGCACAATTGGTGGGTTAAGATTTTCAAACGTGCAATTTAAAAAGTTCAGAGTGAACAAGGCTTTGGACAACTGGATTTGGGGTGTTTCTAATTTTAGAGACAGATGTTGTTGGCTGAGGACCCTTTTGAGACTCTGGTGGGTCCTTTCCACGATGGCCTGACCTGTCGGGGAGTAGGGGATGCCTGTTTTGTGCTCTACTCCCCATTGCTGCAGGAAGCTTCTGAACTCCTTGGATGTGTACATGGGTCCATTATCAGTTTTTATTGATTTGGGGATGCCCAGGAAGGAGAGAGCCTGTATTAGGTGTTTCATGGCATCACTAGAATTCTTCTCTGAGTGGGCAGAGGCATAGACAACTCCAGAAAAGGTGTCCACAGATACATGGACATACCTTTGCCTATCAAAGGACATGATGTGTGTCATGTCCATCCATCATACCTCACAGCTGTTCAATCCCCTGGGGTTTGCTCCTGCACTTAGGGCTGGGAGTGAGTGTTGCTGGCACGAGGGACACATTGACACAATTGCCCGAGCCTACTCCCGAGTTAGGTGGAACTGACGGACTAGGCCTGGTGCATTCTGGTGAAAAAGCTGATGGCTGATTTTGGCTTGTCCAAAGATGTCTGGGAGTGGGCCCATCTCCGCAGGCACAGCAAGAGCATCAGCCCTTCTGTTGCCCTCATCTATGAATCCTGGTAAATCGGTGTGTGATCTGATGTGCATCATATAAAATTGTTGCTCTCGGTGGGAGACCAGATTTATTAGTTTTGAGAGCAAGTTGAAAAGTGCAGAATTGGAGACCTCACTCAGTACAGCTTGTTCAGCTCTGGATACTACACCTGCTACATAGGCCGAATCTGTGATCAAATTGAATGGTTCAGGAAACTTTTCACAAGCTCTAACAACTGCAGCCAACTCAGCTACCTGAGGTGATCCTTCCACCTCGACAGTATCTTTTTCCCACTGCTGAGTTTGAGGATTTTTCCATGTTATTACTGACTTATGAGATGTTCCAGCTGCATCTGTAAAAACGGTTAAAGCCTTTAAAGGCCTCCTGCTCTGAACACTTTTTAATGACAATTTGAACTGAATTTGTTCTCTAAATAATTTGTGAGCAGGCTGATGAATTGAAATTTGACCTGTGGAGCTATCCAGAGCAAACTGCAAAGCTTCATTTTCATGAATCAGGTGCTCCAACATTGCTTTTGTGATTTGGCCCAAGTTTATCTCAATTGGGATGTGAATACACTCAAAATCACATCCTGCCAACTCCCTGATCCGGGTCCTGGCTTTCCAGATCAATTCTGCTCCCAGTTCCGGTGGCCTGGCCATTCTTTTGGACCGGTGGTGACTGAGGAAAACCCACTCTATGATTAAGAGGGGATCCCTACAGTCTTTGTCCTTTTTTGATTTTTCCACCCTTTCCCACAGAAAAATCACCCCGTGTAAGTGTGGCAAATTGCCTAAAATGATGAATTTGAATGGCAAGTCTGATTTGCACCTGTTGGCCTGTCTGGTGGCCATACAGTCCTGTACCTTTTCTAGGGCTGCTATTGCCTCTTGGGTGAGGGTCCTAAGAGAACTTAGCTCCTCTCCCCCTTTTAAAAGATTAAAGAGAGGGTCTAGGTCCTCAGTGGTCAGACCTAGCCAAGGTCTTACCCAATTTAAGGACCCACACAACTGATAGACATCTGCTAAGGTCCTGATGTTATTTTTGACAACCAATTTTTGTGGCACAGTGGTCCGCTTACCAATCTCCAGACCCAGGTACTTCCAAGGTGGCATCCTTTGAATCTTTTCCTCCTGAAGCTCAACCCTGTAGCAACCAAAGAATCAATTGTCAGGTCAAGCGCGTGGGACAGTAAGTCATCATTGGGGGCACACACGAGCACATCATCCATGTAGTGCAGGATGATGGCTTTCCCTATAGCTCCGTGCACTGGGGACAGCAGGGAAGAGAGGTACCTGTGACAAATAGATGGCGAGTTTTTCATCCCTTGGGAAAGAAATTTGCAGTGGTATCTTTTCCTCGGGGCTTCTCAGTTGAGGGTAGGGACCGAGAAGGTGAAATGTGGTGCATCGTCAGGGTGCAGAGGGATCTGGAAAAAACAATCTTTGATATCAATAATTGCCAAATTCCAATTTTGGGGGACCATCGCTGGGGATGTCATCCCTGGCTGGAGAGAACCCATGTCCTCAATGGCATTATTAATTTGACAGAGATCGTGGAGGTGCTGCCACTTGCCTTTGTTTGCCTTTTTGATAACAAAGACTGGGGAATTCCACGGAGACGTGGTTTCCACAATGTGGCCTTTAGCTAGCTGTTCATCCACTAGCTCCTGAAGCGCCTTCAATTTCTCTTTACTGAGTGGCCACTGCTCTACCCAGACTGGTGAATCAGTTTCCCAATTGAGTTTCTGGGTAGGGTGCTCTTCAGTGGCTGAAGCCTGAAAAACCAGGGGGGCATCTGGAATGCCAATCGTGACCCCCCACTGGGCCATCAGGTCTCTCCCCCACAAGGGCTCTGAATAATCTAAAACAAATGGAAGCAAGGTGTAGCCAATTGTCCCTTTGGCCCCTTAATTTGCACAACACTTTTTGATTGTTTTGCCCATTTCATTCCCCCTATACCTTCTATATGCCCAGCCACATTTTGCAGTTCCCAATGCGAGGGCCACATCCTTTCTGGTACAATCGTTACATCCGCCACGCCTGTGTCCAAAACCCCTTTGAGGTTTACTACTTCCCCACCGTGATGGACCTCACACCCTATTATGAGTTTGTCCCCAATAACTCGTGTGGGGCAAACATCAATGTGTTTGTTCCTTGTGCTGTTTTTTTCAGGGAACGGGTTAGATGCTGGAATTGCTTGAGCTATTATCTGCCCCTCAGACAGAAACAAAGGTGGGCAGACACAGAGCAGCCAGAGAACTAGTTGTTTAGGGTTTGATGAGACGAGACCCGGAAGGATCTTGACCTCTCTCGGTGTGTGCTTGGTGTCCCAAGGATGACATACTTACTGCCAACGTGTTGCCAGGAGCCTAGCACTTGTAGATCCAATGAACCTAAATGCCAGTCTGTGTCACTTAGGTGCAAGGATTCTGTCAGTTGCAACCTAAAAGGCTTTTGGAGACATTCTGTGGTTAGACAGGGTCTGGTCATGTCATGATCTGAAAGGGTCATATCTGGTGACTTCTGCTGAAAGGCAGAACTGGTTATAGCAGGATTAGTTAATTTAACATTTGCATTTTCTAGTTTTTTATCCTCCCTCTTTGGATTTGCCCTATTTATGTCGGCACACTGGGCAAGTAAGCACTGACGTTTTAGTTTTTTGAAAAATTCCCTTTGAACTCTTGAGACCTCCCACCCCCATTGTCCCGAAAGTCCAGAAATTGCTTCTTTAAAGGGCATTGAGATGCCCAATGTCCAGCCTGATCACACAGGAGCCACGTTGTTCTTCTCTTGGGTGGTGGCTGTGGCACAGGCACAGGGGGCATGGCATCTGCTGTGGCAGCTCTTTGCGGTGGTCTGAATGCATCTCTGGAACTGTGATTAAGGTGTGCTGTCATGAAAGGGACCTTCTGGGTGCATACATGCAGCATGTCATCTAAGGTTGGAGCCGGTTCCATAGGGAGGCTGAGGATGGCTGCCTTGCACTGTTCGTTTGCATTGGTCAGCGCCATCTCCTCCAGGACCTGTTCTTGGGCTCCTTCATTCTTAACCTGTAACTCGATAGCTCGGGTCAATTGCTCCACAAATGTTACAAAAGGTTCTGATGGAAGCTGCTTTATTTTACTGTAAGGTTGGAAGGACCCGTCGGCTGGATTGAAAAGAATGCTTTGAAAGCAGCCTCTTTAATGCATTCTAAAACAGCTAAAGGAATTTCTTGAGCTTGCTTGAGTGCTGCGACCCATTCACCATCACCACATAGATGTTCTAACCGAATTGGCAAATTATTATTATCAACAGCTGTTTCAGGATTTTGCCAAAGCTCCGGGAGTAAATCTCTTAATCTTTTTTTCCATGTGGAGTCCCAAAGCCTAAACTGTGTGGATGAAAGGAGGGCAGAAAAAAGCTGCTGGAGGTCAAAGGGAACAATAGGATTCCCTGCTAAATTTGCTTTTAAAAGGCTGCGAAAGTATTCACTTTCACGTCCAAATTTGACCTGAGCTTTGCACAAATCCTGAATCACTTGTTGGGGAAAGGGGTCCCAGTTACTGTGGACAGCACCCCCTCTTTTTGACCGTCGGTATGTGACAGGGGTGGCAGAAAAGCCGGGATAATTTCCTGCTTCTGGGTTCCCATCTCCCCCCCCCCCCCCCCGCCCCTTTTCCCCAGGGCGTGGGAACTGGGACTGTGGGCGGGGAAACTGTGGGAACCAGAGGCAAGGAGGGGCTGGAGGCTTGACTCACAAGGGGTGGAGTCAGAGGGCAGAGGTTTGAGGGGAGGGGGGGAGTCAGAGGAGAGGGCAGTGCCAGGGGCAGCACCAAATGGAAGGGGGGGTCTGGGGAGAGGAAGGGATGAAGGGATTGAGAAAGGGATTGCAGGAAGGAGGGACAAACAAAGAGAGAGGCTCCTCATGCGTCGAGAGCACGTGGTTTTGGCCATTTTGGGGCACAAAGGAGTCCCCTCCATCTTGTGACCCCCCCTTCCGAACTAAGACTAGTTTGGGATTCACTAAGATGGGGGTTCTGTGTAGTCGGACTGCCTGCAAAAGCAAACCGAACCCAGGGTTTACAAACTGGGGAAGAAGGGAGTTTTGGGGAAAGTTTTGGGGTTTCTCAAGGAATATTTGATTTTGGGGAAGGGATTTTGGGGTCAGGATAGGGAGAAACTGAGGAGACTGGGGAAAGTCCACAAGGGACTGGGGTTTTTTTCTTTTCTTTTTGTTTTTGCATTGCAAATAAAATCTGCAAGCTCCAAAGAGCAAAATTTGCTTTTTCTTTATCATTAGGGGAGCTTGATTGAGACAATTTTTTAACAACAGTTTCCCAACGTTCTGGGGAGCTTATTTGCTCAGATGATGCATCTGGAAACTGAGCAAATAACCACCGAAGGAAATTTTTTAATTGCTTCTCGGAAAAATGGGTTTTCCCATCATCTGAGACACTTAAAATCTGATAATAGGCTCTTCGTTGAGACACAGATAGCCTAGAACCCATTTTTGGCTCAGATTTTAAGTTTCTATGTCCCCTTTTTAACTGTGACTGAGAAACTGAAAGGAAAATACCCTCACTAGAGAGAGAAAAAAAAAGCCAAAAAGGGGAAACAGTTTCCTTTTTCACTCACCCCCAGGCTGCCAAAAGAAAGCACTTTGAAGGTTTTTACTCTGAAAGCAAAAACCTTCTGCGAAAGGAGAAACTCTTTTCTCTGAGGTTTAATGCCCCTTAAAAAGATTTTCCCTTAAAAAACCGAAAGTGGTACTCACCGAAAATCCAGCGTTCCTTTCCTTTCTTTCCCAATCACTCCTTTTGCTTGAGACTGACCCTTTTTGGTGCAAAAAGAGCTTCCAGTCTCGGTTCCCAGGGTTAGTTTTCCACAAACATGTGGTCACTTTCTCTGGGAGCAGCTTGCCGGTCGAGGGCTTCTTCACAGCACTCTGATGGGATTTTTGAGTCCAAAGGAGAAAACTGCAGCCCTGCCCGTGGAATCCTATGTTTCGGAGACTCCACAGCGAACGCCAAGCCTGACGGGTCTGTCTCTGCGTGGGATTCCTCGGCCACGTGCTCCCTGAGTGGTTCTTCCAGCTTTTTGGGAACCTTTTGTGGCTTCGAGCCGCACGTAAGCGCCAGTTGTATTTCCCCACGAGACTAGACGGCCGCCGATGGCAAATGTAAAAGAATCCGCTCTCCCTCACCGGGTGGGATATTACCGCTTTTATTCTCGAGTCCTGCCCTGCTTGGTTGGAGCCCGTCCCGATCGCTTGCCGGTGCCAGAAAGAGCCTGGCCCCGCCCGTCCGGGGGCTTTTTCCCCAGGGGGCAGGGCCCAGAGACAGGGACAAGACATCACCCAATCAGGGAGAAGTGGCAGTGGAAGAGTTAGGTTACAGATGAGTAAGGAAAAACTACATGATACAGATTACAAATCCGATAAAACACAATATAAACCCAATTAATGAATTACAACACCCATCGCTGAAGGTTTTCAAGATCCTAATGGAAAGAGTGTTAGATAATCTCATCTATGATCCCTTTTCAACAAAAGGCTCAACCAGATGATCTTTTGAGGTCCCTTCAAACCTGGGCTGCTCTAGGATTATACAATTCTCCAGTGAAACACAGTTTCATAACCACTGGCTCTCTCCAGTTTGAAGGAAATTTTTGGCAACGTAGGATGAAAGGTAAAACCTACTGCCAAAACTGCCAAAGAGCTAAGACTGCTTCCTACTAGACGCAGGAGACTGCTAAGCGTGCTCCCAGCAACACCAGCAACACACTTCAAATGAACAGGCAAATCACTATCAATGAAATGCTGTTAACAGGCTGAAACATTTCACATGCTTGCATTCCCAGGAGACAACATTTGAACTTGCAGAACTACTTCCCCTCAGTAAGACGCGCAAGACAGAGGTGATATCCCCATGACAAATCTTTATTGTGCAACTGCTGCTCAAAGCTTTTATTACCTTCCACAGACACATGGCACAAAGAATTAAACATCGACAGCGGCTAGATTGACGGGCAATAGACGGAATCCATTCAGTGGTGATTTGTACACGTGCAGCAACTCTTGCGGTGCCAAAATTTTAGCCAGGCGGCCAGCCCACCTGACGGCCACCCAGAACGGGTAGATGTATGCGATAGACAGACTGCCCACCCTCGGGCCCTTCATCCACAACCATCCGGAATCCATTGGTCAGGCCCAGGGGAGCAACACACATCTCGCCAACAATCATTACATGCCCAAGAAGCTGGAGAAGGAAGTACAAACCCATAAATAAGTAAAATAAAAAGAATAAAGCAACACATAAAGAGGGGAGAGGGCAGGAAGGGGTGAGCAGAGAACCACCCAGAGAGAGCAGCTAACAAATTCCTAGCAATTCAACCATTGTGCTTCAAATTAACGTCCATCCAACTGCCTGCAACCAACACTATCCAAGCAAAGCTACAAAGACCAGTTATGCACATTACAGGGGGAAAAAAGAGCTGGGCATTTTTTCTCAAGATAAACAGCAAAGGACTACAAAACAGCCACAGAAGCTGACTTTGTCTCCAGGTTAAAACCCCTGTTGTGTCTTCAGGAAACATAACCAAACCTGCTGGAAAATAAACTTTAGACTGCCTTTTGTATGGGTTTACAAAGTCTTTGAACTTGACTTTCATAAATAAAAGCAAAGCAACCAGCACCTGTCCACCAGCTTGGCCCTTCCTTGCCCCTGAGCTGCCAAAAACCCCAATGCCTCTTCCCCATGTACTACTACTTTTACTCTAAACTATGACAATAGGCACCAGACTGCACTCCAAAACAACACTGCATTTTGCACCAGAAATACATACCCAGGTATGAGCACTGCTTTTAGTCAAAAAGCTCAACTCCATTACAAGCTAGAGGCAAAAGATTATAGCGCCACAAAACCGAAAGTAGACTACTGTGTCCGATTAAGAGGGAAAGGGGAGATGAGAAAGTCTACATAATGAGGAACTAACTAGAGGTACAGTTTAGCATACAGAAAGCTTCCACCATACTTACAGATTTGCCAGAATCTTCTGCTTCAGACAACCCGATAACTGGCTCCTTAGGCATGACTAGGAAAATCATCCCAGCTTGGGGTGCAAGATCATGGAACATGAGTCACTGGAGGAAGAGTAAACAGTTAAAACATAACTGGTTTCAGAGAAAGCTAACAGCTTAAGCAAATCAACCTGCCCCACTGAACTCCTACAGAAGCAGATTACCAGAAACCTCAAACACAAGCCCAAACACTCATTTTTCTTGCATGATAGTAATGATTTCTGTACCTAAAATACAATATATTTACAGAGCCCATTCCAGAAATGGGATTCAGCATGCAAGATGATGGACGCAAGAGATGAGCCACTGCTTTTGATTAGCAACCTCCAGTATGTTTTAATCCTAAGACGTTTTTCTATTGGATGTAGTTCGCGCAGAGGCAGGAGACAAATGACTTAACTGAATCAGCAAAGAGTTTAGTGAACTGGAAGAGCAGCGGCCTTTCATTTCCCACAGGACAGGGAGCTCAAGTATCAAACACATGCATAATGACAGGAAGCCTGCAAGTGCGTAGGATGAGTCTGTCTTCTATATTACATGCAAACCCTACCTTCAAAAGCAGAAGGTATCCCTGTTAACCTTCAGCATTTTAATAACTAAATTATATCAGATGCTAACTTAAACTTAACATCGCGTAGGCAACGACTGCATTGTTTCCCTCCCCCAATCTAAGCAGCTCACTCTTGTTCCCAGCACCTGTGAACTTTGTAAACATGCTGTTATCACGGTCCCACTTCCCCACAGAAATAAGATCTGGGAAGCTTTTGAAGCCTGCAGGATGACCCACTTCTCAATTTTTTAAAAAAAAGAAAAACCAGAAAAACCTGTTATTCCTTGCCTAGTCCAGTTTGGGGTTCAGAACCAAAGCCCAGGACAGCAGAGCTGTGAAACCTTTTTGATGCTATTACGAGACACAGCGAAACCTGCATTTTTCCTATGCAAACCCAACTCATTACGGTCATTATTACTCAAACATTCACTGTTCACACACACACGGAATCCCCGAAGAGACTGATTGAGTGTACCTAAAATAAACTTTCAAAACTATTATTCTAAACGAGGTAGCAAACTTTGCACGACTCGCAGTGCCAAAGGGACATCATGCGGAAAACGTCTGCGGCTGACACCAAGTGCGCTACTGTCGGGAGGCCCTTCTCTACGCGCACACACGGCACGGTGGGGGTGGGATGCGAAGCGAGCCGGGACAATACCAGCAACCCAGTACGCCCGCGGCAGCCGGAGGGGTGGGGGTGCGGCACAGAAAATGCCATGGGGATGGTGCAGTAGAGAGCGCCACAACCCAGAGAGGCCCCGTCCGTCCCCCGTCCCTGCACCCACCCGCACAGCAGCGCCGCCACCCGCCCTGCCGCACTCCCGGGCACCACGCACCGGGTCCTCGGCTCAGGAAGAGGGAGGAAGGGAAAGGGAAGAAGAACCGCGAACAGAGCAAAGCCGCGGCTACCTCCTCGTCCTCGTCGCTGATGGTACCGGGGAAGTGCTTTCCGACGATCTTTAGGAAGACAATAATGGCGCCACCAGACCGGACAACACAGCACTCCGATACTCTCGTCAGGCAAGGACAACGCCCAGTGCCATCCCCGCACTTCCTCCACTCGGACAGGCCCTCCGCGGCTCCCATTGGGCCGACAGATCGCCGCCGGCCGATTCTGCTTTTCGATTCGCTGCCTCGTCTGTCGTTTTCGCTTGTCCCCGCCCCCTTGTCCGGTCCGCCCTCGTCGAGCTGGTGCTTACCGTGGCTCAGGGAGTTTGCGTGCTGTCGGGGCGCGGAGGGATCCAACCTTGGCCGGGGCGCAGAGGGATCTGCCCGTGTAGTGCTGCGACCCTGAGGGCGGCCTACGAGGTCGCGGAAGACGCTGTAGTAGCTACAGCTACTATTTCTTGTCATTTGTTATCGCATCAAGTCCACCCCAAAGGTGCCTGGGCTTTTTCAGTGCTGCTCCCTCCAGTCAAATGACTGCTTTGGCCAGGGCAGGGTAGGCCTGGCCTTAACTTCTCAGGACATTTCGCAGAACCAGCAGAAGTTGCTCTACATTATTTGCTGAAAGCCTCACTTCCAGTGCATACATTTCTATGCTGCACAACTGGAAGAAAATACAAGACAAAGCTTGCGTTTGGCAATACTGGCTTGAGAACTCAAAATCAGATGTACACTAAGCTGTCTTTTAGAAAAATAGGTGTTATAAATGACAATATAATATTGGCTTTTGCATTTATGTATTAGCTTTTGCATGTGATTATTAATCACATATACTTTGTGAAAAGTGCATATTATATGGCTCTATGCAAGATATTTACTATATGTATTATGTTGTATTGATTAGTAATGTTGTATTAATATTTTGATAGTATGGTAAATGTAGTTTTGTATTTAAAATGTAGTTTTTATGTACCAACCACAGGAAAACGTAAATCTTTCAGAGAAAAAGAATTTATGACTTCCTTATCAGAAGAGACCAACTTATCCTGCCTTGCTCAGACCCAAAAAGACGCCACAGAGATTAAAGACAAAAAGTGACACTGACCAGAGACAATTCTTTGTTTGAATGGAATTTATGCATCATGTATGAAAAGTATGAATATTCAACAGGCTATTGCTTTTAAGAGACAATCCTTTGTTAACGGGTGTCCTTCTTGGGAACTTTTTGCTAGGGAAGGCACCCAGACGTCTGATTCTTTGTTTTTATTGTCTCGTATTGTCCTAACCCTAATTGTTCAATCTTTTTATTACTCTAATTCTATTTTTATAACCATTTTTATTACTATTAAACTCTTAAAATTTTAAAACAAGTGATTGGCGTTTTTCACATATTTTGATATGGTACAATTTATAATTCCTTTTAACTACTTGTTGGTATAATATAATCTATCAGTTTATGTATGTACCATGTCGCTTATATAAATAGTAGCATGATAAATATTTTACACCATTTTCTGAGTTAGTTACCTGAATAAAGGCATTCTAACATTACATAGTCTCTATTTTAATATTTCGCTAAGGCCTACGATAGAATATAATTATGTTGATTCTCACATTTGCAGACTGGCCTGTCTAAAAGATAAGATAATGGTGACAAAAACCTGAGCACTGAGAAAAGAATTTATTGAATCTTTGTTATCAGGGAGTGTAAAAACAACAGGATGGAACCATGAGAAAAAATAAAATATATAGATCTAATCAACAGGCTAGCATGCAGACAAGTCAAAGGTTAAAACCAAGTAAGAAATTCCCTGGAACATCTAAACTCACAAGAATGTTTGAATAATGTATGTTAGGAAAATTAATCCACGAACACCAGAGGTTTATGTCCAAAAAGGAGACAGAGGAGTCCTTTTACTTTATTCGAATAAAGGGAGAGGCCATGGGGCATTTCCCCTGGGGTCTCTCAGATTTTTGGAGGATGCAGCCTCCTTTTTATCCTAATTTCCCGGCCACATTTCCCTCTCTCTTTCCCCATTGGCTGAGGTACTTGAGAGGTACAGACTTCCTGAAACACCCAAGACCTAAGATTCCCCTTTTAATGTATAACCCCCTCTAATTTTTAATTCTTATGGGATTTATGGGTTTTCCCCATTGTTGCTTTCATCTTTCAATATCCAATTTCATTTATAAACAAACCTATGGTTTGTTTGTAAAGGCAAGTATCTTCTTTTCCATTCATCAATCAGTAGAATCCTTCCCATTGTTTCACTTATCTCTCAGTGCTAGTTTTATCTACCAGCAGACCCAGGGCTTCTTTGTAAAGACAAATCTTGTCATTCCTCTCATGTATAAAACTCATGAATATGCATGTACCCCTGTAATGTAACAGTATACAGAGAACATTGTTTTACTACCGTGTGTTTTTTGGCCAATTGCCAAAACCACCCCAGCACTGGATATTTGTCCCTTTTTTATCTCTTATTAAACTTTTAAAAATTCTAAAAAGTGAACTTTCTTTTTTACAGTAAGCAATGTCCCCAAGGGTGATCTGTGGTGCCCTGCACCCCCAGGGACAGTGAGCATTTTGAGTGGTCTACACAACTGTCTTGTAACATATATAAACCCTGCTTTCCTCTCTATTGGGCTAAGGATATCCTTGCCTACCTTTGTGGTAGTAGTGATGTGCAGAGAGAAGACTCTATAACTCACAGAGTGGTTATGAGAGTAGGTATGAATTTATTCAGTGCTGAGGTGCATGGGGATAATTCCTCAAAGACATGCACACCTGGGAGCTTTGTTTCTCCCTTTTTATCTCTACAAACTAGGGTTATACAATACGCCTAATACATATTCATTTTCTAACCCCGCCTGTCCCCGCTTCATATTAAAATTAGTTCCACGCCTATTTGCGGCTGCGCACTGCTCCTTATTGATCACTGGTGGTCATCGAGGGTCTTTGGGGATGAAGCACATAGTCATCCTCTGAGTTGAACTTTTCAACTCGTCTCCTTGCGCATGCTCTTTTGTTCTTTTGGCCATCTTCCAAACTCCTATATCATGTTTCCCGGTTTTGGGGCCCAAAGAACGAGTAGATAATCAGTACCAGGTGAGCATAACAGTGACCAGAGCCCTAAAGGAGGAATTTAGAAGACCCACTGGGGCCAGAGAGAGAAGATTGATCTGCTGGGGGGATTTGAAACTAATATGTAACAGACTGGTGCTTTTAAGGAACAGTTCTCTGTTAATATAGTGTGCTCTTGGCCAAATGCCAGGCACCCTTGCTTTATTTTCTCTGTCTCAGTAGCATGTTGTCCTATTTAGCAAAGCTGCTTTCCAGCTGATGGGCCTCCAGTATATACTGGTGCATGGGGTTTTTCCTCACCAAGTGCAGGACATTTGTATATACAGGTTCCTCAGGTGGTTTCAAAGCAGATTGTTTCCTACAATAGTAGGGACTTGGACCCCCAGTGTCTGCCTTGAGGTTCAGGGTCTTGAGAGACTGTGGGAAGAGTGATTGCCAGTGAAAATTGGGGAAAATAGATTGCCAAGTAAAACAGCCTTCTCCATGTTGCTTGTCACTACATGTCCTGACTTATTTATCAGCAGGGGAAGTGACAGTGATGGGAGTCACTTTCTTTAGTCTTCCTTTTCTGACCAACATACCTCTGGAAGCCCATCTTATGATTCTTCACAACCCTTGCCAAATTCAGCTCCAGCTGTGCCTTAGCTTTCCTCATCTCATCCCTACTGTTCTGGTTTAGGGACAAATTTGGGAGAAAACCCCTGAATGGGATTTTTCTGGGAAGTAAACTTAAATGGTCTTTTTTTCTAACTGGTTTGGTAAAAAACTTCTTTGGAGAAAAGTGGAAAAATTATTTTATTTAACAAACAAAGTGCATATAAGTATAAAAAATGAATAATATGAAACAATAAAACTTCTTGTTTTGGAGTGAGATGGTAAATTGAGAAAGTTCTTGCTGTGGATGTAGCTCGGCTCTCTCTCAGTCTCTCATCAGTCCCAGTCCCTCTGGTGCTGCTGGAAAATGCCAAGGTCCAGGCCCCGGTGGGCTGCAGGTGCAAGCCCCCAGTGTTCTCCTGGGTTTTTTAGTTTAGAGTAGGTTTAAACAGTTCTAAGAAAAAAGGAAAAAAAAAAAAAAACCAGTTTAGGGAACTTCTTTGTCTTAGCTAGTTGAAACTAACTAAAAGCAAAAAGCTTTTTGTCTTGCAGTTTCTTTAAGCTTCTGCTGAACACCCTGTCTGGAGAAGAATGTGTAGGAGTCAGGCAGTTTTTTCAAAACAAACTCTGCGCTTCTTTTTGCCCTTAGAACTAGTCTTAAAGGCACAGAACTTAATATATAGCACAAACAGAACAGATGATTGGGGATACAAGCATTATAAAGTTACTCTAGGATATTCCACCCCTTACCCTTATATTGTTAACTTACTAAAACTAACATATATATATTAGCTCTTTACACATATATATTTATATAAAAACAATATGTAATATATAGATACATACAGATAGTGGTAGTAACATTTAGCACACAGTGATAATTACACATGGTTCTTATTTAACAATTAGATTTTCCTGGGGTACATATCATGTGGTTTTATCTTTTTGTATGTTGGGGGTTAAGTTTTCCTGTGGAATTTTTTCCCCCCCCCATAAGTTGCTAGGAGACTAAATACTGATAGTTAAAGGGTGCTCAACCCAGACAAAGGAAGTTGATCACTTAGTTTTTGGGGGAGGAAAAAAGGCTCCCGTGAGCTGAGGGTGGTGGGCTCGCTGCTCTCGGTTTTCCGGGGAGGACGGTCAGGCTACTGCTGGCTGCCTGGAGTCCACGGTTAACGGAGGAGTCTGGTCCTTGGGAATTCTATCATCTGTTGGAGCGCCCAGGAATTCGGAGTTTCTTCGCTGCCCTGCTGGATTTTGGGTCAGCCTGGGTCCAGCCGCTGCGGGATCTCCAGCATTGCCCACTGTTATAAATAAAATCGACCAAATTTAAAGTATCAAAATTTAGAATTTTATTGTGAGACAAAATATCAGTCTCGGAAAGCCACAATTAAAAGGACAGCGCCAAGCCCGGGATCGGTGCCGGGTGAACACGGATATCAAGCTCTGCCAGCCTGGTATCCCCCCCAGTTCACAATTTTTGGTCTCCAGCCACCCTTTTTTATACACAAGATCGCGGAGTGAAGTCCGAAATTCTGACGTTATCCTCTCCGAGGCGTCTTCATTAATTATTCAAGTCCCGGTATCGGGAGTCTGAATAGACCGGTAGGGTGGAACAATGCAGCTGATGGCCGAGCCCGGGTGTGTCATGGATATGTTAATTTCGGCGGAGACGAGTAGAGATATCCATCTGAAGTGATTATCTTGGTCTCCGGACTTGTATCTTCTTCTTCCGTGGTTTTTTTGTTTCTTTTCAGGGATTCCCAGCAGCAATAGTTTCAAGGCCCCCTCTCTGGTAATTCCAATCATACTTTCCTCGTGTCCCTCCTGTGCTTCCCAAGCTAAGGAAATTTTCCAATTTTGGTTTCTACATTTTACCTTTACTTATGTTTGTTTGAGCACATCTTTGACATTCATATTTTATACAGTTCAACATTTACCTTTTATAATTTGATAACACGAATTAACTTTAGCACATATATTACAATCCCCCCTCTTCCAAATTCACCAATTTAATTCGTGTTCTGGTTATAGTCTTTTTTCTCTGTCAAGATAAAAAAGCCTCTTAACCATTATTCAGTTAACCTTTCCCCTGTCGTTTTGTTCCAATATGTTCTCTCTATGTTTCCCTCCTGTATCTGAGCTTCAAATTTCTCTAACACCTGGGCAGCAGTACTCTTTTCCTCAGTTAAGTTCATAATTTTTGAGGTGGCTTTGTTTTTGGCTAATCCCCCTGAAGCTAATTCAGGGTCCATAGGAAGGGCTGCTATTTGCATTCCTTGGACTACGGTGTGAATTAGTCTTATTAGGCAAGGTATTAAACAGGGTAAGAACACTAATCCAGCTACAGAGCACAGGATGAAGAATCCCACCTTTTTCCACCAATCTCCTGTTCCAAATATTTGATCCCACCATGATGCTTTTAGTATTGAATTCCATTTCTGCACCGGGACATGTGCCACTTTTTTAATTTCTGCAGCCAAATCTCTGATAGTTTCTCCATAGTCATTTATTTTGATACAGCACTCTGAGTCATTAAACTTCCCACACACGCCCCCTTCCTCTGCTAATAAATAGTCCAGAGCTATTCGATTTTGGTACACGAAAGCTCTCATCTGTGAGTGTTGTCTGGCTAACAACTCCAGGGCGTCTGAGGTGTGGTTAGACACTATTTCTACTACAGCTTGTAACCTGATTAGCCGGTTCAATAAGTATACTGGGGTTCTGTATCCCCAACTTCCATCCTGTGCCCATGTGGCTGGACCATAGTATTCTATGATGCATTCTGCAGGCCATTCTTCCTCTCCCCATTTCTGATTCCCTCCTACTTGTGGGAGTCCTTTCTTCACCTCTCGCTTTCTCCTGCTGAGGGTTTCATACAAAGGAGCCCCTAGTAAATTGCTACCTGTTCTGGGGAGTGTAAAGAAAGAGGGTCTAATCATACCTAGGGTACAAGACCCTTTCCATTTCCGGGGCAGTTCACTGTATGCTCTTTTCCCACAGATCCAATAAATTCCGCTGGGTGCTTTCCATTTAATATTTATATTTTCCGGCTTGTCCCAAAATTCCACCAGCTCAGTTAAGGAGTAATAAGGGTTAGCGTTAGTGAATTCATGCCAACAGAGTTCAATTTCCTCTACCCAGTTACATTTTTCTTGCTTTTCCTTTCCCCAGTACCCATTAGGGGGTTCTGGTTGCCACATTTTGGATCTATTGTTGGAATTTACAGCTAGAGTGGATAGACAAGGAGTGTATCCCACTACATCACTGTAAACATTCCCTTCTCTGCTTATACAGATTGTCCCTATTACTCGTTCATCCAGTGTCCACCCTCCTGGTCGGGTTAAAGTGTTTAAGATTTTGTTATCCCATTTTAGCAACTGTTCAGGAGTTAAACTCTCACCTTTCCAGGGCCATCTTTCTGCGGATTTTAATCCTCCACAGATCCAACAATTAGTCAGCCCTAATTCGGTAGCAATTTCTTGTACCAAATCCAGGAAAAGGTTTTTGCTGGAAGTAGCCAGACTCCAATCATTAGATTGTTTTTCCAATTGTTCATATTGTTCACTTAGTGTCCTCATTCTCTCCTGCTCCATTCTCTTTTTATTAGCTGCCAATTCTTGTCGTTTAAATTCTAGGGCTACCTTTTGTATCTTGTTCTCAGGGTCTAACCCTTCCTCATCCTTAGAAAAACAAAAAACTTTGTCCATTCTTAAACAAACCCTTTCATCGTTTTCCCCCAACATATCGAGTAATATAGGTCCATTAGCTAAAGCAGCTGTTTGTAATTTCTCATTTTGTCCCACCCAATATGTTTTCCCGTTCAAGGCACACATTTTCAGTTTTCTCTTATCATAACATAAGGGGTTAACTTGTAGATATCCCACAAAAGTACTCTCTCTTTTTCCTCCAATCCAGACAGTTTTGTTACATTCTTTGCAGGTTGTGATCAAAGGAAGACTGCTTACCTCCCTTCTTTTCCTAGCCATTGCCATCGGGTGATTGGATTTGTTCAATTTAACCCCTTCATTCCATTTGTGATTCTCCCCCCTTTTTAGTGTAAGCCAGTCTACTCGTACCCTGGATTCCAAAACTCCGTTCCGGGTAAGGTTTGAAGGGATCGTGGGGAGATTAGTTCCCATCCCCATCCCCTCTTGGGGTTCGTGGAGGCCATTCGTGGGGTACATGGCTCGACTCAGGATCACCAGGGTTACCCATAGACCTATCCCTCTGCTCCACCCTTCGCCCGTTGGGTTGCCACCAGCGGCGGGGTAAACCATCTTCTTGGCAGCAGGGATATTCTTCCGGGTCCCTGCCGGTGCTTCTCTGAGCGTATCGCCTTTTGTACTGCTCCCACCTAGTTCTCCTTATTTGATCTGCTCTACAGGG
Organism: Hirundo rustica; assembly: GCF_015227805.2. NCBI lineage: Eukaryota > Metazoa > Chordata > Aves > Passeriformes > Hirundinidae > Hirundo > Hirundo rustica. The sequence continues at coordinate 24,329,469 of NC_053487.1, read as the reverse complement.
TACTTTCAACGTTCTCCTGCACTCAATTACGAGTGGATCCGCCCTTTTATTTAATCCTCCCCTTATCCCTTTGGTGAAATAGTGGAACCACTCAGGAGAATCCAATTCGAACAATCCCGATTCTGTGGCAACGTATAGGAATAGATTGGTAAGCCTGACTTCCTCCTCGTAACAAGGTACACACAAATTCCAAGGTCTAGCTCCCCGGACACAATGAGTTACCCAAACTTGCTCACAATACCCGCACTTAAAATGAACAAAAGGATAGCAGGGACATCCTGCCTGAGTGCAACTTATCCGATAAGTGCTGGTCATTGGGTGTCTCGGTGAATTCTTAGCTTTAAATCTCCAGGCGCTGAGGTGATTTTCCACTGCGGAGAGCTGCTGTGTTGTTCCACCTTTTTCACTCGGGAGGAATGGGTCCAGCTTTTTTCTGCTGTTCTCACGGCAGTATCTGTTGTGAGGAGGACGAGGAAAGGTCCCTCCCAATGCGATGACAGCGGTGCTTCTTTCCACGCTCTGATCAACACTCGATCACCCGGCTGGATTTTGTGGATAGCAAACCCCAGCGGGGTGCTTTGTGCTACCAGTCCACGTTTCCGGAGTTCCTGTAAATTTTTGTTAATCAAAACAATATAAGACTGGATCTGACAATCCTCTACCCGGGGGTGTCCAACTGGCATTCCATGCTCATAGGGCATTCCGTACAGCATCTCGAATGGAGATAATCCCGAACCTGAATGAGGTTGTGTCCTGATATTTAGGAGGGCTAGAGGGAGGCATTTGATCCATGTCATCTTAGTTTCCAGCATAAGTTTTGATAACTGTGCCTTCAGAGTTTGATTCATTCTCTCTACTTGACCTGAACTCTGAGGATGCCAAGGTGTATGATATTCCCATCTGATTCCCAGAGCTTCTGCCAGGTTTCTTATGACCTTAGATGTAAAATGGGTTCCCTGATCTGAATCTATGGAGTCAGGGATTCCATATCTGGGAATTACTTCCTCTAATAACCTGCGTGCTACTGTTTGAGCTGTAGCCCTAGGGCTAGGGAATGCCTCCACCCAATGTGTTAATTGATCTACTATCACTAGCAGATATCTATATCTACCTATTTTTGGTAACTCTGTGAAATCCACTTGTATTCTCCCAAAAGGGCGATATGCTAAGGGGCGTCCCCCCAATGCACTGTGCTTGGCCTTTGACTTATTAATTTTCTGGCATATTAAGCAACTCTGAACCTCCTGCTTTGCTAACTCAAAAATACCTTTGCATCCAAAGAACTTTAGAAATTGTTCTGCTAAAGCTTGAGTTCCCCAATGGGTTTGTGCATGTAATCTCTTTAATATGTTCCTGGCATAAGCCTTTGGAATCAATTCCCGACCGTCAGTCAATTTCCATTTTCCATTTATTAAACTTCCCCCTATTTTCTTGAAATCTTCAATCTCCTTTTCTGTGGCATGAGGAGAAAATTCTCTGAGATTTTCTGTTCTGCTTTCCGGGGTGTCCAGGGTTAGGAGAGCTGCTTTTCTAGCTTCCTGATCAGCCAGATTATTCCCACGTATTCTAAACTGCAGTCCAGCTTGGTGACTTTTCACATATACCACTGCAATAGCTTTTGGTTCCCTTACTGCCTTGAGAATTTGCCTTATTAAATCCTCATGTATTAAACCTTTTCCCCTAGTGTTCACTAGTCCTCTCTCCTCCCAAATTTTCCCAAAAGTATGCACTACCCCAAAAGCATACTTCGAGTCAGTAAAGATAGTCCCTATTTTTCCCTTAAGTTCTTTGAGAGCTTGCAATACAGCATACAATTCACATGCCTGAGCTGACCACGAAGTGCCCAAGGGGCCTGATTTTATTACTTCCGCAGTTTTTCCATCTATAATTGCATATCCTGATTTTCTTTTTCCTTCTATAACCCTGGCTGACCCATCTACGAACCATTTTTCCCCTTCTTCGAGTTCCTCGTCCTCCAGATCTTCTCTAACCTTTGTCTGTAATTCTATTAGGTCTGTACAATTGTGTATAGGCTCAGATGAAGCTTCCCCAAACAGGAACCCAGCAGGATTACTTGCTTGTGTTGTTCTTAATTCTAATTCTGGAGCATGAAGGAGAATGGCCTCATACTTCAACAGTCTTGCATCCGTGAGCCATTTCTCAGCTTTTTGTTGCAAAATTGTTCTTACATTATGTGGGGTATAAACTGTGATGGGAGCCCCAAAAGTAATCTTTTTGGCTTCTTCTACCAATAAGGCAACCGCTACTATTGCCTGTAAACATGTAGGCCACCCCCTGCTTACAGGGTCCAATAGTTTGGAAAGGTAACCTACAGGCTTTCTATCTCCAGCCCATTCTTGTGTCAACACCCCATGTGCTGTGTGGTTCCCTACATTTACAAATAATTGGAATTTCTTATTTATATCAGGGAGGTTTAATACTGGGGCAGTTACCAAAGCACTCTTTAATTGCTCTAATTCCTTATCATCCTGTTCTGTCCATTTTATCTTTTCTGCAGTTAATTTTTCATACAAAAATTTAGCTTTTTCACTATATCCTTCTATCCACTGTCTACAATAACCTAACAGCCCCAATAGCTGACGTACTTGTCTTTTGGTTTTAGGGGGGGGTAGTTTGATAATCCCAGCTATCCTTGCAGGATCCAATTTCTTTTTCCCTTTTACCAACCAATGCCCTAAGTATTTCACCCCAGATTCCGTGAACTGTAACTTTTGTTTTGCTACCTTCAATCCCTTTTCCCCTAAAAAGTTCAATAAATCAATAGTGCATTCCCTTACACCTTCCTCTGTTTCACCAGCCACCAATAGATCATCTACATATTGTAAGATCTTGGTCCCTTTCCTAGGGGAGAACTGACTTAGCAACTGTTCTAACGCTTGTCCAAATAAATTTGGGGAGTCCACGAATCCTTGGGGAAGTGAGGCCCACCTTAACTGTTGTTTCCTGTTAGTATCTGGATCCTCCCATTGAAATGCAAAAAAATCCCTGCTGCCTTCAGCTAAAGGGCAGGTCCAAAATGCATCTTTTAAGTCTATAACACTGTACCAAGTATCCTTCGGGGAGACCCTATTCAGAAGGGTGTAGGGGTTAGCCACCACAGGGAACCGAGTTCTTGTCCTTTCATTTATGGCTCTTAAATCTTGCACTAACCTATAATTCCCATCTCCCTTTTTAACAGCCAGTATTGGGGTATTGTGTCTGGACATACACGGCTCCAATATGCCCTTTTTGATCAAATCTTCTATTATAGGTTTCAGTCCCCGCCTCCCTTCTAAAGGGATTGGGTACTGCCTGATCCTTATGGGATTTTCAGGCTTCTCAATCTCAATTGATATAGGTTCCATAGCCAATTTCCCGGCTTCCTTCCCTGTATGCCATACCTTGGGGTTAATTTTGTCCTCATCTTCACAGGTTAGTTTGTATATGCTAACCATAATCTGTGAATTCCTTACGATGAGGTTAATACCCAGTGCAACAATCAAATCCCTACCCAGCAGGTTGTAATCAGCCTCTTCTACTAACAACATATCTCCCAAACAAATTTTATTTTCCGATTCTATTTCCACATTTCTAACTATGGGTACCTTAAACGGCTCCCCTTTAGCTCCTATAACCACCATAGAATCTTTGCTTATTTGGCATCCTGGGGGCAACTGTTTAAATGTACTTTTCTCAGCCCCTGAATCTACTAAAAAATCCATTTTTGTTCCTTGGGGTCCTATTTTTAATGTTATCAAGGGCTCTCCTGATGTTATGGACCCCAAAAGATAGAGCCCCTGACTTCCCTAGTCCTCCTGAAACATCTTCTCATCCCTTATCTTCTTCGGACAATCCCTTTTCATATGTCCCTTCTTTTTACAATAGAAACATTCCATTCCCTCCATCCAATTCCCTGAAGTCCCTTTTTGTGGACGCGTGGCTCCCTTCGGAGGTGCTTTCCTTAAGGGTTTCTCCGAAGCTTGTGGGCGTTCCTGTTTCTGGGCTTCCCTTACAGCAGCCACTAACACCCTAGCCTGTATTTTCTGTTTTTCCTCATCCCTTCTCATATAGACTTTCTGGGCTTCCCGCAGTAACTCCTGCAATCCCTTCTCCTGCCACCCCTCAATCTTTTCCAGCTTTTTCCTGATGTCCTCCCATGATTTTGCTACAAACTGGGTTTTCAATAATACCTCCCCCACGGGAGAATCAGGGTCGGTCCCGGAGTATATCTGGAGGCTTTTTCTCAATCTTTCTAACCACTCAGTGGGAGTCTCATCTTTCCCTTGACATTCCCCGAAGACCTTGCTCAGATTTTGTCCCCGGGGCACGGCCTCTCTGATTCCCTGTATGATGATGTTCCTCATATCAATCATACTTCTCCTACCCTCCTCGGTCTGAGCATTCCATCGGGGATCTTGGCTTGGCCATTTCTGATCTCCGGGAGTGCTCTGAGGGTTTCTCCGTTCCCATTCCCTTATCCCCGCTTGTCTGATCATTTCTCTTTCCTCCGTATTGAACAAGGACCTGAGAATAGCTGTGAGATCTTCATACGAATAGATGCTAGTTCCCAAAAACTCGTCTAGCCTTTCGGAGACCCCTAAAGGGTCATCCATAAGCTTTCCCATCTCTTTTTTAAAGGCTCTTACATCGCTGGTATTAATCGGGACGTTTACGTACCCGATAATTCCCGGAGCAGTGGGAATTTCCCTTAAGGGAAAAAGATTTACTTTTTCACCCTCCCCTTCACTCTCCACCTCATTCATTCTCTTTAGCTGTCTCCTAGTCCTCCTAGCGGGAGGTGAGTGTTTTGCTTCTGCCCAACTCTGCTGTGTGTTTGCAGGAGAATTAAAGAAAGCCGCCAAATCTAAATCAGGCAGCAGGTCATCCCGTGTTGGTGCAGAGGTGTTTGTACTTTGTGTCCTCCCTCCCAGTGGCTGAGTGGCTTGTACAGGTTCTAGCGGGGGAGGGAGCCCGACCGGTGGGACCGGGGCCACTGTCTGTGACTCCAACGGAGGGGCAGATGGAAGAGACGGAGGTATAGGGACTCTCCGTCCCAAAGGGGGTCCCAATCTCCCAGGGTTTTGTGGATTATTTTGCTCTGGGAGGGGAGGGGGTGAGGGTACAATGTATGGTGGAGGTAAGTTGACTAAGGGTTCCCACTTATCCCCTGAGACAGCGGCAGGGTCCTTTATCCTTATGGGTAATAATTTTGCATCAATTTTACCCCAGACCCCAGCATATTCCTGTTCTTCCGTAGTTCCCTTTTCTCTGACATAATGCACCAGTGCCTTACATATCCATTCCTCAAATGTTCCAAACACGGGCCAAATTACGTGATCCCGTATTTCTACCCCACCCCATACTTCTATGCAATAATGCACCATCTGTTTCTTGGATTTTCTTTCCCTTATGGGGCATTCTTCCCAATGTTCTAACATCCATCCCAGCGGGCTCTCAACTGGGATTTCGGGGATTCCTTTACCGGTTCCCCGCTTTGTCTTCCTGAGATTCCTCTTACTAGCTTTGCTTTTTGTCTGTCCCATGGTGTGGGTTTACCAGATACTTGCCCTTTGTGGGTGATCGCTCCCCCCCCGGGTTTTCTCTGGTGTGTGTGAGCTCTCCCTTCTCCTTACTTCCTCCCCGGACCGTTCCTGGTCCAAGGCTGAAAGGTTTACCAGTCCCCGGAACTCTTGTAAGGACGTAACCTTCCCTTTCAGCCTTCCTGTGACCGACCCCCCCTTTCCGAAAACTCCCCGAGTTTTCAGGGCTTAACGTGTGAGGTGCGTTCTACCCCCGAAACTTTCGCTTCCCCCGCAACCGACCACGTCCCTCGCGGGACAATGGAACTGCGATTTTGGGGTCCCACTCGCTTCGTGATAAAATCACGTCTCACTCACACGCTCGGTCACTCCCACCCAACCACGCAATACTTACGATCCTTTTCCTGCGTGGATTCTTCGTGCACGTAGATTTTTATGAGTAGATTTCTTCGCCGCGGCTCCAGAGGTTCTGCTTCCAAAGAAAAACCTCCCCGAGTTCCCCGAGAGCTCTGACCTCGCCTATCTCCCTTTTAAATGTGGCTTTTGCTGTTTTTGTTCGTCGTGTGGTTGATCGGTTCCACCCGGCTACCCCAGCTCCGCCAGGCCGCTGAATTCAGCAGGGCGCCTCCTGGTCAGAGACGGGGGTCCCTCGGGGGTCCCGGTATCACTCCAATCACGTCAGGGTCACCAGAATTGTTATAAATAAAATCGACCAAATTTAAAGTATCAAAATTTAGAATTTTATTGTGAGACAAAATATCAGTCTCGGAAAGCCACAATTAAAAGGACAGCGCCGAGCCCGGGATCGGTGCCGGGTGAACACGGATATCAAGCTCTGCCAGCCTGGTATCCCCCCCAGTTCACAATTTTTGGTCTCCAGCCACCCTTTTTTATACACAAGATCGCGGAGTGAAGTCCGAAATTCTGACGTTATCCTCTCCGAGGCGTCTTCATTAATTATTCAAGTCCCGGTATCGGGAGTCTGAATAGACCGGTAGGGTGGAACAATGCAGCTGATGGCCGAGCCCGGGTGTGTCGTGGATATGTTAATTTCGGCGGAGACGAGTAGAGATATCCATCTGAAGTGATTATCTTGGTCTCCGGACTTGTATCTTCTTCTTCCGTGGTTTTTTTGTTTCTTTTCAGGGATTCCCGGCAGCAATAGTTTCAAGGCCCCCTCTCTGGTAATTCCAATCATACTTTCCTCGTGTCCCTCCTGTGCTTCCCAAGCTAAGGAAATTTTCCAATTTTGGTTTCTACATTTTACCTTTACTTATGTTCGTTTGAGCACATCTTTGACATTCATATTTTATACAGTTCAACATTTACCTTTTATAATTTGATAACACGAATTAACTTTAGCACATATATTACACCCACTTTGCCTGCCAGGGCACCCCCCTGCCTGCCGAGGACAATCCACCGCTTCCAGCCATCAGTGCTGGAGTTTCCACCGTTTGCCCCTCAGGGTTCTTGGTTCTGTTTTACTATTATTATAATTGCTGTTGTTGTTTGTCTGTCCTGTTATAGTTACTAGTAAAGGACTGTTATTCCTTTCCCCATAGCTCTGACTGAAAAGTTTGGTTTTTTTTAATCTTCCAAATTATAATAACACAGAGGGAAGGATTTGAATTCCCCATTCCTAGAGAGGCCTGCCTCTCCCTAGCAGATACCTGTCTTTTCAAACCAGGACATTGTATTACTCACTATGTGTAACTTGGTCTTTGAGTAAAGATAATTTTACAGATGGGTTTGTCTGTATTTGAAGTAGAATTGATTTAAACTGTTTTCGTTAATAAACTTTTTACATGTACTACTGGGACTTTTTCTTTATTTATTGTATGTAGGGGCTTGTCCTAGCGTAACTTAATGATGCTTGTATCCCCAATCGTCTGTTCTGTTTGTGCTGTATATTGAGTCCTGTGCCTTTAAGACTGGTTCTAAGAGCAAGGAGAAGCACGGAGTTTGTTTTGAGAAAACTGCCTGACTCCTCCACATTCTTCTGCGGACGGGGTGTTCGGCGGAGGCTTGGAAAGACTGCAGGACAGAGATTTTTTTTTTGCTTTTAGTTAGTTTCAGCTAGCTAGGGCAGAGAAGTTCCCTGGACTGTTTTTTTTCCTTTTTCTTGGAACTGTTTAAACCTGCTCTGGACTGAAAACCCAGGGGAGCACTGGGGGCTGCACCTGCGGCCCACCAGGGCCTGGACCTCGGCATTTTCCAGCAGCGCCGGAGAGACTGGGACTGAGGAGAGACTGAGAGAGAGAGCCGAGCTACACCCACGGCAAGGACTTTCTCAATTTGCCATCTCACTTCAGAAGGAGAGGTTTTATTGTTTCATATTATTCATTCTTTGTACTTGTATGCACTTCATTTGTTTAGTAAAATAGTTTTTTCCACTTTTCTCCAAAGAGGATTTTTTCTTCCGGACCAGTTGGAGGGAGGGGCCACTTGGGTTTGCTTCCTTAGAGGGATCCTCTACAGGGGTTTTCTCCCAAATTTGTCCCAAACCAGGACATACTTCTAACTGGCGCCCACTGCGGGGCACGAGAGAGTGGAAAAAACTTGTATTGATTATTATTAACTGCATTTTTTGGTTGTCCTTTGGGTGGGGATTAAACAGTCAGTGGCCATGTTGCTTCTTGAATTCCTAATGTCTCTTAGAATGGAGTCTTTTCTGCATTTCTGTTCCCTAGGCTTTTTTGAGGTCTTAATACCTTTCTGGTCCCTAGGTTTGTTCTCTTACCCAGAAATAGCTCCAATATTATCCCTAACATACAGCTTTTACACAAAGGATGCACAAATTAGAATAGTTATTTTGCTGGGTTCGGTGATTATGGTTTACAAGAAGCTTATAAAGATACTGGAGTTTGTTCTGGGTATGTTCGGTTTATGGTTTTTTCGTCCTACCCTGCGTCCTAGTTCCAGCAGCATGTTTTGGGGATTTATCAACAATTGCACCCAGTTTGTTAGAGGAGGAGTAGGGGATGAGGCTCTTCAGCCTCTTCTTCCCTTCTTCTCTTTTGAGTCAGTTACATCACTTTTGGAGAATGTTCAGAGTCTCCTGAATGTTAAAGACACCACCTTCCTGGTATTTCACCTGGTGACTTTCCTCTATATGGTTTATAGCTTTTCTAGAATGAGTCACACACTGCTAAACACTGTAGGGCAGCAGATAGAGGCAAGGGAGCAGGGAGATAAATCAGTCACTCAGGCTGCAGCCAACCCCACAGCTATTCAGGCTGCAGCTAAACCAGACAGTGAGGCTAAGACACCAGCAGTTGCTGCAGTAAAGAAGGGAAAGAAGCACACGGACAAAACCGATCGACCAGTAGACGATTCAGGTGAAGGATCCTCAATGCCTCCTGACACCCAGTCAGGAGTCAAACCAACTGACACACAATCAGAAGCTGAAGCAACTGATGATACACAATCAGAAGCCGAACCAACTGATACAAAATTGGAAGCCAAATCAACTGGCACAAGATCGGGAGTCCAACCAACTAGCACACGATCAGAAGCCCAACCAACTGCTACAAGATCAGGAGCCCAACCAACTGCTGCAAGAGCAGGAGATACTATTGAGTCCTTTTCCCTGAAGGACCTTCGTGGCCTAAGAAAGGATTATACTCGACGACCTGATGAATCTATAATTAGTTGGTTAGTCCGTCTTTGGGATGCTGCAGGCGAGGCTACAATGCTGGATGGCACTGAAGCAAGACATCTGGGATCCCTGTCACATGATCCAGTTATTGACCAAGAAATGATGAGGGAGGCTAGTCCTTGCAGTCTCTGGGAACGGGTCCTGGGAAGTGTGGCACAAAGATATCTGTGTGCCGACGATCTCTATATGCAGCAAACCCAGTGGAAAACCATCGAACAAGGGATCCAGCGGTTGAGGGAAATGGCAGTGGCGGAGATTGTCTTCTCAGATGACATAAACACTAGGAACCCCGACTTAGTACCATGTACACCTGTGATGTGGCGAAAACTTGTACGACTTGGGCCACAAGAATACTCCTCTGCTTTAGCAATAATGAAGCGGGATGAGACAGAGGAGACCGTGCTTGATATGGCGAAGAAGCTGCGAACATATGCAGATGCCGTGCATGGTCCAACACATGCAAGAATTGCAGCTCTGGAAACACAGGTGCGGGGATTAGCAGACAAGATGGAGGAGAATCACAAAGAACTCAAGGAGGACATTCTCCAGATCTCTGCAGTACAAGTTAGGGGCTCTGGCACCACACGCAAACGTTCCCTAGATAGAGAGGGAAAAGGCATCCCACGGGCTAAGCTGTGGGTCCTCCTGCGTGAATGTGGAGAAAACATGAAAAGATGGGATGGAGAATCTACTGATGCTATGACACAACGGCTGCATGAATTGTTGGATGGCAAGACTGTGAGAGGAAATTCTAGCAAGAAGGAAACAGCTCCGGTTACCCAGGGAAATAAGGATAATCAGGCTTAGAGGGGCCCTGCCTCTAGCCAGGTAGAGGCTAGGGAAAACCGTGTTTTTTGGACTGTGTGGATTCGTTGGCCTGGCACATCAGAACCACAAAAATATGAAGCCTTAGTTGACACTGGTGCACAGTGCACATTACTTCCATCAAGACATGTGGGGGAAGAATCTGTTTCCATTGCTGGGGTGACAGAGGGTTCACAAGATTTTACTTTGGTGGAGGCTGATGTGAGCCTGACTGGAAATGAGTGGAAGAGACACCCTGTTGTGACTGGCCCAGAAGCTCCATGCATTTTGGGCATAGACTTCCTCCGAAATGGGTATTTCAAGGACCCAAAGGGATTTAGGTGGGCATTCGGGATAGCAGCTGTAGAGACAGAGGGTGTTAAGCAGTTGAATACCTTGCCTGGACTATCAGAGAACCCATCTGCTGTAGGTCTTCTGAGGGTGGAAGAGCAACAAGTGCCAATTGCCACTTCAACAGTGCATCGCCGACAGTACAGAACAACTCGAGATGCTGTGATCCCCATCCACAAGATGATCCGTGAGCTGGAGACCCAAGGGGTGGTCAGCAAAACCCACTCACCCTTCAACAGCCCCATCTGGCCTGTGCGCAAGTCTGACGGAGAATGGAGATTGACTGTGGACTATCGTGCCTTGAACGAAGTGACTCCACCATTGAGCGCTGCTGTGCCGGACATGCTGGAACTCCAGTACGAGCTGGAATCCAAGGCAGCAAAGTGGTACACCACAATTGACATTGCTAATGCATTTTTCTCCATTCCTCTGCCTGCAGAATGCAGGCCTCAGTTTGCTTTCACCTGGAGGGGCGTGCAGTACACCTGGAACCGACTGCCCCAGGGGTGGAAACACAGCCCCACCATCTGCCATGGACTGATCCAGGCTGCACTGGAAAAGGGTGAGGCTCCGGAACATCTACAGTACATCGATGACATCATTGTGTGGGGAAACACAGCAATGGAAGTGTTTGAGAAGGGAGAGAAGATCATCCAGATTCTCCTGAAGGCTGGCTTTGCTATCAAGAAGAGCAAAGTTAAGGGACCTGCTCGAGAGATCCAGTTTCTGGGAGTAAAGTGGCACGATGGAAGGCATCAGATTCCCACTGAGGTCATCAACAAGATCACAGCAATGTGTCCACCAACTAACAAAAAGGAAACACAAGCTTTCCTAGGCGCCATAAGTTTCTGGAGGATGCACATTCCTGAGTACAGCCAGATTGTGAGCCCTCTCTACCTGGTCACCTGCAAGAAGAACGATTTCCACTGGGGCCCTGAACAGCAACAAGCCTTTGCCCAGATCAAGCAGGAGATCGCTCATGCAGTGGCCCTTGGCCCAGTCAGGACGGGACCAGATGTGAAGAACGTGCTCTACTCAGCAGCCGGGAGCCATGGCCTGTCCTGGAGCCTTTGGCAGAAGGGGCCTGGGGAGACTCGGGGACGACCATTGGGATTCTGGAGTCGAAGCTACCGAGGGTCTGAAACCAACTACACTCCAACAGAGAAGGAAATCTTGGCTGCCTATGAAGGAGTTCAAGCTGCCTCAGAAGTAGTAGGGACTGAAACACAACTCCTGCTAGCACCTCGACTACCAGTGCTGGGATGGATGTTCAAAGCAGAAGTTCCCTTTACCCACCATGCCACCAATGCCACATGGAGCAAATGGATTGCCCTCATCACTCAGCGTGCCCGCATTGGAAACCCAAATCGCCCTGGGATTTTGGAAATAATTACTGTTGGGGAGGAGGAAGCCAAAAAACCCTATAAATATGATTGCCTATATTCTGAGAATGAGAAACCTGTAGGTGAGATAGAATTGAAAGTAAGTTTTGATGTTTGAGATGTATTAGATACTGGATGTCTGGGAAAACAGTTATGTGACCATCTGAAAGTTACCTGCAGCCAGACCCAGAGGTCAAATGGAATGTTCTGTCTCACCCCTCAATGTATGGTTCATCCCACACCTGTACCCCTCCCCTGAAGTATCAGGTATCTGTAACCCCATTGGCACAAGTCTGTTCCAGCCCACCTCGAGACCCCTTATAAGGGGGCTGCGAAGGTGGCTTGGCCTCTTTGCTTTTTGCTCTCTCTTTGCTTGCACCCTTCCCCGAGGACTTTCCTCTCTTGGAATTTCCTCTCCCTACCTCTCCCTTCCCCCACCTTCCTAGGCCTTGCCACGAGCTGCAGCCTGGCAGCTCAGAGCAAGGCCCCCACATCCCTTACAACAAACCTCATCTTCTAAAACCTAACTTCAGAGATCTCTCGTCTACATTTATCTACACCGTCCTGGAGTTCTCAGCAGCAGGAGGAAGCAATTTCTACAAATTACAAACTGGCCGGAAGGTGAAAACTTTGGTCTCACGGATGAAGAGGAGCAGGAACAAGTGACACGTGCTGAAGAAGCTCCACCATACAACCAACTACCAGCAGAAGAAACACGCTATGCTCTTTTCACTGACGGTTCCTGCCGCATCATTGGGATGAAACGAAAGTGGAAAGCAGCTGTATGGAGTCCCACACGACAGGTTGCACAAGCCACTGAAGGAGAAGGTGGGTCAAGCCAACTCGCTGAGCTCAAAGCTGTTCAACTGGCTCTGGACATTGCTGAAAGAGAGAAGTGGCCAAAGCTCTACCTCTACACTGATTCGTGGATGGTAGCCAATGCTCTGTGGGGATGGCTGGAGAAGTGGAAAAAGGCCAACTGGCAGCGTAGGGGAAAACCTATTTGGGCTGCAGATGAGTGGAAGGACATTGCCACTTGGGTAGAGAAGCTACCTGTGAAAGTCCGTCATGTAGATGCCCATGTCCCCAAGAGTCGGGCTAATGAGGAGCACCGAAACAACAAGCAGGTAGATCAAGCTGCAAAGATAGAGGTGTCAAAGATAGACTTAGATTGGCAACACAAGGGAGAGTTGTTTCTAGCTCGATGGGCCCATGATGCCTCAGGCCATCAGGGCAGAGATGCCACCTATAAGTGGGCACGAGACCGAGGGGTGGATCTAAACATGGACAGTATTTCTCAGGTTATCCATGACTGTGAGACGTGTGCTGCCATCAAACAGGCCAAGCGGGTGAAGCCCCTATGGTATGGCAGGTGATGGTCCAAGTATAAGTATGGGGAGGCCTGGCAGGTTGACTACATCACCCTTCCCCAAACCCGCCAAAGCAAGCGCTATGTGCTCACAATGGTAGAGGCCACCACAGGATGGCTGGAGACCTACCCTGTGACTCACGCTACGGCCCGTAACACCATTCTAGGCCTTGAAAAACAAGTTCTTTGGAGGCATGGTACCCCTGAGAGGATTGAGTCAGACAATGGAACTCATTTCAAGAACAGCCTCATCAACAACTGGGCTAGGGAACATGGCATTGAGTGGGTGTACCATATCCCCTATCATGCACCAGCTTCAGGGAAAATAGAAAGATACAATGGACTGCTAAAAACCACCCTGAAAGCACTGGGTGGGGGATCATTCAAAAACTGGGAGCAGCATCTAGCAAAGGCCACCTGGTTAGTTAACACCCGAGGTTCCACCAACAGAGCAGGCCCTGCCCAATCTAAGTCCCTACATACAGTAGATGGAGAGAAAGTCCCAGTAGTACATGTAAGAGGTTTGTTAGGGAAGACAGTTTGGATCAATTCTGCTTCAAGTACAGAGGATCCCATCCGTGGGATTGTCTTTGCTCAGGGACCAGGCTGCACATGGTGGGTAATGCAGAAAGATGGAACCACACGATGTGTACCGCAGAGAGATCTGATTGTTGGGTGAGAACTGTGTGTAATTATCGCTGTGTGCTGAATGGTACTGCCACTGTATGTAGCTGTATACTGCATATTGTTTTTTATATAGATGTATGTGTGTGTAGAGCTGGAGTATATATTAGTTTTAGTAAATTGACGATATGGGGATAAGGGGTGGAATGTCCTAGGGTAACTTAATGATGCTTGTATCCCCAATCGTCTGTTCTGTTTGTGCTGTATATTGATTCCTGTGCCTTTAAGACTGGTTCTAAGAGCAAGGAGAAGCACGGAGTTTGTTTTGAGAAAACTGCCTGACTCCTCCACATTCTTCTGCGGACGGGGTGTTCGGCGGAGGCTTGGAGAGACTGCAGGACAGAGATTTTTTTTTGCTTTTAGTTAGTTTCAGCTAGCTAGGGCAGAGAATTTCCCTGGACTGTTTTTTTTCCTTTTTCTTAGAACTGTTTAAACCTGCTCTGGACTGAAAACCCAGGGGAGCACTGGGGGCTGCACCTGCGGCCCACCGGGGCCTGGACCTTGGCATTTTCCAGCAGCGCCGGAGAGACTGGGACTGAGGAGAGACTGAGAGAGAGAGCCGAGCTACACCCACGGCAAGGACTTTCTCAATTTGCCATCTCACTTCAGAAGGAGAGGTTTTATTGTTTCATATTATTCATTCTTTATACTTGTATGCACTTCATTTGTTTAGTAAAATAGTTTTTTCCACTTTTCTCCAAAGAGGGTTTTTTTTTTCCGGACCGGTTGGAGGGAGGGGCCACTTGGGTTTGCTTCCTTAGAGGGATCCTCTACAGGGGTTTTCTCCCAAATTTGTCCCAAACCAGGACAGGGCTTAGACTGGGTAGGATCTGCTTTGTTGGTGGAACTTTGGGTATTAACTAACTAGGTGGTCTTTGTTAGATGTTGCTCTTATGTTTTGAATGATGCCCCATTTAGTGCTTTTAGGGTGGTTTTTTATAGTCTATTGTGAGTATATAGTGTTTACTTTGGTGTGTTTGGGGTAGTGTAATATAGTTAATCTGTTAGGCTTCCCCATACTTATATTTGGACTACTGCCCACCATACTATAGGGGCTTTACTTACTTGACTTTCTTGATTGTAGCACGTCTTGCAGTCATAGATAACTTGAGAAATATTGTTTATGGTTAGATTTATTTTTTGGTCTTGTGCTTATTTATAGGTGGCGTCTTTGCCTTGATGACTGGAGGTATTATGGGCTCATTGAGCTAGGAATAATTTTCTTTTGTGTTTCTAATTTAAGTCTATCTTTGACATTTTTATTTTTGCAGCTTGATTTACTTGCTTGTTGTTTTGGTGCTCTTCATTAGTCTGATTTTTGGGGACATGGGCATTTGCATGACAGACTTTCACAGGTATCTTCTTTACTTGACTGGTAATGTTTTTTTACTTATCAGTAGTTTAAATTGGTTTTCTTCTGTGTTGTTAATTAGTTTATTTTTTATATTTTAGTTATTCTTATAGAGCATTGGTTACTATTTACGAATTAGTGTAGAGGTAGAGCTTTGGTTACTTCTTTTTTTTAGTAATGTTTAGGGCTAATTGAATGGCTTTGAGCTTAGTGAGTTGGCTTGACCTACCTTCTCCTTCAGTAGTTTGTGTAACCTGTTGTGCAGGACTTTATATAGTTGCTTTTTACTTTCATTTCATCCTAACAATACGACAGGAACTGTCAGTGAAAAGAGCGTAGTGTGTTTCTTTTGCTGGTAATTGGTTGTACGGTGGAGCTCCTTTAGCACGTGTTACTTGGTTTTGTTCTTTTTTATCGGTGAAACTAAAGTTTTTTCTTTTAGGCTAATTTGTAATTATTTTTAAAATTTTAGGGTGATTTGGGTTTTTAGTATGGGCATCCTGTGTAATGAGGGTAATCTGTTTGTTTTATGTGGCGTTGGTGGCGTGGAGGGTAGAGGGAACCTCTGCTTTGAACATTTATTCTAGTACTGGTAGTTGAGGTGCCAGCAGGAGTTGTGTTTTAGTGCCTACTACCTCTGAGGTGGCTTGGACTTCTTTATAGGTGGTTAAGATTTCTTTCTCTGTTGGAGTATAGTTGGCTTCAGACCCTCAGTAGTTTTGACTTTAGAATTTTAGTGGTTGGCCACCTCGAGTCTTATTAGGTACTTTTTGTTAAAGGTTTCAGGACAGACTATGGTTCCCGGCTGCAGAGTAGAGCACGTTCTTTACATTTGGTCCTGTCCTGACTGGGTCAAGGGCTACTGCATGAGCAATCTTTTGTTTGATCTGGGTAAAGGCTTGTTGCTGTTTAGTGCCCCAGTGGAAATTGTTCTTCTTGCGGGTAACCAGGTAGAGAGGGCTCACAATCTGGCTGTATTTAAGAATGTGTATTTTCTAAAAACTTATGGTGCTTCAGAAAGCTTTTGTTTCATTTTTGTTGGTTGGTGGAGACGTTGTGATCTTGTTGATGACTTTGGTGGGAATCTGATGCTGTCTATCTTCCTACTTTATTTCTAGGAACTGGATCTCTTGAGTAGGTCCTTTAACTTTGCTCTTCCTGATAGCGAAGCTAGCTTTCAGGAGAATTTGGATGATCTTCTTTTCTTTCTTAAATACTTCTATTGCCGTGTTCTCTTACATAATGATGTTATTGATATATTGTAGATGTTTTGGAGTCTTACTCTTTTTTAGTGTAGCTTGGATTAGTCTATGGCAGATGGTGGGGCTGTGTTTCTACCCCTGGGGTAATCGGTTCTAGGTATACTGCATTCCTCTTTATGTGAAGGCGAACTGAGGTCTGTATTCTACTGACAGAGGAATGGAGAAAAATGTATTAGTAATGTTAATAGTGGCGTTCTATTTTGCTGCCTTGGACTCCAGCTTGTACTGGAGTTCTAGCATGTTTGGCACAGTAGCGCTCAATGGTGGAGTCACTTCATTTAAGGTATGATAGTTTATAGTCAATTTTTGTTTTCTTTCAGATTTATGAACAGGCCAAATGGGGCTGTTGAAGGGTGTGTTTTGCTGACTACTCTTTGGCTCTCTAGTTTATGGATTATCTTGTGAATGGGAATTACGGCATCTCAAGTTGTTTTGTACTGTTGATGATGCACTGTTGAAGTGGCAATTGGCACTCGTTGCTCTTCTGTCTTCAGAAGACTTACAGTAGATGTGTTTTCTGATAGTTCAGGCAAGGTATTTAACTGCTTAACACTCCTTGTTTTTATAGCTGCTATCCCGAATGCCCACCTGAATCCTTTTGGGTTTTTGAAATACCTATTTTGGAGGAAGTCTATGCTTAAAATGTATGGAGCTTCTGGGTTAGTCACAATAGGGTGTCTCTTTTACTTATTTCTAGTTAGGCTCATATCAGCTTCTACTAAAGTAAAATTTTGTGAACTTTTTGTCATGCTAGCAATGGAAACAGATTCTTCCCCCACGTCTTGATGGGAGTAATGTGCACTGTGTACTAGTGTTAACTAAGGCCTTATATTTTTGTGGTTTTAATGTGCCAGGCCAACGAATCTACATAGTTTAAAAAACACGGGGTTTTTTAGCTTTTACTTGGTTAGAGGTAGGGCCCCTCTAAGCCTGATTATTTTTCTGGGTAACTGGAGATGCTTCTTTTTTGGTAGAACTTCCTTTTATAGTCTTGCCATCTAACAATTCATGCAGCTATTGTGCTATAGTATTAGTAGATGTTTTTATCTTATTTTTTCATGTTTTCTTTACAATTACGTAGGAAGGACCACGAGCTAAGCTCGTGGGATGCTCTTTTTCTCTTTATCTGGGGAATGTTTGCGTGTGGTGCTAGAACTTTTGACTTGTACTGTAGAGATTTGGAGAATGTTTTATTTTCTCTTTGAGTTTTTTGTGATTTTTTTTTTTATCTTGTCTTCTAATTTCTGCATATGTATTTTTAGAGCTGCAATTTTTGTATGTGTTGGACCATGCATGGCATCTGCATATGCTCGGAGTTTCTTCACTATATTAAGTATAGTCTCTTCTGTGTTATTTTGTTTTATTATTGCTAAAGTAGAAGAGTATTCTTGTGGTTCAAGTTGTACAATTTTTTGCCACATCACAGGTGTACATGGTACTAAGTTGGGGTTCCTAGTGTTTAGGTTATCTGAGAAGACAATTTCTGCTACTGCTATTTTTCTTAAGCACTGAATCTCTTGTTTAATGGTCTTCCACTGGGTTTGCTGCATATAGAGATCATCTGCACACAGATATCTTTGTGCCACACTTCCCAGGACCCGTTCCTAGAGATTGTAAGGGTGAGCTTCTTTTATTATTTTTTGGTCAATAATTGGATTGTGACAGGGATCATTATTGGGTGCCAATAAAAATGTATTGTTCTGTGTGATTGCGGCACGCAAAGCAATCACACGGAGACCAGAGATTTGCAGGGCAGAGTTGCTTCTCAGAGAGAGCCAAGGCCGAGAGCTCCCTGCCTGTTTATTTCTTACTTTTTATACATTTGTGGGTCTGGTTGTGGATTGGCTTCTGGGGTTATCACCTCCCAGCCAAATGGCCAGACCAGCTGTCAGTTACAATTGTTTTCAGGTTAGAAGTATGCAAACAAAGGCCAGGGAATGAAAAACAAAAGGTTTGTTTATGTTACCATGTGTGAGAAAAGGGAAAACTGCTCCTAATATTGTGCAGAAGCTAAAGAGACTGACTCCATCTCATGAACAATCAGAAGGCTTTAAAAAAACTCAGAAAAACCAGGGTGACAGTTCTGGTTTAGGGACAAATTTGGGAGAAAACCCTTGAATGGGATTTTTCTGGGCAGCAAACTTAAATGGCCCTTTTCTCTAACCAGTCTGGTAAAAAACTTGTTCGGAGAAAAGTGGAAAAAATTATTTTATTTAACAAACAAAGTGCATATAAGTATAAAGAACAAATAATATGAAACTGTGGGATGCCTTTATGAGACCAGATGACCGCCGGTGGCAAAAGGAAAGAGCCTGCTCTCTCAGTGGGGGAATATTGGCTTTATTCTGGAGTCCTGCCCTGCCTGGCTGGAGCTCTTTCCTGGTGGCTCACTGGTGCCAGAGAGAGCGAGCCCCCTCATCCCGGGGCTTTTTCCCTGGGGGGACGGGCCCAGAGGCAGGGACAAGCCACTACCCAATCAGGGACAAGGTGGGAGTGGAACAGAGTTGGGCTACATTCCAGTGTAGGGGATGGGCACTGCTGAGCAGGGACAGACCACGTGATACAGTTAAAGGGGAACAGGGAAAAAACATTACAAATCTGATGAAACACAATATAAACCCAATTAATGCATTACAACATGAAACAATAAAACTTCTTGTTTTGGAGTGAGATGGTAAATTGAGAAAGTTCTTGCCAGGGATGTAGCTTGGCTCTCTCTCAGTCTCTCATCAGTCCCAGTCCCTCTGGTGCTGCTGGAAAATGCCGAGGTCCAGGCCCCGGCGGGCCGCAGGTGCAAGCCCCAGTGTTCCCCTGGGTTTTTTAGTTTAGAGTAGGTTTAAACAGTTCTAAGAAAAAAGGGGAAAAAAACATTCTAGGGAACTTCTCTGTCTTAGCTAGCTGAAATTAACTAAAAGCAAAAAGCTTTCTGTCCTGCAGTCTCTCCAAGCCTCTGCTGAACACCCCGTCCGGAGAAGAATGTGTAGGAGTCAGGCAGTTTTTTCAAAACAAACTCTGTGTTTCTACTTGCTCTTAGAACCAGTCTTAAAGGCACAGAACTCAATATACAGCACAAACAGAACAGACAATTTGGGATACAAGCATTATAAAGTCACCCTAGGGCACCTACACACCTAGGCAGCATCTCTAGATTCTTCTCAGGATGCTTGTCCCTTCTTTCACTGCCTATGCATTTCCTCCTTGTGCTTCAGCTCAACCAGAAGAGAAGCCCCTTACTTATCCACATTGGTGTCTTGCCTTTCTTGCCTGATTTCTTATGCATGGCAATTGACAGCTATTTTGTTCTAAGAAAAACACTCCTCAAGAACTGCCAGCTCCCTTCTGCTCCTGTATCATTCCTGAGGGCAGTTTCCTACAGGGTGCCATCCACTGGTTCTTTAAAGACCGGAAAGTTAACTTTCCTAAATTTCAGGGTCTTGACTTTACTCTTTGCCTGTGAGTGGGATGCTTCCAGTGGTTGAATTAAGAATGCTTTGTTGACCTTCTCTCCTTGATCAGGTGGCCTATAATAGACATCAACCACAAGATTTCCTTTGTTGGCTTGTGTGAGATGATGACCATGGATCCAGGCAAAAGCTAAGGCTTACTATCTATGGCCTATGCAATGTACCCTCCATAATATCATCTTGGTTTGAAACACAGGTGTCTGCCAAGGAAGGCGGGAACCTCCCTTGGAATGGAAAATGTGACCTCCTCCCCTCCAAATTATTATAACTTTGAAATTATGGGGCTTTCCCATATGGGGAAAGGAATAACAATTCTTTATTAGAATAAATATATATATAACAAGGCAAACAAATAGCACCAAGAAAAAAAACAGAAACCCATTAACTGCCTTCTCTCGGCTGTCAAGCACTTTCCCCATAGGTCCAGTTATCATCACAGCTGGCAGGAGCGCTGTTGGCTCCTGGCTGGTCAGGGCAGGTGCGATGATTCCCCGTGGCTACAGGGGGCACTGTGGCATGAGCTCTGCTGTCTCTCTTCACGTGGTAATGGCAGGCAAGCCAGTGAGAGAGAGAGAGGGGGCTTTCCTTTGCAAACTCACGGGAAGCAGCCAGTCTCAGTGCCACTCAGGAAATGGAATGGACTGCAGCAGGAAACCTCGGAGGCAGCAAGCTGGAATGGCAGAGGCAGGCCCACCTGGCGTGGCAAACAAAATGTAGCAGAAACTCTGGGGTGTGCCAGAAGCCACAGGGTGTCCAGGTGTTGGATGGAAGTGTAACAAGAAGCCCTGAAGCAGCAGCAGAGAACAGTGGGGCTGGGCAGGGAGTCACTCCTGTAATAGACTATGAACACGAAGAAAAGTTCCAATAGGAATTTATTACATTACAGCAGGCAAAGCAAAGGCAAATACAGCGCTGGACGGCAGGGGAGTCTCGCTCCACCAACTGCCGTGCCTTGGCAGGTTTTTCAGTCTTGCTTTTATCTTGCTTCTTTCCTCCGATGATGTATGTGTGACGTGTTGCTAGGAGGGTCTCTTTCTGTCCCTCGGTGGTCGCAGAGATGAAGGCTGTAGTTGTAAGCTGGAATTCCTGAAACTTAAAGCTGATTAAGCAAGTAGAGAAGGAATGGGCAAGGGTCTGTTTGCCTATAAGCTTAGATAGTGACATAGTAACTTCCTGTTATCTTGAGTTATTTGATCTCCAGTGAACAAAAAATAGTTAATGTTTATCACAACTCCCCTGGATAGCTCACCGGCAATGGCTGGTCCCAGGGTCAGGCTGCACAGAGGGGTCGGCCCCGGCATGGAGCCGGTTGGTTCCCAGCGCAGCACATGCTGGCTCTGGGCTCCCAAGTAAGCAAAGGAGCAGAGAAGAAAGCCAATAAGCTCCAGTCACAGTACTGAAGGGAAAAAATAAGAAAAAAGCCCAACCCCAAGGCAATAGTATTTGTAGCCAGAAACACCACTCCAAGTGGCCGTTGAGACCTTGTCCCCAACTCTTGCAGGAATACCAGGCAGTTCTCACCCATTGCAATACTCTTGGAGCTGGGGGGGGGGGGTTTGTTACCACTTGCTGGCACAGAACAAAAACAAAAACATGGATATGGGATAAAAACCATTCCCAAGATTATTATCCTTGCAGATGGGGGATCCATACAGATGATGTAAAGAAAAGAAGAGTTAGAAGGACACAAAGGCCAAAAAAGTAACCTGTGCCTAATTAAGGATCATTTAAGTATTAAAATGCATACTCATGCATATGCTAATAAGCTTAATGATGTACATATATGACTCTATTACTCAGCTCTCCGCTTAGATCATGCTATACATAAGGAGGAGAAGATGGGGCTGTATTTAAGGAGGGTAGAAATTTCACTGAGTTAGGAGGACTTCCCAAAAGACCTCAGAGACAGATGACAGGCTGCTCTCTTCTTCCTCCTCCCAGGCAGGGACACCTTCTTGGGAAGATTCTGCAGATTGTTATTATTATAGTTATTATTATTATTATCATCATTATTATCATCATTATTATTACCCGGGTTAGCACAATGTTATTAGAACCCTATCGCAGCTAGTGCATGTCTCAATGGCAATTCTGAATTTGTATTTCTGTAGCTTCAATAAACTGCATTATTCATGAATCTGTGCTCCTGAAGGTTTTTAGAGAACGCAATCAGATTTATAGTGCCAAATTGGTTGCAATTGGAAATTAAGCCTAACTCCACCCAGTCCCTCTGATCTCTGAGGACCAGCTGGAATGCAAGGGACTTTATTTTCTGCCAAATTTCTCACTCTTAACACAACAGCTTGGCCTCTAATTTTCACCCATAAATTCTCAACCTATTCATCACTGTCTTTCAGAGAGAGCTTTGTGCAGTCAAGCCCTCTTATTTCCAGTTTACATAGAAGGCCACCTCCACCTCTCCTTCCTTCTGACAAATTTATAGCCACTGATTGCAGAGCTACAATCATTTGAGTTGTCCCACCACATTTCTACTATAGTGATTACATTGTTACCTTTCCAGCTGCACAATGGCTTCCAGCTCCTCTTTCTTAAGTGTACTGCATACATTGGTACAGAGGCACTTCTGTTGGGCTGTTGACCACATCACTTTTTTGGAGGATCAAGCCCCAATTCCTTTGTGGCCTTTCTCAGATAGTCCCCTCTTGGTTCCCAATGCATTAGCAGCACCTGGCTCTTCTCTGTTGTTCAAAACTCCATCATCTTTCCCCACTGAGTCTTGTTTAAAGCCCTCCTTGTAACTCTGGTCAGCTTGCTGGCAAAGACCCTCTTGCCCTGCTTGGTCGCATGAATCCCATCAGCTCCTAACAGACCCAGCTTCTTAATGGTAGATCCATGATCGTAGAAGCTGAAACCTTGAATATGGTACCCACTATGCAGCCAGGCATTCAGCTGTTCAGTCCATCTCCTCTTTCCTGCACCCCTTCCTCAGGCTGGACACTGAAAGGGGACACTACCACCTGTGCTCCCAATCCTTTTAACACTGTTCCAACAGACATAATAGACTCCTGAGCGGGTTCTAAATTTCCTTGTCAGTCCCTACTCAGAAGAGTAGGAACAGCTGATTATCTATACCATTCACCAGCCTCGGCAGCCTCTCAGGGATGCCATAAATGCCAGCTCCTGGTAGGCAGCAGACTTCTCTAGAGAAATCATCTGGGCAACAAATGGGTGCCTCAGTACCTCTCAGGAGGGAATCTCCAATTATTAATACTGTAGGAGATAAGACAGCTACAGAAGCTGTTGAGTAGCACTGCAGACCTCCTGGCCCTGGTACAGCAGAAGCCGTGGGAGAGAGAAATTCAGAGCAAGAACAAGAAGTGCAGACACTATGCTTGACCACTCTGGTGCAAGAGGATGTTAGCAAGGACTTGATAGAGAACTATAAATACTGGTGATTAGTGTAATAAACTGGCTTTGCTTGCACACAGCATGGTCCGTCTCTCTCAATCGCCTCAATCATCTCAATCTTCTCCAGAGAAATCATTTGGGCAGCAAATGGGTGCCTCAGTGCCTCTCAGAAGGGAAATCTCCAATTACTAATCAGAGATGAGTACCTTTACATGCTTTTCTGGTGGCACTGGTTCTAACGTGGGTGGGTGATTAAATCAGCTTGGCATGGATAGCTTGTCCTGGGTCCTGTCCATTACTTATGTGCTCTTCAGTATCCAAACCAGGAGCATCCTGTCTGTTATGTAGGGACACTTCAGGAGATGGGGGAGGGTTATTCCTTCTACTTTGATGTCGTGGTTTGACTCTGGCCAAACATCAGGCACCCATGAAAGCCACTTGCTCACCCTCCCCTGCTACAGCTGGGCAGAGGAGAGAAAAAAATTAACAAAGGGTTCATGAATTAAGGACTAGAAGAGAAACACTCCAAGGGCAAAACAGGCTCAACTTAAGGTACAAAGTGAATTTATTGCTAACAGAATCAGAGGAGGATAGTGAGAAGTAAAATAAGCTCTTAATACATCTTTTTCTCCCCAGCCCCTCCTTCCTTCCCACCAACAGCACAGGGAGACAGAGCATGGGTGTTTTGGTCAGTTTGTCATTCGAGGTTTTCTTCTGCTGCTCTGAGAGAGGAGTCCTTCCCCTGTGAGACTGTGGGGTCCCTCCCACAGGAGAAAGTTCGTGAACTTCTCAAATGTGACTCCACTCTCATAAGCAGCAGTTGTCCCAAAACTGCTACAACCTGAATTCCTCCCACGGGCAAATAGTCCTTCCAAAAATGCTGCAGCGTGGGTCACTTTTCCACAGGGTGCAGTCCTCCAAGGACAGGCTGCTCCAGCCTGGAAGCAAGGGCTCTCTCTCTCTACCGGGTCTTCCACTGGACCACAGCCTCCTCTAGGCATCCACCTGATCTGGCATGAGGACCTCCCCCATAGGCTGCAGATGGATCTCTGCAAAAGGATTTTAGCTCATGAACTGGCGGAACTCATTGAGAGGGCTTTAAACTAGGTTTGAAGGAGGAAGGGAATGCATCTGGGCTCCCTGGAAGAAGACCCAAGGGTGGTAAGCTTGAGTCAGGGGTGAAATCAGTAGCCCAGCTGCAGTACATGTATATTAATGCATGCAGCATGGGTAACAAACAAGAAAAGCTGGAAGCCATGGTACAACACCAAAGCTATGATGTAGTCGCCATCACAGAAACGTGGTGGGATGACTCGCATAGCTGGAGCACTGCACTCAATGGCTACAAGCTCTTCAGAACAGACAGGAAAGGGAGAAGAGGTGGAGGGGTGGTGCTTTATATTAGGGAGGCTTTTGATGCCATGGGTATTGAAGCAAATGACGATGAAGTTGAGTGTCTATGGGTAAGAATTAAGGGGAAGGCCAACAAGGCTGACATCCTACTGAGAGTCTTTTATCATATACCCAACCAGGAAGAAGAGGTGGACAATTTATTCTACAAGCAGCTGGAGAATGTTTCAGGATCATCAGCCCTTGTTCTTGTAGGTGACTTCAACCTGCCAGACATCTGCTGGGAGCTTCACACAGCAGAAAAGAGGCAGTCCAGGAAGTTCTTAGAGTGTGTGAAGGACAACTGCTTGTTGCAGCTGGTGAGTGAGCCCACCAGGGGAGGGCTATGTTAGACATGTTGTTTGCAAATAGAGATGGGCTGGTGGGAGATGTGGTGGTTGGAGGCTGCTTGGGGCATAGTGATCATGAAATTATAGAGTTCTCGATATTTGGTGAAATCAGGAGGAACGTCAATAAGACTTTTACATTGGACTTCTGGGGGGCAGATTTGGCCTATTTAGGAGACTTAATCAGAAAGTTCCTTGGGAAGCAGCCCTTAAAAACAAAGGAGTTCAGGAAAGGTGGGTGTGTGTCAGGGGCTTTCCCCGACATTCAGGTGGTTTTAGAGTCTTTTGCCCTCTGCAAAGCTCTGTGCCAAACGGAAGAAAGAGACGGAGTCTTCAGGTTCTGGTTTTTCAAGGTTGCATGCTTTGTTTATTTTTTCTTATCTTACAATTTTCTCAGTGCCCCATAAAGGTCTTTGCAGCTGCTCGGGCATCTGGTGACTCCCCGACTCCGACTCCGACTCCTCCCGAACAGGGCTGTTGTTATCTTTTATACTAATTGCTACGTATTCTTTATCATTACTTGCCAATACCTATCACTTATACTAAACAGGTCATTTCTACTTTGACCCAATCTCTTTAAACTACTTTGTGCCACCGTCACTGCTGAAATGGAGTGAGGGAAGAAGAAAGAAGAAGCAGGAGACAACACCCCAAATCCTCCATCTTGCCCCCATTCACTTCAATGCTAAAAACCTAAATCTACTGTTTTTTCACCCTGTGATAAGCTAAACTACAATCTTTCACACTCTTGTGGCCTGCAATCCCTCCCGCAGTGCAGGAAGCCTTTCCCATGGACTGGGATCAAAGCCAATGTCCCTCTGGGCTCTGGGCCAGGGTCCCAGACCCCCCTGTCCAGGTTTCTGACCCTCCAGGGCAGCCAAAGGAATGCCCTGGACTCCAACATCTCCCCCTCCTGTTTGAACCAAAAACACCTCTTTGGCAACCCTGTCCATGGCCTGCCGTATGCATAGAAGCAAACACGGCGAGATCATGAGAAGGATTACAAGCCCTACTAAAATATATATAACTATTTTTAAAATTTCCTTCCACAATGGTGAAAGGTCAAACAAATTGAACACACCATCCATCCATGACCCAGTTACCTCTCCAAGTTTGTTCACACTCTCCTGTAATTGCTTGATCTTCTCATGAATGGATTTGGAATGATCTGACAAATTCATGCAGCACATTCCCTCAAATTCCTCGCACCCATGCCCGTGGGTCAGCAAAAGATAGTCAATCGCTGCCCTGTTTTGGAGACTTGCTCGTCTTACACTGTCAATGTCTAATAACATGTCACTCAGTGCAAGAGAGACAGCTCGGGCATGTTTGCTCAGCCAACAACCCACCCGATCCAATTGTGTCAAGGCTACTCCTGATGCTGCCTGTGGTGAAAAAATTGCAACCGCAATTCTTTGATCCTTGCTCTGTCACCCTGGTTTTTCTGAGTTTTTTAAAGCCTTTTGATTGTTCATAAAATGGAGTCAGACTTTTTAGCTACTGTACAATATTAGGAGCAGTTTTCACTTTTTCTCACACATGTAACATAAACAAATCCTTTGTTTTTCATTCTCTGTCCTTTGTTTGCATATTTCTAACCTGAAAACAATTGTAACTGACAGTTGGTCTGGCCATTCTGAGACGTTAATTTTGAGGAACTAAGGATTTTTTTTAGGAAAGTTAAGATAATAAGTTGCTGAACTAGCTGAAGTAGATAGGTAATCTTTGTTCGCAGTTAACAGAAGCCGGATCTTAGATAAGCTACCCCAGATCTTGTAACTCATTTCTTGTCAGGTTTATGTTTATGTAGTTGTCCTTGTCATGAAAAACAGAATGTGGTAAATAAGACATAAGATAGCTGCAGATTTCCTGCTTAAAGGACCCATTGAACACAGGAAACTGTAAGTTCTACCAAGGAATCATTTGTCACGAATGCATTGAAAAGGTAGAAAGGTCAGGACGAGGAAGACTCATCTTACTTCCTCATTTTAGGTGACCCCTCCCCAAAATAGACCCCCGACTCATTTTAAGAAACAAAGTACGCATGCTTAATAGCCTTTTTGCCAATTAGCATACGAAGCGAGGAATGGGAGGTGACAGGGGTATGAATATGCATTTGTATTTTGGATATTCAACACTTTTGTGAATAAAAGACTTTGTAATTACCTGTGAATTTCGCAGTGCGAATTAGGGAACTATCCCGCGTGCTGCCCGGCCGTAATAAACATACACTTTCTAACTTTAAACTGTTAGAGAGTTTTTGTCCGTCACAGTTGGGTATCGATACTAGATCAATACCCATATTTCTTTAATAAATCAATTCGGCTGAGGGGTGAAAACTGCAGAAGCCAGTCTTCAGCCAGACACACAAACGTATAAAAAGTGAGAAATAAACAGGCAGAGGGGCTCTCCGCCTTGGTTCTCAGCCTTGGCTCTCTCGAAGGAACAACTCTGCCCTGCGAAATTTCTCGCCTACGTGTGATTGCTTTGCGTATCCCAGTCACAAGTGGTGACCTTCAACGTGTGGAAGAAACAGTCTGGTGAGGTTTTCCTTCCCCTTTTCCCTGTTTTGTGCCTGCCATGCAGGATGCTCTGGTATTGGAGCTTTGGGAGGACCTCTTGAAGTGGAAACACGCTGAGGTCTCTCGGGAGGGGCTTCAGCGTCTGCTCACGTGGGGCAGATACCGTGGGCTCTTTCTCACGCCAAATGCTGTGCTCAGTCGGCAGGTGTGGTTCCTCCTGGGGGAACGTCTGATGGGCGCCCTTGAAATAGATTATGATGAGGAGATTGCAGACTTGTTGCTGCAGTGGAAGTTAGTTGAGTGGGCTGTGTTTAGGTCGAACCCCCCAGCTCGCAGGCTGCCAGCCCCGTTTCGAAGCAGGATGGGGAGCTGGAGGGGGGCGGGATCATTATGTCAGACCCAGAGGTATTGTCTGAGTCCGAACTTCAGCTCATTTGTGAGACGGACTCAGCCCCTCCCTCCCCGGTCCTTGTGCCGGGTGGTTTTTCCCCTCGGGCTCCGGCGCTGATCTTCGCGGGGTGGGGCGTGTCCCGACCCCGTCGGCGCTGCTCGGGCAGCGGGGGGGGCGGGACCCCTCCCAGCCCAGGGCCGGTCCCGCCTGTCCCCGCGCCGCAGAGCCACCGGAGCGGGGCGGGGCCACCTCCCCTCCATGCCTTTACGGCATTGGTGGGGGGGGGCGGACCGGGGGTGCGGCCCCCACTGTCATTTGACCGAGATTCGGTCACTGTGCATTGTCCATGCTGCCGCATGACCATCACTTATCCGATGGAATCGGGTGGAGTGGAGCACCCCGCTCTGCCACCCGGGCCAGGGCCGGAGGGGGCTGCCTTGGCCGCTTCTGTCCCCGCGCCGCCTGCTGAAGGGGCGCGGGGCGGGGACGCTGCCGGAGGCAAGGTCCCGGTCAGTCCTTCGATGGACACCTCCCCCAGGGGCGGGCTGACGGCTCTGCCCCGCTCGGGGGTGGCAGTGCCTGCAAGCCTCCGCCCCCCCGCAGGGACTCTTCTCGGGGGGGGTCCCGGACACTCCGCTCCCCACGCCAGCCCCGCGGGCTGTGGCTGGGGGCGGTGCTCACGGGGCGGGGAGAGACTCTGGTACGGCCAGCTCTGATGGGCTGCCGGCGGGGGACGACGCGACCCCTGGAGTGGCCGAGGTCGCCGTCTCTGCCTCAATACAGCCCGAGCTCCCCAGCTGCGCCGGGATGTGTACCCACTGCGGAGCCATCTGACCAGTCTCCGGTGACCGGTGCTGTGGCGCTGCTGGCGGGCTCCAGCCCCGCTGAGGATGCGGCGGGCCCGGCACCAGCGGCTGGTCCGGCCCCGCCTCCGCCTCCCGCTGCGAGCGTTACGGCGGCGGCAGGCGCCGAGGTGTTTAAGATCAGCGCGAACGGGGACACGGCCGGAATGTGGCCGGTTTTTGACAAGAGCAAAGGGTCCCGCGCCGTTGGCTCTTCGTCCACAGCCTGCTGGACGCTCCCCCCCTGTCAGGTGACCGTACGCCCGAGAGACCGTGGGCAGTTCTGGGGGGAAGTGAAAGCTAAGGTTGAAGGACTGAGTGATGGTGCTGATGCTGGTGCTGGACCTGCAGTGTCTGGTGTTCAGCCAGTCCCCAGCCGAGTGCCTGCCTCTGACCCTGTGGGGCCCACAGGGCAGGATAAGGCAGGTGCTGCTGCTTCATCTGAGGGTCTTCAGGCCTTCCCTGTCCTTCAGGGTGCTACTCATAACACCTATCAACCCTTGGCTTGGCAGGCCTTGACAGAACTGCGTGATGCAGTCAGGAAGTATGGTCTGGGCTCAGCTGAGGTGATGCAGGTTCTTCGTTATTTTAATGCCAGTCTTTTGACGCCCTTTGACATTCGGAGCTTGGCTCGGGCCCTTTTCCCACCGGTTGAATATGACTTCTTTGAGTATAAGTGGACTCAGTTGGCAGTCAGAGCGGTGGAACGGAATAGGACACTGGGTTTAGGTGATCCCAGGCGTATGGTTAATACTGATATGCTAATGGGAACAGGCAATTATACCAGGGCCGACGGGCAGGTGGGTTTTGAGCCCTTGATCCAGGAGCAGTGCCAGCAGACAGGCATGGCAGCCCTGGTTCAGACCATACAGCTGGCTACTCCACAGCAGTCCTTTGCAACTGTGCTGGCTTGAAGGCAAAACCAGAAAGAGACTCCAAGTCAGAAAAAACAATTTAATAGGAGAGGAAGAAAAAAAAGTAAAATAAAATAAAACACATGCAATGGTACAAAAGATCACTGACAGAGTCAGAATACAACCTGAAACCGTGGTGGTAGCAGTCCAGATGAAGTGGTCTTGTTGAAGTAGTGCTCCTGCAGAAAGGTCTGGTAGCTCTTGTCCTCTGGGAATCCAGTGGGTAAGGCTGCCTGTGCTGTCCCAGATGCCAGATTATATCCAGGTGGGAATGCTTGGCTCCTCCCCCTGGGCGGAGCATCTCACAATGGACTGATATCATTTTATCAGTTTTGTAATGGGTCCTTGATTGTCCATTAAACAGAGATAGCTCCTGGAGGGAGTTATCTATGAGTCATGCAGGAAGGCATTGATGGGCCATTAACAGAAGATAGTCTGGAGGGAGGGGGCAAGAGAAACACTGCCCAACCTAGTTTCAACATTTCATGTAGATGGTGATAGAATACATCCTTTGGGCACATTTTACATTGTAACCTAGGACATAATCCACCCCTTATTCTATGACCATCTACATCATACCTAAATTAATACATTCTTACAGCTAGATAGATAAATATACACATATACAGAATGAAACCCTACACCCAGTTCTCACTTAAAATTAGGTTTCCCTGTGGTACACAATGGGTTTCCCCATCTTTCTGCATTACCCACCAAGTGGAACCAGGTCCTTGAGCAAAAACAATCCCACGGATGGGTCTGCCTTTGCTTGATGTGGGATTAATCCAAACAGTTTTTCCTAAGATGCCTTTCATGTGTACCACAGGGACTTTATCTCCATCTACTGTGTACAAGGGTTCAGACTGGGCAGGACCAGCTCGATTGATTGACCCTCGAGTGTTGACCATCCAGGTGGCTTTTGCTAAGTTCAGTTCCCAATTTTTGAAAGTCCCCCCAATAAGCGCCTTCAGGGTAGTCTTAAGTAACCCATTGCACCGTTCAACTTTCCCGGCAGCTGGTCCATGATAAGGGATGTGATATATCCATTCAATGCCATGTTCTCTAGCCCAGGTGTTTATAAGGCCATTCTTGAAATGGGTCCCATTGTCTGACTCGATTCTCTCAGGGGTGCCATGTCTCCACAGGACTTCCTTTTCAAGGCCTAAGATTGTATTCCGAGCAGTAGCATGAGGCACAGGGTAGGTCTCCAACCATCCAGTGGTGGCTTCCACCATAGTCAGCACATAACGCTTGCCTTGGCGGGTTTGGGGAAGGGTGATGTAGTCAATCTGCCAGGCCTCCCCATACCTGTACTTCAACCATCGTCCACCGTACCACAGAGGCTTCACCCGCTTGGCCTGTTTGATTGTAGCGCAGGTCTCACAGTTGTGGATGGCCTGTGAGATGTTGTCCATAGTAAGGTCCACCCCTCGGTCACGGGCCCATCAGTATGTTGCATCTCTCCCCTGATGACCAGATGCATCATGAACCCAACGGGCTAGGAATAGTTCTCCCTTGTGTTGCCAGTCTAGATCCACCTGTGATACTTTCACCTTGGCGGCTTTGTCCACTTGCTCGTTGTTGTGATGCTCTTCATTAGCTCGACTCTTGGACATATGTGCGTCCACGTGTCGAACCTTCACGGTCAGCTTCTCTACTCAGGCGGCAATGTCTTGCCAAATCTCAGCAGCCCAGATGGGTTTCCCTCTGCGCTGCCAATTGGCCTTTTTCCAGTGATTCAGCCATCCCCACAGAGCATTAGCTACCATCCACGAGTCGGTGTAGAGATAGAGTCTTGGCCACGTCTCTCGTTCGGCAATATCTAAAGCCAGCTGGATGGCTTTAAGTTCTGCAACCTGACTTGATCCACCTTGTCCTTCAGTAGCTTGTGCAAATCGTCGTGTGGGGCTCCACACTGCAGCTTTCCATTTCCGGTTGGCGCCTACAATTCGGCAGGAACCGTCAGTGAAAAGGGCATATTGTCTTTCAGTCTCTGGTAGCTCGTTATACGGTGGGGCTTCCTCGGCACGTGTCACTTCTTCTTCTTCTTCTTCAGAAGATAATCCAAAAGTCTCACCTTCAGGCCAGTGAGTTATAATTTCCAGAATCCCAGGGCGATTCGGGTTTCCAATACGGGCACGCTGTGTGATGAGGGCAATCCATTTTGCTCCATGTGGTGTCAGTGGCATGATGGGTGGAGGGAACCTTTCCTTTAAACATCCACCCCAGCACCGGTAGTCGGGGTGCCAAAAGCAGCTGCGTTTCAGTGCCAATTACTTCTGAGGCAGCTTGAAGTCCTTCATAGGCGGCTAAGATTTCCTTCTCTGTGGGAGTGTAGTTGGCTTCAGATCCTCTGTAGCTTCGGCTCCAGAATCCCAGTGGTCGGCCCCGAGTCCCCCCAGGCACCTTCTGCCAAAGGCTCCAGGACAGGCCATTGTTCCCGGCTGCTGAGTAGAGCACGTTCTTCACATCTGGTCCCGTCCTGACTGGGCCAAGGGCTACCGCATGAGCGATCTCCTGCTTGATCTGGGCAAAGGCTTGTTGCTGTTCAGGGCCCCAGTGGAAATCGTTCTTCTTGCGGGTGACCAGGTAGAGAGGGCTCACAATCTGGCTGTACTCAGGAATGTGCATCCTCCAGAAACCTATGGCGCCTAGGAAAGCTTGTGTTTCCTTCTTGCTGGTCTGTGGGGACATGGCGGTGATCTTATTGATGACCTCAGTGGGAATCTGCCGCCGTCCATCTTACCACTTTACTCCCAGGAACTGGATTTCTTGAGCCGGTCCCTTCACTTTATTTCGCTTAATGGCAAAACCAGCTTTCAGCAGAATCTGGATGATCTTTTCTCCTTTCTCGAAGACTTCCCCTGCTGTGTTCCCCCATACAATGATGTCATCAATGTACTGTAGATATTCAGGAGCCTCACCCTTTTCCAGTGCAGTCTGGATCAGTCCATGGCAGATGGTGGGGCTGTGTTTCCACCCCTGGGGCAGTCGGTTCCAGGTGTACTGTACGCCCTTCCAGGTGAAGGCAAACTGGGCCCTGCACTCTGCTGCCAAAGGAATGGAGAAGAAGGCGTTGGCAATATCAATGGTCGCATATGTGGTGGTTTTAGGCAGATTTTGGCAGAAACTCTCCCACGGGGCCCCCTTCTCTTCCTTCAACTGGTTCGGGAAAAAAGATTTCCTCAGAGAGAAGTGGAAAAAACCTGTTTATTAAACAGGCAAAGCACTCCCAGCACAATACTCGATGACAAGAGCTTCGTGGCGCTTACGGAGGGATAACAAACTTAAAGAAAGTCTCCTCTTGAGGGTCGTCACTGTGCTCTACCGCTCCGTCTCCTCTGACGTTGGGAGAAAAGGAGATGTGCCGGGCTGGTCTTGGTGGGGTGGGTCCCCTGTGGAGGCTTCCCAGTGCTTCTCCAGGTTCTTAGTCCGGAGAGGCTGGAACAGTTCTGAGGAGAGGGCAAAAAAAGCAAAAAGGAAGGAAAAAAGGACAAAAAAAGAAAAAAAGAAAAAAAAGCAAAAAGCTTCAGCTATTCTACAGCGTCTAACTACGCTAGCACTAAATTAACTAACTGCCGGGGAAAAAACAACAGAGCTTCTTTCGTCTTGCCGTGTTCTAACTCTCCCGCTTTAAGGTCACTCCGATGAGCAGAGTTTTCCTGGGGAAAAACAAACTGCGCTTGCCCTCCCCCCTGCACCCAACAGACGATTGCGGATACACAGTCACTTCAGGACATCTTCTACCCCTTATCCCCATATCGTCGACTTACAGACAGAACTAATGTATATTTCACATAAAACTTCTAGCCATTCTCCTCACAAAAAAAAAAAAGAATACAAGCAATACTCATCATGCTCTTGTCATGTTCTACACTGAGCCACAGAATCCAGGCCCCAGGCTGCAGGGCAGCAGGATTCTTCTCTCACTTACTCATACCTTCAACACTTGCTCATATTTTTAACACTTAACACATACCTTCTCACTTACACATTTCCTTCTATTTCATTCTGTGTGGTTTAATGTATAGACAATGGCAATAGCATTCAGCAGACAGTGATGTTTGTAAATGATTCTCACCCAACAATCAGATCTCCTTGAGGTACACATCGTGTTGTTCCATCTTTCTGCATTATCTACTATGTGCAACCTGGTCCCTGAGCAAAGACAACTCCACGAATGGGTTTGTCTGTACTTGAGGCAGACTTGATCCACACTGTCTTCCTTAACAGACCTCTGGCATGCACTACTGGGACTTTATCTCTATCTATTGTATGCAGAGGCTCAGCCTGGGTGGGGCCTGCTCGGTTGGTGGAGCCTCGGGTGTTGACCAACCAGGTGGCCTTTGCTAAATGCTGCTCCCAATTTTTGAAAGATCCCCCACCCAATGCTTTCAACTGGGTTTTTAACAATGCATTGTGCCTCTCCACTTTGCCTGCAGCGGGTGCATGGTAGGGAATATGGTACACTCACTCAATGCCATGTTCCCTAGCCCAGGTGTTAATAAGGCTGTTCTTGAAATGAGTCCCGTTGTCTGACTCAATTCTCTCGGGGGTACCATGCCTCTATAGGACTTGCTTTTTAAGGCTCAGGATGGTGTTTCGGGCAGTAGCATGGGGCACAGGATAGGTCTCTAGCCACCCCGTGGTGGCTTCCACCATTGTGAGCACGTAGCGCTTGCCTTGGCGGGTTTGGGGAAGGGTGATGTAGTTAATCTGCCAGGCTTCCCCGTACTTATACTTGGACCATCGCCCACCATACTATAGGGGCTTCACCCGCTTGGCCTGCTTGATGGCAGCACACGTCTCACAGTCGTGGATAACCTGAGAAATACTGTCTAAGGTTAGATCTACCCCTCGGTCTCGGGCCCACTTATAAGTGGCATCTCTGCCCTGATGGCCTGAGGCATCATGGGCCCATCGAGCTAAAAACAACTCTCCCTTGTGTTTCCAATCTAAATCAATCTTTGACACTTCTATTTTTGCTGCCCGATCTACTTGCTCGTTGTTTCGATGCTCCTCATTAGCTCTACTCTTGGGGATGTGGGCATTTACGTGGTGGACTTTTACAGGTAGTCTCTCTACCCTGGTAGCAATGTCTTTCCACTCCTTAGCAGCCCAAATTGGTTTCCCTCCACGCTGCCAATTAGCCTCTTTCCACCTCTTCAGCTATCCCCACAGAGCATTGGCTACTATCCATGAATTGGTATAGAGGTAGAGCCTCGGCCACCCCTTTTTTTCAGCAATATCTAAGGCTAATTGAACAGCCTTGAGTTCTGCAAGTTGACTTGATTCACCCTCTCCTTCAGTGGTCTCGGCAACCTGTCGTGTGGGGCTCCACACTGCTGCTTTCCACTTCCGGTTCATCCCTACAATACGACAGGAACCGTCAGTGAAAAGGGCATAATGTGTCTCCTCTGCTGGCAATTGGTTGTATGGTGGAGCCTCTTCAGCCCGTGTCACTTGCTCTTGTTTTTCATCTGTGAGGCCAAAATTTTCACCCTCAGGCTAATTGGTAATTATTTTCAAAATCTTAGGGCGATTCAGTTTACCCATACGGGCGCGCTGCATAATAAGAGCAATCCACTTGCTCCATGTGGCATTAGTGGCATGATGGGTGGAGGGAACCTCCCCTTTGAACATCTACCCTAGCACAGGCAGTCGAGGTGCCAGGAGGAGTTGTGTCTCTGTACCAATCACCTCCGAGGCAGCTTGAACTCCTTCATAGGCGGCCAAGATTTCCTTCTCAGTTGGGGTGTAATTGGCTTCAGACCCTCTGTAACTTCGGCTCCAGAATCCCAGTGGTCGGCCTCGAGTCTCACCAGGCACTTTCTGCTAAAGGCTCCAGGACAGGCCATTGTTCTCGGCTGCAGAGTAGAGCACGTTCTTCACATCTGGTCTCGTCCTCACTGGGCCAAGGGCCACTGCATGAGCGATCTCCTGCTTGATCTGGGCAAAAGCTTGTTGCTGTTCAGGGCCCCAGTGGAAATCATTCTTTTTGCAGGTGACCAGGTAAAGAGGGCTCACAATCTGACTATACTGGGGAATATGCATCCTCCAGAAACCAATAGCACTGAGGAAAGCTTGTGTCTCCTTCTTATTCATTGGTGGGGACATCGCTGTAATCTTGTTGATGACCTCAGTGGGAATCTGCCGCCGTCCATCTTGCCACTTTACTCCTAGGAACTGGATCTCATGAGCTGGTCCCTTAACTTTACTCTTCTTGATAGCGAAACCGGCTTCCAGGAGGATCTGGATGATTTCCTTTCCCTTCTCAAACACTTCTGCTGCTGTGTTCCCCCACACAATGATGTCATCAATATACTGTAGATGTTCTGGAGCCTCACTCTTTTCTAGCGCAGTCTGGATCAGTCCATGGCAGATAGTGGGGCTGTGTTTCCACCCCTGGGGCAGTTGGTTCCAGGTGTACTGCACTCCCCTCTATGTGAAGGCAAACTGAGACCTGCATTCTGCTGCCAAAGGAATGGAGAAAAATGCATTGGCAATATCAATCGTGGCATACTATTTTGCTGCCTTGGACTCCAGCTCGTACTGGAGCTCCAACATGTCTGGCACGGCAGCACTTAGTGGTGGTGTCACCTCATTCAATGCACGATAGTCTACAGTTGAAAATATACTTCCCTCTAGCCACCCCCCAGCTCTCGCTAGCTCAGTTATTCAGGGGTTTTAGGGAAATATATTTCAGAGAGACAGAATAGAGATTTCAAAAGAGTGGCTCTCACCCCCAGCTTCCGTCCAAGCTTTATTCTCGATGTGATGTTCCAGGAGGCCGAGGAGAGAGAGAGAGAACCAGGAAGAAACAGGGGTATATCTAGTTTTTGGCCAAGGAAAGATATTGGCCCTGAGCCAATAGGGTCAGGAGTAGGTATGATAGGGAAAAAGGGTTGAACTACATAGCACAGGTTTCAGGGGGACTCTGAGGGGAAAAACCATTCCTCAGAGGAACACAACATCTCCCCCTTTTTTGTTTAAGACCATTAGAAGAAGAACATTAGGTTACACGGAATGTGGGTTTTCCCACCAATTACAATTGGTGGGGGAGCCAACCTGCTTTAGGTTTGCCAACTCTATGTGGTTGACTTCTGAGGTAGAAGGTATGAGACTATTGATAGCCTTGAAAATCAAACAGCGTAGTATCCCGAACGCTATTGTTACAAGGAAAAGAATAACAAGAAATAACAAAATTGTTTTAACTATAGAAGTCCACCACCCTGTAAGTCCCCAGCCTTTGCACAGTTCTTTGATCCAGTCCTCAGATTCTTGCTTCACTTGTCCGATCAAGCTGTTCATGCTTCGAATGGCAGCATGGATGTTTGGAGCCTTCGAGGTCAGGTTTAGGCAACACAGTCCTTCAAATTCCTGGCATTCATGTCCATGAAGTAACAAGAGATAATCTATAGCAGCACGGTTCTGGAGAGTGGCCTGTCTGGTAATTTCCTCATCTTCTAGGAGAGCTGATGGCGGTGGACGTTAAATTTGCCTGTTTGACTACCCAGCACTCTAGATGGCCCAGTTCACCTAGAGCTTTAGCTGCTGCGACCCACGGAAGGAACAGGGACACAGCGACTCTTTTTGACTTGGCCCAAAGAAAAATTTCTGAATTACAATTTGGATCCAATTGGTCAGCACTCCTCTTTTGAATTTTGTTTGCTGATTTGTTTTTGTGAGTCCATTCACCAATTAAAGTTTGGTTGGGTGTCAATACAGACAACCGCCCTATGGTACATGGCCCTCCTAAAAGCCGAGACGGAATTCCTGCCCATAATGGAATTCCTACCAGACAGGTGGACATAGGATTCTCTGTTGATGCAGTGGACAAACATATGTTTTCCTGCGGAAGTGTCTGTGCCAAGGTCACCCAGACATTTTGACGCGGCTGAGGGATGATCCATGCAGCTGCCAGACTGTTCAGCAACAACAAGATGACAACTTGTATGGGGTTCATCACAGGGTTGAGTGTGAGGTAGGCTTTCTCTAAAAAGAAAAACAAACATTTTTAAAACATGTTAAAAGTTTCTGTTTCTGCCTGAAGGAGTCCACATCTAGGAAGATTCTTTTTCTTCCATCCAGCGGCGTCTTCTTTTGGATGCAACGGCTACTTGCCTCTTATCCCCTTCTGCTGGAGCTGGATTTTTAGGGACAAAAGGTTTCACCCACTTCTGGGGAATTCACTGAGGGCCTGAGGGAGTGGCCACGCACGCATAGCCACGACCCCAGGTCACGAGCTCATAGGGACCTTTGGTTTCCCAAGTTTCTGGATCCCTAATCATGACTGGTGGACGCTGAGACAATTTGAACTGATTGCCACTGTTAAAATGGCGTACCACTGGTGGACTCATGTTTTCAAAGGAACAGTTCAGAAAATTGATGGTAAACATGGCTTTGCAGAGTTTCTCATGTGGAGACATCCACACAGTTGTACTACTCTGTCTAGCCAGGACCTGTTTGAGCGTCTGATGTGCTCGCTCAACCACAGCTTGACCTGTGGGGGAGTGAGGGATGCCAGTCTTATGTTCCACTCCCCACTGCTGGAGAAACTCCAGGAACCCCTTGGACGTGTACGCTGGGCCGTTATCAGTTTTGATTTCTTTTGGAATCCCCAACACTGAAAAAGCTTGCACTAGGTGTTTCTTGGCACGTTCAGTCTTTTCCCCTGCATGGGCAGAGGCATACACTGCACCTGAATGTGTGTCAATGCTTACATGAACATATTTGAGGTGTCCAAAACTAGGAATGTGCGTGATGTCTGTCTGCCATACCTCACAACTGCCAAGGCCCTGGGGGTTAACTCCCATACCCATCGATGGCATCGCTTGGACCTGGCAGTTGGGACAGGTGGCCACAATGGCTCGAGCCTGGCTCCGTGTTAGCTGGAACTGACGGATCAGGCCTGGCACATTCTGATGGTATTGTTGGTGACTCAGCTTTGCCTGTTGGAAGATATCAGGGAGACGTGCATTTTCAACAGGTGCAGCAAGGGAATCTGCCTGACGATTCCCCTCTGCAACTTCACCTGGCAAATCCGTGTGTGATCTTACATGCATCACATAGAACGGATGTTCTCGATGAGAAATTAAATAAATTAGCTTTGAAAGCAATCTGAAGAGATGCTCATTGTCAATTTCTTTGAGCACAGCCTGCTCCGCTCTGAACACTACCCCCGCCACGTAAGCAGAGTCTGTTACCAAATTAATTGGTTCCGAGAACTTCTCAAAGGCTCTTACCACTGCAGCTAGTTCAGCCACTTGGGGGGATCCCTCCACAAACTCCACATCAGCTTCCCAACGCTGAGTCTGAGGATTTCTCCAAGTCATCACTGACTTGTGGGAAGCCCTGGATGCGTCCGTGAACACTGTGAGAGCCTTGAGTGGTCTCCGACTCCTCTTCTCATGAGGAATGAGGTGGAATTCCTCATTGAGCAACTTGTGAGATGGGGCATGGACTGATATTTGTCCCCTGTAGCTGTCCAGAGACAATTGGAGACTGGCATTGCTCTGGAGCAAATGCTCAAACATCTCTTTGGTCCATCTCTTGGGAGAGTTCCTTCCCTCCTTAGAAAGTTTGACCGGAAGGTGAATACATGTAAAGTCACAACCAGCCAGCTCACACAATCTCACCCTTGCCTTCCGAATCAGTTGAGCTATCAACTCTTGTGGCTCAGTGATTGTGCTGGCTTGAAGGCAAAACCAGCGAGAGACTCCAAGTCAGAAAAAACAATTTAATAGGAGAGGAAAAAAAAAGTAAAATAAAATAAAACACATGCAATGGTACAAAAGATCACTGACAGAGTCAGAGTACAACCTGAAACCGTGGTGGTGGCAGTCCAGATGAAGTGGTCTTGTTGAAGCAGTGTTCTTGCAGAAAGGTCTGGTAGCTCTTGTCCTCTGGGAATCCAGTGGGTAAGGCTGCCTGTGCTGTCCCAAGGCCAGATTATATCCAGGTGGGAATGCTTGGCTCCTCCCCCTGGGCGGAGCATCTCACAATGGACTGATATCATTTTATCAGTTTTGCAATGGGTCCTTGATTGCCTATTAAACAGAGATAGCTCCTGGGGAGAGTTATCTATGAGTCATGCAGGACGGTATTGATGGGCCATTAACAGAAGATAGTCTGGAGGGAGGGGGCACGGGAAACAGTGGTGCACAACAACATTTCATGTAGATGGTGATAGAATACATCCTTTGGGCACATTTTACATTGTAACCTAGGACATAATCCACCCCTTATTCTATGACCATCTACATTATACCTAAATTAATACATTCTTACAGCTAGATAGATAAATATACACATATACAGAATGAAACCCTACACTCAGTTCTCACTTAAAATTAGGTCTCCCTGTGGTACACAACGGGTTTCCCCATCTTTCTGCATTACCCACCAAGTGGAACCAGGTCCTTGAGCAAAAACAATCCCACGGATGGGTCTGCCTTTGCTTGATGTGGGATTAATCCAAACAGTTTTTCCTAAGATGCCTTTCATGTGTACCACAGGGACTTTATCTCCATCCACTGTGTGCAAGGGTTCAGACTGGGCAGGACCAGCTCGATTGACTGACCCTCGAGTGTTGACCATCCAGGCGGCCTTTGCTAAGTTCAGTTCCCAATTTTTGAAAGTCCCCCCACCGAGCGCCTTCAGGGTAGTCTTAAGTAACCCATTGCACCGTTCAACTTTCCCGGCAGCTGGTGCATGATAAGGGATGTGATATATCCATTCAATGCCATGTTCTCTAGCCCAGGTGTTTATAAGGCCGTTCTTGAAATGGGTCCCATTGTCTGACTCGATTCTCTCAGGAGTGCCATGTCTCCACAAGACCTGCTTT
Organism: Hirundo rustica; assembly: GCF_015227805.2. NCBI lineage: Eukaryota > Metazoa > Chordata > Aves > Passeriformes > Hirundinidae > Hirundo > Hirundo rustica. Next base: position 24,288,981 of record NC_053487.1, on the reverse strand, counting down.
TCAAGGCCTAAGATAGTATTCCGAGCAGTAGCATGAGGTACAGGGTAGGTCTCCAACCATCCAGTGGTGGCTTCCACCATGGTCAGCACATAGCGCTTGCCTTGGCGGGTTTGGGGAAGGGTGATGTAGTCAATCTGCCAGGCCTCCCCATATCTGTACTTCAACCATCGTCCACCGTACCACAGAGGCTTTACCCGCTTGGCCTGTTTGATTGCAGCGCAGGTCTCACAGTTGTGGATGACCTGTGAGATGTTGTCCATAGTAAGGTCCACCCCTCGGTCACGGGCCCATCGGTATGTTGCATCTCTCCCCTGATGACCAGACGCATCATGGGCCCAACGGGCTAAGAATACTTCTCCCTTGTGTTGCCAGTCTAGATCCACCTGTGATACTTTCACCTTGGCGGCTTTGTCCACCTGCTCGTTGTTGTGATGCTCTTCATTAGCCTGACTCTTGGACACATGTGCGTCCACGTGTCGAACCTTAACGGTCAGCTTCTCTACTCGGGCGGCGATGTCTTGCCAAATCTCAGCAGCCCAGATGGGTTTCCCTCTGCGCTGCCAATTGGCCTTTTTCCAGTGATTCAGCCATCCCCACAGAGCATTAGCTACCATCCACGAGTCGGTGTAGAGATAGAGTCTTGGCCACTTCTCTCGTTCGGCAATATCTAAAGCTAGCTGGATGGCTTTAAGTTCTGCAACCTGACTTGATCCACCTTGTCCTTCAGTAGCTTGTGCAACTCGTCGTGTGGGGCTCCATACTCGCATACCCTTTTGCTGCCTTGGACTCTAGCTCGTACTGAAGCTCCAACATGTCTGGCACAGCAGCACTTAGTGGTGGGGTGACTTCATTCAGAGCACGGTAATCCACAGTCAGTCTCCATTCTCCACTGGACTTACGCACTGGCCATATAGGGCTGTTGAAAGGTGAACGAGCCTTGCTGACCACCCCTTGGCTCTCCAGTTTCCGAATCATCTCATGGATAGGAATCACAGAGTCTCTGTCGGTGCGGTATTGCCGTCGGTGTACTGTTGTTGTGGCGATTGGTACCTGTTGTTCTTCAACTCTTAGTAGTCCCACAGCACAGGAGTCATCTGAGAGACCAGGCAAGGTACTCAGTTGTCTGATGTCTTCTGTCTCTACAGCAGCTATCCCAAAAGCCCAGCGATATCCTTTTGGATCTTTGAAGTATCCATTTCTGAGGTAGTCTATGCCAAGGATGCATGGGGCCTCTGGGCCAGTCACGATGGGGTGTTTTTGCCACCCATTCCCGGTTAAACTCACTTCGGCCTCCAATACAGTCAGCTGCTGGGACCCTCCTGTCACTCCAGAAATAGAAATGGATTCTGTTCCTACATACCTTGATGGCATCAGGGTACATTGGGCACCAGTGTCAACCAAAGCCGTATATTTTTGTGGATCAGATGTGCCAGGCCATCGGATCCACACAGTCCAATAGATCCGATTGTCCCTTTCCTCTACCTGGCTAGAGGCAGGGCCCCCCTATTCCTGGTCATGGTACACATTGCTTTCTTCCTGTAAATATGTTCCTGAGGTCCCTTCAAGTGGATCAGTCATATCATTCTTCTTATACTGTCTGGGGTTCTGTGCCTTTGAGACTGGAGAAGTGTTGGCTCTAGATGAGCTCTTTGTGGTAGGTGTCTCTCTCTTCAGTTCACGTACCCGGGCTGCTAAGGAGGAGGTGGGTTTTCCATCCCAATTCCTCATGTCTTCTCCATGTTCCCGAAGAAAAGACCAGAGGTTACCCCGTGGAGTGTATCCTCTCTCCCTGGCTGGTGGGTACCTGCTCCTAATGGCAGAGACTCTTGTTGGTTCTGGCGAGATGTGGTAAATTTCTTCCTTAAGTTCCTTTTTTAGTTTCTGATGGCCCTCTTCAATCAAGCTCCGGACTTGCTCAGCCAGCCTTGTTTCCATGGATGAGACATGGGTACGAAATGGGGCAGTGACAGTGTCCTCGTAAATTCTCAGTTTATTGACCAAGACGCCCACCTTGTCCTCACCTTCCCTCCATTGCAGCGTTGCCAGGTAACGGGAGTACATCTCTGGTCCAAGCTGTGCAAATCTCAACCACATCTGCGATGTGCACTGGACATCATCTGGGCTTTTAGGAAATCTCTCGTCTTCTGAGAAAATGATCTCCAGCACAGCCAATTCCCTCAGGCATCGGGTACCTTGTTCCATTGTGCTCCATTTTCCTTGGTGCACCTGGAGGTCTTCTTTACAAAGGTATCTGTCCCTCACACTTGTTAGCAGTCGCCGCCAGAGGCTGAGTTTGTTGGGTTCTCCCGATCCCCTGGTCAATGACCACATCCCGAGACAGCGATCCCAGTTGCCTGGCCTCACTTCCATCCAGAATGGTGTCATTGGCTGCAGCGTCCCAGATGCGGAGCAGCCAGGTCAGGATGGACTCATTTGTCTGGCGGGTGAATTCCCTCCGCAGGTCACGCAGTTCACCCAGGGATAGAGAGCGGGTGATGATCTCTGGCTCTGTCTCTTCTGCTGGGTGCGAAGGTCCTGCCACATCCTCATCAGTCATTATGCGGACTGATTTGCTCTTTGATTTCTTCTTCTGAACAGGGGCAACTGCCACTGGTTTAGGTTGTTCTGCTTCGGTGACAGTTTGTGTGGAGATGCTGATGGCACTTTTGGTTTCTTTCTCCTCTGTGACAGCTTGTGTAGACACTGACACTGTTGCTTTGTTTTTGGTTCCTTTCTCCTCTGTGATGGTCTGAGTAGATGCAGAAACTGTTGCTTTGTTTTTGGTTCCTTTCTCTTCTGTGATGGTCTGAGTAGATGCAGAAACTGTTTCCTCTACGACAGTTTGTGTAGACACGGATGCCGTTGTTTTGCATTTGTTTCTTTTTCCCTCCTCCTCAAGGAGACGCTGCACCACCCCATGTAGTGTTTGATTTCTAAACATGGTGAGCATGGTGCAGGCCGTGCAGAGAAGGCAAAGCAGAACTAACAACAATATTATGCTGTCCTTGGCACCTAGAGAGAACTCAATACTTTTGAAAACTGCTGTGCCATACCTAAAAGACTGGAAAAAATCATTCTTTACCCCTCCCCACAGGGGCTGGGTGCGATTATTGAGAGCCCAGATGTAGCATTCTGGACCAGGACAAGAACACAAAATAGAGTATATATTCCGAATGATGCTCATTGCCTCAGAGGTTATCATACAATAAACATAATAGACCAATACAGCAATTCTGGTACCATACCCTGGTCTACACATGAGCATTAAGACCGGCAAATACTGCCCCATGTGTGGGAAAATGTAGAGAGCTAGGTATAAGATATATGAAAGCATGTTGAGCATCATAGCGGACAGCTGTTTCTTTTTTCCTCACTACAAAATTGTAATTCTGACTTTTCTCAGTACCTCCTGCCCCACGTTGGGCACCAAAATATATGTGCTGGCTTGAAGGCAAAACCAGCGAGAGACTCCAAGTCAGAAAAAACAATTTAATAGGAGAGGAAAAAAAAAAAGTAAAATAAAATAAAACACATGCAATGGTACAAAAGATCACTGACAGAGTCAGAGTACAACCTGAAACCGTGGTGGTGGCAGTCCAGATGAAGTGGTCTTGTTGAAGCAGTGTTCTTGCAGAAAGGTATGGTAGCTCTTGTCCTCTGGGAATCCAGTGGGTAAGGCTGCCTGTGCTGTCCCAGATGCCAGATTATATCCAGGTGGGAATGCTTGGCTCCTCCCCCTGGGCGGAGCATCTCACAATGGACTGATATCATTTTATCAGTTTTGTAATGGGTCCTTGATTGTCCATTAAACAGAGATAGCTCCTGGAGGGAGTTATCTATGAGTCATGCAGGAAGGCATTGATGGGCCATTAACAAAAGATTGTCTGGAGGGAGGGGGCAAGGGAAACACTGCCCAACCTAGTTTCAACATTTCATGTAGATGGTGATAGAATACATCCTTTGGGCACATTTTACATTGTAACCTAGGACAGCAACGATCGTCCAGGGAGGCGATGAGCCCTTCCTGTGCTTTGCAGGATGTCTGACTGCTGCAGTTGAGAAGCAGGTGAGTGATCCTGCTGCAAGGAAGCTCATGCTTCCGTTCCTTGCTCGAAGCAACTGCAATGCTGTTTGCAAGAGGATAATTGAGGCACTTCCAGGGAAACCATCCATGTCAGAGATGGTTGAGGCCTGTGTGAGGGTAACCCCTTCCAGCCAACAGATGGTTGCCATAGCTACGGCTGTACAGCCAGCCATGACAACGGTTGTGCAACCGACAGTGGCTACGGCTGTCCAACAAGCCGTGCCTGCAGCTGTGCAGCCAGCTGTGGCTACGGTTGTCCAACCGACGGTGGCTGCAGCGGTCCAGCCGGCCGTGCCTGCGGCCGCGCAACCGGCTGTGGCTGCTGCTGTGCAGCCTGCTTGGGTTGTTCCCCAGGGGGTGCACTAGCAGCAATGGGGTGCTCGGGCCAGGAAGAAACAGGGCAGAAAGGCACAGAAGCCTACGGCTGTCTTGTTTCATTGTGCACGATGTGGAAGGCCGAATCACGCTGCGAATGCGTGTAAGGCAACAGTGCACGTGAATGGTCATTCGTTGGTCAGTTCGGGAAACGCAACGCGGAGCGCGAAGGCGAGACGCGTGCTGACACAAATGTCTCTGCCTCAGCCCCAACCAATGGAGATCTGCTCAGCAGGCTTGCAGCCAGCACCCGCGGTTCAGCAGGTGTTGATGTCAGCACAGCCGAGTCTGTCGTGATTGATTCGGACAAAATACACAAGGTTCCCCTGGATGCCTTTGGTCCCTTGGGTGATGGCATGAGTGCCTTCCTGATGGGGAGGTCCAGTGCCACCATTCAGGGTATCATGGTGCACCTGGGTCTGATTGATGCGGATTTTTCAGGGCAGATTCATGCAATGGTCTCCACACCCACCCCCCCTCTGACTATCCCAAAAGGCACACGAATTGCTCAACTTGTTCCTTTTAAGTCTTCTGTTTCCAGGACCGAGGACCGAGGACCGAGGACCGGTTGGGAGGTGACTGCGGCTTCGGCTCTACTGGGCCGCCTCAAGTGCGCTGGACTGTTGTCCTGACCAAAGACCGTCCTGAGACACTGTGTACCGTGTCCATGGCTGGTGCCACGCCGTCGGAGATTCACCTTCGTGGCCTCCTAGATATCAGGGCCGACGTGAGCATCCTCTCTCTGGCTGCTTGGCCCCCGCAGTGGCCTTTGAGCCTGGCAAAGTCATCGATCTCGGGCTTAGGAGGAACGAAGCAATGCTACGTGAGCCAGAATCCCGTGGCCGTCACGAACCCGGAGGGACAGACAGCCATAATTTGGCCTCATGTTACTGAGATTCCTCAGAACCTCTGGGGGAGGGATGTTTTGGCCGCGTGGGGGGTGCAATTGGGAACGGATTTTTGATTGGGGCCACTGTGATGAAGGGCACAGAATGTCCCACGCCTCCTTTACGGTGGCTGGTGGACAGACCCATCTGGGAGAACCAGTGGCCCCTCCCTCATGACAAGCTAGCTGCCCTTTGTGAACTCGTACAGGAGCAGTTGGATCAGGGGCATTTGGAACCATCTACCAGTCCCTGGAACACTCCTGTCTTTTGTATCAAAAAGAAGTCTGGGAAATGGAGGTTGCTACAAGACCTCCGAAAGGTCAATGCCGTGATGGAAGGCATGGGGACATTGCAGGTGGGCATGCCATCGCCTACCATGCTTCCTGTGGACTGGCCGGTCCTCATTGTGGATCTGAAGGATTGTTTTTTTACGATCCCTCTGCATCCTGATGACAGACCAAAATTTGCCTTCACGGTACCAACAATAAATAATGCCGAGCCTGCACAGTGATATCAATGGAAAGTTTTGCCTCAGGGCATGCGAAATTGCCCCAGTGTTATGCCAATGGTATGTAGCCCGTGCCTTGTCTGGAGTTCGCAAGCAGTTTCCTGGTGCTCACATCTATCATTATATGGACGACATTTTGGTGGCTATGCCCACCCAGGAAGAGCTGCTGAGGATACAGCCTCAGTTGTTGAATGCTCTGCATTCACATGGACTGCAGGTGGCTCCAGAAAAGGTACAACAACAACCTCCCTGGAAATATTTGGGGGTCAAAATTCTGGAATGGACAATCCGTCACCAGGAGGTGCAATTTGTGCAATTGGTGAAGACACTGAATGATGCTCAGAAGCTGGTAGGTGTTATCACTTGGTTACGTCCTTACTTGGGACTGACCACAGCACAACTGTCTCCCTTGTTTGAATTGCTGAAAGGGGACACTGATTTAAAGTCACCTTGTGATTTGACCCCTGAGGCACGAAAAGTGCTGGAGGAGGTTCAGCAAGGTGTTTTGACTTGCCAGGTGTACCGCATTGAACCTTCCATTGATGTCACTGTGTTCATTACCACTCCTGATTTACATCCTACAGGTATCATCGGCCAATGGAATGATGATTGGACTGATCCTCTGCACATCTTGGAATGGGTCTTCCTGCCTCATCAGCAGCATAAGACAGCGACGGCGCTGTTTGAATTGATTGCGCGCTTGATAATCAAGTGCCGGCAACGCTGTTTGCAATTGATGGGTGCACATCCCTCAAAGATCATACTCCCGGTTCAGAGGGAGGAATTTGATTGGAGCTATGCAAACAATGTTTCGCTGCAAAGTGCTCTTGAGGGTTTTTCAGGGCAGATCACTTACCATCTGCCTAGCCACAAGTTATTGCAAGTGGCGAAAAATACTCAATTTTCTTTACGACCCAAAAATAGCCAAGAGCCAGTGCAAGGACCCACCGTCTTCACTGACAGTTCGGGCAAAACAGGAAAAGCCATTGTTACCTGGCAGGATGGATCTGAGTGGCAGGTTTTGGAAGGCCATGAGGATGGGTCAGCCCAACTAGTTGAACTAAGGGCTGCTGTCATGGCATTTGAGAAATTTTCCCAGGAACCTTTCAATTTGATCACGGACTCCGCCTATGTTGCTGACATCGCACAGCGATTGGGTTGTTCAGTTTTGAAGGAGGTCAGTAACCGTGCCTTGTTTAATTTACTGAAGGCCCTGAGGTTTGTAATTCAGGCCAGAGTTCATCCATATTACGTTCTGCATGTACAGAGTCACACTAAATTGCCAGGGTTTGTAGCGGAAGGTAACGCAAGGGCTTACAAGTTGGCTCACCCAGCGTGGGTAGCCCCTCAGCCTGACGTGCTCGCGCAGGCCAAGGCATCGCATGGGTTTTTCCACCAAAATGCGCATACGCTGCAGAAGCAGTTCCAACTGACGGCCACTGAGGCTTGTGAAATTGTCGAGTCGTGTGACGACTGTCACGCTCTTGGTGCGCCATTGCCGGCAGGGGTTAACCCCAGAGGCCTTAAAGCCTTGGAGCTTTGGCAGACCGATGTCACCCAGGTCGCCGAGTTTGGCCGGCTCAAGTATGTGCGTGTCACGGTGGACACGTTCTCCTCTGCGATGTGGGCTTCTGCTCACACAGGAGAGAAAGCCCATGATGTCATTGCCCACTGGAGGCAGACCTTTGCTGTTCTTGGCATACCTTCTGCTGTGAAAACCGACAATGGTCCTGCTTATGCCTCGCAGAAGGTACGGCAGTTCCTACAGTCATGGGGTGTGTCACATAACTTTGGCATCCCTCATTCTCCGACGGGACAGGCGATTGTAGAACGCGCTCATGGTACACTCAAGCGTGTTCTTCAAAAACAAAAACGGGGAATGCAGGGTGAAACCCTGCACAGTCGGTTGGCAAAGGCTTTGTACACCATCAATCACCTTACAGTGCCGCAGAACTCAGATAATCCTGTCATTTTGAACCATCATCTCTCGTTGCAGGCTTCGGACGGTGAGCAACAGCCTCGAGCGAAGGTACGGGTCCGAAATTTAGTTACCAAGCAATGGGAAGGACCCTATGACCTAATCGCTATGGGGCGTGGGTATGCGTGTGTGTCCACGGACACTGGGACACGCTGGCTACCTTCAAAGTGTGTCCGTCCTGACCTGCGACCACAGAGGCAGAATTCAGCTGACAGGCAAGGTGGAAGCCGTGATCAACTTGAAAGTCACCAAGTGGATGAATCCTCGAGTGATCACTCTGATGATTCCTCCACAGACAGTGATTGAATTTGTATATATTCCCTTTGTAAATTTGTTCATTTTTCTTTTTCTATTTTTCTTTTTTTGTAAAGTTAAAAGGGTGAGATGTCACCCTGGTTTTTCTGAGTTTTTTAAAGCCTTTTGATTGTTCATAAAATGGAGTCAGACGTTTTAGCTACTGCACAATATTAGGAGCAGTTTTCACTATTTCTCACACATGTAATATAAACAAATCCTTTGTTTTTCATTCTCTGTCCTTTGTTTGCATATTTCTAACCTGAAAACAATTGTAACTGACAGTGGGTCTGGCCATTCGGCTGAGGGGTGAAAACTGCAGAAGCCAGTCTTCAGCCAGACCCACAAATGTATAAAAAGTGAGAAATAAACAGGCAGAGGGTTCTCCGCCTTGGTTCTCAGCCTTGGCTCTCTCGGAGGAACAACTCTGCCCTGCAAAATTTCTCGTCTATGTGTGATTGCTTTGCGTATCCCAGTCACATTGCTCCATGTGTGAACATCATCATCACAATTTGGATCATACATTTTGACAGATCTTTTCCCTCTATATTTTAGTTCTCTCATCAATGTCATGTTGGGTGTTAGCAATGAAAGCATTCCAATGCTGCATGGACCACCTGTGGCATTTGCGGGGATTGTGGGCCAAATTTTGTCCCCACAAATTAAAAAGTTTCCTCTTGGCAACTGTGCAGGAACACGATTGGATGGCTTGTCAAACATCTTAGTGTGATTACACCAAGATGATGAATTTCTGTAAAAATTGAGGTTTGGAGTGACGTCTATAGTTTTATTTTGTGCCACTCCAGAAAGGCCGAATTTCACACAAAATTGCATTTGGACCGATCCAAGAATTTCCAGTTCCTGAGGTTCAAAAGAAGCCACAGGAAGGAACTTTGTCCAAACATCCCATTGATCCGCTGGATTTACAATGGATTTTGAAATCACTGGAGGGATGTTTTCTGGAATCGGCCATTTGCTCACTGGCAACCCCACTAAACATGTTGAAAAGGGTTTCCCTGGCTTTGAGTGTGTCAGGCAGATGGTATCCAAACCTGATGCATTGGCTAGAGTTTCCCAAACATTCTCTTTTGGTTGAGCCACGGGCGAAACTGCTGCATTGCTCAAGGCAACCAAGGAGAGAATGAGGCACAAGGATAGTTCTTTCATTTTCAATGGCCCTTTTCCCATGGGAATCCCTAAAAATGCAACACCACCCAAGCCCCAAAGAAAACTCAAGTCCCAGAGTCTCTTTTGCACATAGAACGAAGGGATGTCTGCTGTCTTGACACCGGCTCACGTCTGCGTGCCCACTTCTCTTCCTCCAGTCTTGGGGTCCGCCTCTGCTTGCGTCTGGATTCGGTACGGTTTCACGTGCCTCGCCGCCAGCCACTTCAGTCCAACTGCTGTGGAGACACAAGCATATCCCTTGCCCCAAGTTATTAATTTGAATGGCCCTTCAATCTGCCCTGTTTCTGGGTTTCTGACCAAAACCAAAGGATTTCCCTTCAGTTTCGCTCTCATGCTGTTTGAAAAATGCCTGATAATTGGTGGAGTTGGCTCTGCAAAAGAGCAATTTAGAAAATTCAACACATACAAGGCTTTATTCAAGCGCATGTATGGTGTTGCTTCTGCTTCTCCTCTTTTTTGTCTGTCCAAAAGGGATTTCAATGTGTGATGTGTCCTTTCAATAATTGCTTGACCAGTTGGAGAGTGTGGGATACCAAAGGTATGATGGACACCCCACCTCTTCAGGAATTTGTCAAGCACTTTCTCTATATATGTTGGTCCGTTATCTGTTTTGATTTCTTGCGGCATGCCCAATGATGCAAATGCCTGCAAGAAATGTTGACAAGCATGTTGTACTGTCTCACCTGTGTGCAATGATGCAAAGACTGCACCTGAAAATGTGTCAACTGAAACATGAACATTTTTGAATTTCCCAAAGGATGGATATTTTGTGACATCAGTTTGCCATAACTGCAAACTGTGCAATCTTCTTGGATTGACTGCTCCCATGGAAGCAGGAGGCTGTACAAGCTGACAATCTGGGCAAGCACTAATGATTTCTTTTGCCTGACTTTTGGAAATGTGAAAAGTTTCCATTAGTGCTTGAGCATTCTGATGGAAGAATGCATGACTCAATTTTGCCTGTTCAAAAATGTTCGGTAAAGTCCTTGAAATTGGCGTGGTCAATTTGTCTGCGTGTGCATTGCCTTCTGCTAAAAATCCCAAATGAAATGAATGTGCCTTAATGTTAGAAACAGCGTACTTACATTTTCTGTGTTACAACAATGTTTTCATGCACTGCAAGTAGGAATACCGCACCTTGGACAAACATCCAGTGAGCTTGCGATCTCTGCAAGTTCTGGACAGTCCTTCTTGAAGTGCCCTTGTTTGCCACACTTGTAGCATTGTCTTTGTTGAAAATTTGCGAATGCTTCATCTTTTCCAGGATCCACCTGTTTTTGAGGCTGCACCTCATCTGGTTTTGTTTCCTTTTCCTTTTCCTTTTCCTTTTCCTTTTCCAGCAGAACAGGAACCAGCGATTGCTGGGCATCATTAAATTTCTCTGCAGCATCTCTCCTTGGAAGAAAAATCTGAGAGAAAGAAGACATGGGGTCGTGTTGAAATTCTGAAGCTGCTTCAGTAAATTGTCGAAAATACTGCTTCATAAAATCCCCAGATAACAAGATGGATGAAGCTTGCCGTGAAAACTCAAGTGCATTTGCTTTCCGGACAGGAATGCCTTCTGAAGCAGTAATTCGTATGATGTCCTCATCCGTAATTGACATGACCTGATCCTCCTCCGCAGCCTCATCGTCCCTCACCCTCAGCAAAGGTTCTCTCGTCTTTTGTTTGAACTGCTGTTCTGAAGAAGTTGATTTTTTATACGAAACTGGAAAAAAGTGGTGCAACGTGGGTGTCTCCCCGGTAAAAGATGCTTTGCTTGATGCGATTGATGGCCTCCGCGCTCGTGGCCTCGCTGCTCCGCCCCTGGGTGACGACGGCACGTCAACAGCTGGCCTCTCCAGGCTTGGAGTTCTCAACATACTTTTAAGTTCTGGATACATCTGTGAAATCTGAGATATTTTCGGACGCGCGCCCATCCACAACAACTCAGCTGCTGTTTCTGAATCACCGCGCGCAGGCGGTTCAGAAACCAGGCTGCTGATGGGCGGAGTCGGGCTCCGCAGCATCTGCTGCCTGGGGGTGGCACCCTCGAGACACCCTCCGCCTTGGCCACGCCCCGTCCCCGCCCGCTCCGCCTCCACCTGTCCCGCCCCTGCCTGTCCCGGCCCGGCGGCCCCTGACAGAGTGTGCCCTCCCCTCTCACGCCCAGGGTTCGCCCCTTCTCCCTCGTCATCAGAATCTGTCCCGCCCCTGCCGCGCCTGCGCCTGGATTCGCCGCTGAGGCTTCTGGGATTTGTAGTACTCGGCTTGGTGTTTCCGGGTTCGGCCCCGCCCCTGCGCTTTGCGACGTGGATGTAGTTTGAACTGTGTTGCTTCCTGTAGCTTGCGTCATCGGCGTGCGCCGAGTCGCCGACCCGGTTCCCGGCCCCCCCCCGCGCCTCAGTTCCGCCGCCTGCAATCTCGCCCTGTTCGTCCGCGAACTGGCTTCCCCCGCGATCCGCCCCCGCCCCGCCCGACGCACTCTCCGACCGTTCTCCGCCACGTTCCGCGCCCCGGCGAGATAGGTTAGGATCGCCCCCCCGCGCATATTGTTCCCCCGGCGCTTTCCTCGCTCCGTCCTCCCCGCTCGCACCCGGTTTCTCCACGGGGAGGGAAAGCAGCAACGGCGGGGTGTGGCTGCGCGGAGATTGGGGAGGGGTAAAGGGACTCCGAGGTGGGCCTTCCCCCCCCCTTTCTTTGGACAAATGTAGTGTGTCCTCGGGAACTGCTTCGAAAAAAAGCATGTCTAATTCCTCCTGATCGCTCGGATGGACTAAAAGTTTCCTCTTTCCTGGGACTATTTTTGGGGTTTTTGACGAACTTTCTGACGAGCCCTGAAAGGGCTGAAGGCTTCCCCCTCCCCCATCTCCCAGAGGAGGTATTAAACCTGGAGATAGCTGTTTTTTCTGTCTTGGGTCAATCTGGCCGACAGATAAGGCACTGCTATCCTCCCTTTCGCTGCTTGGCAGCTGTTCAATCCTGGAACTTTCACTGGTATTTCCTGATATAACTTCTAACATAATTCTCCCTGCGGACAAAAGTTTCGCAGCTATTACTTGCCAATACCTATCACTTATACTAAACAGGTCATTTCTACTTTGACCCAATCTCTTTAAACTACTTTGTGCCACCATCACTGCTGAAATGGAGTGAGGGAAGAAGAAAGAAGAAGCAGGAGACAACACCCCAAATCCTCCATCTTGCCCCCATTCACCTCAATGCTAGAAATCTAAATCTACTGTTTTTTCACCCTGTGATAAGCTAAACTACTATCTTTCACACTCTTGTGGCCTGCAATCCCTCCTGCAGTGCAGGAAGCCTTTCCCATGGACTCAGATCAAAGCCAGTGTCTTTCTGGGCTCTGGGCCAGGGTCCCAGACCCCCCTGTCCAGGTCTCTGACCCTCCAGGGCAGCCAAAGGAATGCCCTGGACTCTAACAGGTGTGCTTCAAAACAGAGATCTTGAGGGCACAGGAACAGACTGTCCCTGTGTGCCGAAAGATGAGTCGACAAGGTAAACATCCAGCCTGGATGGGCAACTGTGAGAGAGAGTGGGGATGGCGATGAGAGATCTCTGGAGTCTAGGGTAGCTCTTGAAACATGTGGTTTATTGCATAGTTCGTTGGTGCAAGAGCTTTGCTTAAGCTGCCAGCCACAGCTTAAAGTGTGCCTGAGCCAAAGAGGCCTCAGTCCTTGTTACAATACATTATATCTCCTTCTGTGTTGAATATTCTAGTTTACACTAACCAGCCAGTACAAGACACAAATTCTACAGAATTTACATACAGCCTGTAGGAACTACTACATTACCATACCGCGCTACATTCCAAACCCTAAAAGCTAGTTTCTACACTCCTTTTCCCTGCCACCTTGGCAGGGCCCCTCCCCCTTGGACCCTTGGCATCCTTTTGTCTGTTAGGGGTATCACTCAATCAATAGGGATCTTGCCTTCAGCTAACTCAATCACTGTCTTCTGGCTTGGCATCCTACATCTCAAAGCTTGCTTTCATTTCTATTTCACTCATAGGTTTCATGCTGTTAGAAACTTTTGCCAAGCAATCATATTTGTAAGGTATTCCTGTTTCATCCTCTCCAACAGGCAACAAGGTTTTGAAGGAACTTAGGAATAAAAAGAGGATGTATCATCCTTGGAAGGAGGATCAGGTCTCACAGGAAGTATTTAAGGGGGTTGCTAGGGCATGTAGGAAAAAAAATGAAGGAGGCCAAAGCTCAGTTAAATCTTAATTTGGCAACTTTTGTAAAGGATAATAAAAAAGGTTTTTACAAATATATTAATGGCAAAAGGAAGGGTAAGGCCAACCTTTGGTCTTTATTGGATGAGGGAGGAAACTTAGTAACTGCAGATGAGGAGAAGGCAGAAGTGCTTAACGCCTTTTTTTCCTCAGTCTTTAGTGGGGAGACAGCTTGTCCTCAGAACTGTCCTCCTGGGTTGGTAGATGGTGTCAGGGAGCAGAAATGTCCCCCTGTTCCTGTTATCTAGGAGGAGGCAGTCAGAGAACTGCTGAGCCGCTTGGATGTTCATGAGTCTATGGGCCCAGATGGGATTCATCCCAGGGTGATGAGGAAGCAGGCAGATGAGCTTGCGAAGCCACTCTCCATCATTTACCAACAGTCCCGATTCACTGGTTAGGTTCCAGATGACTGGGAGCTGGTCAGTGTGACATCCATTCACCAGAAGGGTATTGTCATGGGTTAGTACAGTTTGGTCTCTTAGTCATAGAGGAATGTAGAATGATTTTCCGGGTCAGGACCTGGGAATTGGTTTAGAAAGGACAGGTGTTGGGGAGGAGGAAGCCAAAAAACCCTATAAATATGATTGCCTATATTCTGAGAATGAGAAACCTGTAGGTGAGATAGAATTGAAAGTAAGTTTTGATGTTTGAGATGTATTAGATACTGGATGTCTGGGAAAACAGTTATGTGACCATCTGAAGGTTACCTGCAGCCAGACCCAGAGGTCAAATGGAATGTTCTGTCTCACCCCTCAATGTATGGTTCATCCCACACCTGTACCCCTCCCCTGAAGTATCAGGTATCTGTAACCCCATTCGCCCTAGTCTGTTCCAGCCCACCTTGAGACCCCTTATCAGGGGGCTGCGAAGGTGGCTCGGCCTCTTTGCTCTTTGCTCTCTTTGCTTGCACCCTTCCCCGAGGACTTTCCTCTCTTGGAATTTCCTCTCCCTACTTCTCCCTTCCCCCACTTTCCTAGGCCTTGCCACGAGCTGCAGCCTGGCAGCTCAGAGCAAGGCCCCCACATCCCTTACAATAAACCTCATCTTCTAAAACCTAACTTCAGAGATCTCTTGTCTACATTTATCTACACCGTCCTGGAGTCCTCAGCAGCAGGAGGAAGCAATTTCTACAGACAGGGACCTATCAGAGGGTTTGTTGGAATATTGGCATCTGTTTAGACCACTGAAAATTGTCGGCTACGACTTTGGGAAGTACCATATAAAACCCCTTGATTTCCTGTAAGTGGGCCTTTTCCTTTTTCCTTTTGGCCAGAGAGAGACAGGTAACATCGAGTTGGGCCAGCTGCTCCCCCCTTTTGGGGGGGGGGGGAGCTGGCCTGAGGCCTGGCCGGATTCTATCGGCTTCTGGGTGGCGGGGGCGGGGGGGTGCAGGGAAGGAGAGGTTACTGCTTTGCAACAACTGCTTTCTCCAAACTTCCCTGGAGCAGAGAGAGATCTCTGCCAGACCCCTGATAAGAGCTATGGGCACCATTTAGGCTGAGGCCGCCCTGATTTACACTGAGGGGTGGGCCGAAAAGGCATTTATGATCCTGCCTGGGTCTTTTTTGTGATTCCGGACTGCCTGGGTGCTCTGATCTCTGATGTTTCTTTATGAGTTTTTCCTCCCTCACCAGCGCAGCCTTGAACATCTAATACCAAGAGCTACCACGGGAGAGAAGAGACTCTGGGCAGATTTAACCCTTTCCTGGCAACATGAAGCTTCCAGAGCTTGGCCCTTCTCTGAGAGAGAAAAGAAAGGGACAGAGTGAATATAAAGAAGAAACAGCATGAAGTTAGTGGAGCGAGAGTGAAAAGACTATTAGGACATGGGTTAAAGAGTTGGTTGTTCCATTCTTATTTGAGCCATGGAAATGAACTCTATATTTAGATCATTCCTTTAAATCATGGGAAAGATAAGCATTTGGGGAGATGATTGTTTAGATTTGTGTGTGGATTTGAGCAAAGGTGTTTGTGATGGACTAAATAATATTAATCCTATAAGATGCCTGAACAGAGATAGAGATGAGAAGCCCTCTGTGCCAGTGAAGAAGTGAGAAGATATCTCTGTACCTTGAAATGAAGAATCCTTTGCTTTTGGAGTTATTAATCTTTAAACAGTGACACCCCAGTATGCAAAAGTCTAAGACCCATGACCCATAAGCAGCTTGGGAACCTGCTAATGGGAAAGGTCGCAAAGGCAGGTTTCTCCGGGCGTCTGTTTTTGTGACAATTAAAAAACCCACAAGAGAACTGTTTCTCAGTTGTCAGTGGGATCCATGACTCTAAGAGAGACTCTTCTCCTAAAGAATTGATGAAAGACTATTGTCAGATGGTAAAACTGACTGAAAATTACAAGTTTTGTCTCTTTATGTTGTTTTGTGGGTAAGTGAACAGTTTGTAGGGAGAGGGAAGAGTGTTTTTGGAGTTTCATTCTGTTTTGGTTTAGGTTTTTTTTTTCCCAGCTTTCTTTTTCCATTTTTTAGTGTGTGTTAATAAAACTATTTGTTCATTTTTAAGGTTAAGCCTGCTTTGTTTTTCTCCTAATCTCTCTCCTACAGAAAAAAAAGTGAGTACTAAGACCAGAATTTAGTGAACGTGAAACCACTACAGGTAGGAAGGAGGATCTTGGAAATTATAGACCAGTCAGCCTGACCTCAGTACCTGGTAAGGTAACAGAATAGTTTATATTGAGTGTCATCATGCAACACTTCCAGGATAGCCAGGGTATCAGACCCAGCCAGCATGGATTTAGGACAGGTAGGTTGTGTTTGACCAACCTGGTCTTCTTTTATGACCAGGTGACCTGCCTGGTGGATGCGGGAAAGGCTGTGGATGTTGCTATTTGGATTTCAGCAAGGCCTCTGACACTGTCTCCCACAGCATACTCCTGGATAAGCTGGCAGCTTGTGGCTTGGACAGGAGCACTCTGCTGGGTTAAGAACTGGCTGGATGGCTAGGTCCCGAGAGTGGTGGTGAACGGTGCTGCATCCAGCTGGTGGCCAGTCACCAGTGGTGTCCCTCAGGGGTCTGTGCTGGGGTCAGTTCTGTTTAATATTTTTATTGATGACATGAACAAGGGTATTGACTTTGTCATTAATAAATTTGAGGACTACACTAAGCTGGGAGCATGTGTCAATCTGTTGGAAGGTAGGAGGACTCTGCAGAGACACTTGGAATGGTTGGATGGATCGGCAGAATCCAGTAAGATGATGTTTAGTAAGTCCAAGTTCTGAGCCCTGCATTTTGTCCACAATAACCCCCTGCAACGTTATAGGCTGGGGATGGTGTGGCTGGACAGTGCCCAGGAGGAAGGGGACCTGGGGGTATTGGTCGACAGCTGACTGAACATGAGCCAGCAGTGTGCCCTGGTGTCTAAAAAGGCCAATGGCATCCTGGCCTGTATCAGGAATAGTGTGACCAGCAGAACCATGGAAGTCACTCTTCCCCTGTACTTGGTGCTGGTGAGGTTGCACCTTGAGTACTGTGTCCAGTTCTGGGCCCCTCAGTTTAGGAAGGACATTGACATGCTTGAACACCTCCAGAGGAGGGCAACAAGGCTGGTGAGGGGCTTGGAACACAAGCCCTATGAGGAATGATTGAGGGAGCTGGGGTTGTTTATCCTGGAGAAAAGGAGACTCAGAGGTGACCTTATCGCTCTCTACAACTTCCTGAAGGGTGGGTGTAGACAGCTGGGGGTTGGTCTCTTTCTCCATGCAGCAACTGACAGAACGAGAGGACACAGTCTTAAGCTGTGCCAGGGGAGATATAGGTTGGATACTAGGAAAAAGTTTTTACGGAATAAGTGATAAAATACTGGAATGGTCTGCCTGGGGAGGTGGTGGAGTCACCATCCCTGGATGTGTTTTTAAAAAGACTGGATGTGGCACTCGGTGTCATGGTTTAGTTGAGGTGTTAGGGCATGGTTTGGACACATCTCTAATTGGCCCAGCCTTGGCCAGCAGCATGTCCATCTTCAGAGCCATAAGGAAATGTCTCTGCCAGCCATGGTGGAAGCTTCTAGCAGCTTCTCACAGAAGCCACCTCTGTGGCCCCCTTGCTACCAAAAACCAGGCTGTGCAAAACCAACACACCTGAGCACAGAAGAGCATCTAGTCTCGTTCATATTGGGAGTTACTTATGTCAGTCAGCTTGAGATTGGGTTTTGGCTTACCTTCCTCTCATGGAGCCTGCCTGGGATGGTAAAATACAGCACATCTATCTGCCCATGTTCCTGGATACTGTGCTGCCTATCAATCTGTTTTTGTAACAGTTACTTGTCCAAGGAGATCTTCCCGCTGGGCACACTTGCAGCTATGACATCCACCACTGCCTTTATTACCAAAAATTCAGTAAAATTTAAAAACTCCTTAACACTAATGTAGCATTACGAAGCAGGCATTCTTTTTTTGGCAGGATGCATGGGAGTATTTCTCCTCTGAAATACCATGCATGCTGAGTACAGGAAAGTTTCTGTTTATATACTCTGTTTTACATACATATTCATTGATTATCCTAGAATAAACATGCATATGATAATAATTTCCCAAAAATCATTAACATATTTTCCCTCTCCTTTACGCATGTACCTTCTACTGACTGTTTGGAGTCCCCCACTCAAAATCAAACAATTTCTAACTATCTGGTCAAGAGGTATTACAGAAAAATGCATTGTTAAGATCAAGCACTGCAAACCATTTATATTCCCCTTTCCGTGCTGTCAAGAATGTGTACGGATTAGCTACTACTTAATAAATATCAGGTACGTTCTATTAATGGCCTTTAAATCTTGTATTAATCTATATTCCCTATTTTGCTTTTTAACTGGTAGTATCAGTGTGTTATATTCTGATTCATGCTCTTTCAATAATTCATATTCTAAACATTTTTCTATAAGCTTCTCCAACTTTTTCCTTGCCTCCCACTTGATAGGATTTTGTTTTTGCTTTACCAGTCTGTCTTCACATTTGAGAGTAATCCTCACCAGTTTGGCCACCTTTGATCATCCAAGCATCTCAGTTTCCCATACCAACAGGCTAACAGTATTCTCTACTTCCTCGGGGATTTCTTCCAATTATTTTGATTCCTGTAACATAAAAATCTTTGCCTCAAAGGCTTTTGAGTCTGGTGTCTGAATTTGTATTTCCCCAACCCAGAAAGTTATTTGAACATCCAATTTTTCCAATAAATCTCTCCCCAGCAAGGGGATTGGGCATTCAGGCATATACAAATTGGTGTGTCCCACACTGTTTTCTTAATTTAAATAGTAATGATGGTAAACAAAGCCTGTTCTCTTTACTCCCTGTCACACCCACAGTGCTTACAGTTTCCAAGCTAAGTTTTCCTCTGCATGTATTCAGTACTGAATATGTTGTTCCTGTAGCAATTCAAAACATTTACCTTTTCATTCTCCAGTGTAGTGGTTTCATGTTCCCCAATTTCTGTTTCCCAAAATTAATGTAGTGGTTTGAGTGTCTACTAGAATTATTTACTCTTTTTCTGCTCTGAGATAGGATTAGGAGAAAAGCAAAACAGGCTCAAAACTTAAAAGGTATAAAAACAGGTTTATTAATAAAACTACAAGAAAGAAAAAAATAGTCAGAATCAGAATGAAACCTTCAAACACTTCTCCTTGTGAAAAACGCCAATCACTTGTTTTTAAAATTTTGAAAGTTTAATAGTAAATAAGATGGTTATAAAAATAGAATTAGAGTAAAAAAATTGAACAATTAGGGTTAGGACAATACGAGACAATAAAAACAAAGTTACAGACGTCTGGGTGCCTCCCCGAGCAAAAAAGCTCCGGAGAAGGACCCCCGTTAACAAAGGATTATCTCTTAAAAGCAATAGCCTGTTGAATATTCATACATTTCATACATGATGCATAAATTCCATTCAAACAAAGAATTGTCTCTGGTTAGTATCACTTTTTTCTTTTAATCTCTATGGCGTCCACAGGGCTGAGCGAGGCAGGAGAAGTTGGTCTCTTCTGATAAGGAAGTAGTAAATTCTTTTTTCTCTGAAAGATTTATGTTTTCTTGTGGTTGGTACATAAAAACTACATTTTAACTACAAAACTACATTTACCATACTATCAAAATATTAATACAACATTAACAATCAATACAACATAATACATATAGTAAATATCTTGCGTAGAGCCATATAATATGCACTTTTCACATCCTCCCCCCTACAACTGTTCACTTTCCCACTAATAATATAATGAGAAAAAACCTGGGATTTTTAGTCAGTTTTACCACTTTAAAATAGTCTTTCATCAGTTCTTAGGGAGAGGAGCCTCTCTTAGAAATCCCATGGAGACATTGCCACAAGAAACAGTTCTCTGGTGGTGACCATGTCATGAATCTGCAGCCACCCAGAAAGTCTGCAAACCGTGAAGTCCCTCCCATTTGGCAGCCTTCCCACAGCTGCGCTCATGAGCATATCAGCACATTAGGGTACAGTTTAAGGATGACTGTTCTAGTATAAAACAAAGGTTCTCTTCATCTATCTCTAAAATCATCTTCATCTCAAGAAACAAAGGTCTTCTTTTTCCCTGGGGGCAGAGGGATTCATCTCTCTCTCTCTCTCTCTCGTCCTCTGTTCAAAATTCTCCATTAGATCACAGCTACATTAGTCCATGGCTATGACTAGAACTTTGCATCCCCCCAAAAAGCATTCTATAAGTCACTGGGATAGTTTAGTCTATTCTCCATGGCCTCACAAGGGAAGCCCAGCCCAAACTAGTCACCTCCTCAATCTTCCTCCCACATAGGACTTTTACTCTCTCTCTCTTCACTGACTTCAATCTCATGCTGTGTCTCTCCACATCTCTGTCCTTTTCCTCTCAGGGAGATGGTTAGTATCCTCAGGTCTCATTTGTGCAGTGAAAGAGTTAATATCTTGCCTGGGCCTCTCCCTCTTGGGCTTTGGCTCATGGTGTTGGATTTCAAAGCCCCGCTGATAGGGGGCCTCATTAGCATGATGATGAGAGGTTGGAGTGGCCAGGAGAAGGGCAGCTAGGATCTCAACAGCCAGGCAGGCTGATGGAGGCTTCCCCCATCCCTCAGTGGCATTGGAGTGGTCCTGGCCCACTCCCAGGGGCTTGGCAGACACCTCCCTCTGCCCAGGCCGACTGCGGGGAAGGCCTTAAGGTCAGCTGGATGTTAGTAGCCACAGCCTCCCCTCCCCCTGCCGGCAGCTGCTGGGGCCCAGGGGCACGGCCAGGCCAAGCCCCACCAGCACAGTGAAGCAGCGGGGCCTGCTGCACAAAGTGGGGCAGGGCGGTTGTTACCTGTTCCCAGGCCGGAAGAAAAACGAGGGCTTATCCTGAGATTTCTCTGATTTTAACCCCGTGTGTTCACAGAGGCATTTCTAGCTCTTTAATTGGTTCCACACGTTGTCAATATTCAAAGCTAGTCACTAATTGGGTTTGCTATAACTTCCTTGGAAAAATCACTTCCTTGCAAAACCAACACACCCAGCAATAATGTAACCAGGGGCTCACCTGAGGATGATTCCCCCAGTCCCCTTTATAGGAATTCTTCATCTTCACTTAAGGTCTTGATATTGATGGCTTGAAGAGCTGGGTTAGGATTTTCTGTCTGATTTTCCCTGGTTTGGGTACATTCCCTTATCCAGCGTCCTCTTTCTATACAAATTGCTAAGTATACTTCAGCCACCAACTATTACAATACAAATTTCCAAAGTATACTTCAGTGTCTTGGTTTGAAAGACAGGTGTCTGCCAAAGAAGGCAGGAACCTCCCTTGGAATGAAAAATGCAACCTCCTCCTCTCCAAATTATTATAACTTTGAAATTACGGGGCTTTCAAGCAAAGATGTGGGAAAAGGAATAACAGTTCTTTACTAGAATAAATAAATAAATACATATATATATATATATATATAACAAAGCAAACAAACAGCACCAAGGAAAAAGAAAAAAAAAAGAGACCCAATAACAGCCTTCTCTTGGCCATCAAGCACTTTCCCCTTTGGTGTACTTATGGCCACAGCTGGCAGGGGTGCTGTTGGCTCCTGGCCAGACAGGGCAGGTGCAATGATTGATGATTCCCCCGTGGCTTCAGAGGGCGCTGTGGCATGACCTCAGCCCCCTCTCTCCATGTGGGTAATGGTGACTCAGCCAGCAGAAGTGATAGAAAGGGGGCCTTCTTTTGCAAACTCACAAGGGGGGGCAGCTGGTCCCAGTGCCACTCCAGATGATGAAATGGACTGTAGCAGGAAGCTCAGAGCAGCAGGCTGGAACAGCAGAGGTGAGCAGACCCCGGGGTGGCAAACAAAGTGTAACAAGAACTGCAACCATAGCAGGAGCCTCAGGGGTTGGGCAGACACGGGGTGTTGGGTTAAAGTGTAACAAAAAGCCTGAAGCAGCGGTAGAAAATGGCAAGGCTAGGCAGCAGCAGCTGGGCTCCTGCAAACAGCCAGGAGACGCTCCCTCCGTAGGGGGTTGGGGGTCAGAGTCCAGGGTTTTCCCCTGAGGCACCTGAGTAGATGGTGAGGGTCCTTTCCAGTGAGATTGGGTGTTGATAAGGTCCCAATTCAAGAGCTGCTGCTATTATGAGCAAAGCCTCACTCACGGTAGGAGAAGCAATAAAGGACGGAACTCCAGGGTGACGACGAATTCTCCCCACAGCAACAGCACCACTGCCTCCCCTCCGGTCCCAAGAGTGAGAGAGAGAGGAGCCAAGTGCAGCCCATCATCTCCCAGCCAAAATCTTGTGGTATCTCTGCCTTTTGCAAGAGAAAATTCCCCACCTCAGAGATGGTAGCAAACTGTACCTTTCCCCCTCCTCCTTGGCTACATCTTTTGTCTCTCAAGTATCCGTCATTCCCATCTCTTAGGCAACAAACGGGAGTAAATTGGCTGAGCTAAAAGAAAGAAAAAAAAAAGGAAAAATCCTATCCTCCAACATTCAGCCACCAATTATTACAATATTCAACCAATTGTTCCTGAGTGAGGGGGCCCTGAGTCCTTGTCCTGCTTTAGGATAAATTTTGGGAGGAAAGTTTTGAAGTGGTCTCCTCTAGAAAGCAATTTCAAGCTGCCCCTCCCCTAACCAGTTCGGGAGGTAAATCTCCTTCAAGAAAAGTGGAAAAAACTGTTTATATAACAAGCAAAGTAAATACAAATATACAAAATGAATAATATTAAACAATGGAACCTCTTGTTGTTCTGAAGAGATGACAAATTCAGAGAGTCCTTTTCGTGGGGTGTAGCTTGGCTCACTCAGTCTCTTATCAGTCCCTCCTGTGCTGGAAAATGCCATGTCCTGGGCCCTGGTGGGCCACAGGCAGGAGCTCCTGGTGTTCTTCTGTGTTTTCAGTCCAGAGCAGGGCCATTCATTTCCAAGAAGAAGAAAAGCCACAGTCTGGGGAACTTCTCTGCCTCAGCTAGCTAAAAAAAAAAACTAACTAAAATCAAAGGAGAGTTCCCTCCCACTCCCTGTCTGTGCTGCAGACAGCGCACACTAAGAGAAAGAGCTGAAGCTCTTATCTTTATGTTTTGAATACAGCCACGAAAAAAATCCACTGCTTTTCCTTCTCCCCCCCTTTGCCCTCAGATCTAGTTTTAAAGGTGCAGAACTTATTTCTGAGCTAAACCAATGGATGGGGATACCAGCATCACAGTCACCCCAGGACAGTCCTAATTATGGTTTCAAATACTTTAGAAACTCTCTCCAGATCTTCCCTATAAACTCCTGCCACCTTTCTCCACAACATTAAATCCACTATTAAAAATGGGGTTACTGGACCATGATTACCAACAGCCTGCCATAGGGGAGCCATAAGAACTTTCCCAGAATTTGCCCCAACATCTCCTTGCCATCTTCTAGTGCATACCACAATCAGACTAAAATCCTCTTATCCACCAAGATGTTCTCTCTGTTCCAGTCCACTTTCCCATTGTTATGGACAAATCAGTAGCCAATTTAATATAAAGTAATTTTATTTTGCCTTTTTAAAAATAATAAGTCTGAAATAGCCACAATAAAAGAGACAACCTCAATCCCGGGTTATCGAAGTTGGGTGAATGTAGAGAAGGTCACAAATGAACCAGTCCTCTCCCGTTCATGATTGCTTAGATCTAGTGGTCAGGTTTTATATAGCTTTTCTCCCCAAGGCAGTTTTATTGTTAGTTCATATCTGAAATACATATTCATGTGTTTTCTTTCTCTGGCCGCTTGGTCCTGAATGCTCCTTCCCGGCAGAGTTGGATGCCTGAATGAGGTTCCAAGAAGTCGGCATTGGGATGCTGATGGTGGCATTTCTGGGTCTTCCTCTTCTAGACTGGTATCATGTGTTAATCACTGGAGGAGGCAGGTGGCTCTTCCTTGATGGATGGGACATCTCCTGTTTGGCCATTCTTTTTGGTTGCTAATCTGGGCTTCGCCCTGCTATTGTCTGGAGTCTCTACATTTGCAAATCAGTCTTGGCAAACAGGACTCTGCTTGTAATACAGTTTATAGTTTATAACATATAGAACACAAATTTATCTCAAAATATCTATCACACCATGACCTATTCATACTTCTAAATGTATTTCTTGGTGACTCCTCATTCCCCCCCATTCTTCACTGTGGAGCAATCATCAGCTCTAAATCCTCCTCCTCCTCCTCCTCCTCCTCCTCCTCCTCTCACCTGCACTTTAAGCACCTCTGTCCTATGCTGCACACAGAACAACATCTCTTCAACCCTTTACCTTTCTTTTTCTTTTCAACTGTTAAAATTAGTGGATCTTGTGGGGTCCTCCCAACATTCCTTTTGCCACTCCAAATGATTTCTGTGCTGGCTTGAAGGCAAAACCAGCGAGAGACTCCAAGTCAGAAAAAACAATTTAATAGGCGAGAAAAAAAAGGTAAAATAAAATAAAATAAAATAAAATAAAATAAAACACATGCAATAATACAAAGATCACTGACAGAGTCAGAATACAACCTGACACCATGGTGGTAGCAGTCCAGATGAAGTGGTCTTGTTGAAGCAGTGTTCCCGCAGAAAGGTCTGATAGCTCTTGGCCCCTGGGAATCCAGTGGGTAAGGCTGCCTGTGCTGTCCCAAATCCCAGATTATATCCAGGTGGGAATGCTTGGCTCCTCCCCCTGGGCAGAGCATCTCACAATGGGCTGATATCATTTTATCAGTCTTGTAATGGGTCCTTAATTACCCATTAAACGGAGATAGCTCCCGGAGGGAGTTATCTATGAGTCATGCAGCAGGGCATTGATGGGCCATTAACAGAAGATAGTCTGGAGGGAGGGGGCAAGGGAAACACTGTCCAACCTAGTTTCAACAGCTCATGTAGATGGTGATAGAATACATACTTTGGGCACATCTTCCATTGTAACCTAGGACAATTTCTTAGGGTGAAAAACAAGTCAACATAATGAGAGGAATGACAAGATTTGTCTACAAACAAGCCCTGGGTTTGCTGGTAAATAAAACTAGCACTGAGAGATAAGAGAAACAATGGGAAGGATTCTATTGATTGATGAATGGAAAAGAAGATACTTGCCTTTACAAACAAACCATAAATTTGTTTGTAAATGAAATTGAATATTGAAAGATGAAAGTAAAAATGGGGAAAAAACCATAAATCCCATAAAAATTAAAAATTAGGGGGGGTTATACATTAAAAGGGGAATCTTAGGCATTTCGGGAAGTCTGTACCTCTCAAGTACCTCAGCCAATGGGGAAAGAGAGAGGGAAATGTGGCCGGGAAATTAGGATAAAAAAGAGGCTGCATCCTCCGAAAAACTGAGAGACCCCAGGGGAAATGCCCCATGGCCTCTCCCTTTATTCGAATAAAGTAAAAGGACTTGTCTGTCTCCTTTTTGGACATAAGCCTCTGGTGTTTGTGGATTAATTTTCCTAACAATAAGGAACTTCATTTTACTTATTTTCCCTTCAACAAAACATTAATTGCACAATGGTATTATACTGTAAGGTTCCATCCTTAGACCACTTCTCTTGGTCTTCCAATGAGTAAAGTGGCCACCACTGATTAAAAAATTTTATAAGTTTGTCTTGGTTTGGAAAGACAGGTGTCTGCCAGTGAAAGACGGAGACTACCTTGGAATGGAGAATGTAACCCCCCTCCCTCCAAATTATTATAATTTTGAAATTATGGGGCTTTCAGGCAAAGATATGGGAATAGGAATAGCAGTTCTTTCTAGGAATATTAAAATAAAAATGTAGTAGTGCAAAAAAAGCAACCAAACAACAACAACAACAAAAAACCTCTGACAGAGTCAGAACACAACCTGACACCCTGTTTGTCAGAGTATTCATAGCAGTCCTATTAAGTCCTCCTGGAGTGACAGATGTGGTTCTGTTGGAGCAGAGATAATCCTGTAGAAGAGTATAGGTTCCCTCTGAAGGTCCAGTGGTGGTGAGGTGGGTCTGGTCTTCCTCTGGAAATCCAGTGGAAACAGGCTGTCCTGGTGTTCTAAATCTCAGATTTTATCCAGGTAGAAATGCTTGGCTCCTCCTGCTGGGTGGAGCATCTCACAATGGGATGATGTAATTTTTTCAGTCATGCAGAGAGCCTTAATGGCCCATTAACAGCAGATATCCCCCTGGAGGGGGGACAGGTTGTGAAAGAGATAAAGAATACTGCCCCACCTGGTTTTAACAGCTGGCCCATTGACAGAAGACACCTGCCCCCTCCTCCCCCCCCCCCCCCCCCCCCCCCCCCCCCCCCCAGTTATGAGGAATGGGTCATAGAAGTGATAAAGAAAACACTTCCCCAACCAGTTTTATCAGATGGCAATAGAATACATACTTTTTGGTTGCATCTTGCATTGCAACCCAAGACAAAGTTTTTATCGCATAAGGGAATCACCCCTAATTTGTTTTCAGTATTTCAAAATACATCCCAGAGGTGGCACCTGTAATACCCCTTTTGGGGTTTTATCTCCCATTTTAACCAATTGCCATTGAGAAGCTCCTAGAAGGGATTCTAACTATTCCCTGTTCCCACCTGTTGTGGTTTGACACTGGCCAGATGCCAGGCACACACGAAAGCCTCTTGCTCACTCCCTTCCTCAGCTGGACAGAAGTGAGAAAATATAATGAAGGGTTCATGAGTTAAGGACTGGGACAAAACACTCATCAATTACCATCAAGGGCAAACCAGGCTCAACTTAGAGGTATTAAGTGAATTTATTGCTAAAAAAATCAGAGCAGGATAATGAGAAGGAAAACAAGCCCTTAAAAACACCTTTTCCTCTCCAACCCCTCCCTCCTTCCAACTGACAGCACAAGTAGACGGGGGGGGGGTGGGTGTTGGTCAGTTTATCACCTGTGGTTGCTCTTGCTGCTCAGGGAGAGGAGTCATTCTCCTGCTGCACTGTGGGGTCCTTCCCACAGGAGACGGTTCGCCATTAATTTCTCCAACACGGCTCCATCTCATGAGCAACAGTTCTCCCAAAACTTCTGCAATGTGAGTCCCTCCCACAGGCAAACGTCCTCCCAAAACTGCTGTAGTGTAGGTCACTCTTCCACAGGGTGCAGTCTTCCAAGGACAGGATGATCCAGCCTGGAGGCAGGGCCCCTCTCTCTACCAGGTCTCCCACAGGATCACAGCCTCCTCTAGGCATCCACCTGCTCAGGCATGGGCTCCTCCCCCATGGGCTGTGGGTGGATTTCTGCATCCCCTGTGGACCTCCATGGGCTGTAGGGGGACAATCTGCTTCACCATAGTCCTCGCTTAAACCTGCAGAGGAATCTTGAATCTGGTGCCAGGAGCACCTCCTCCCCCTCCTTCTTTACTGACCTTGGTGTCTCCATGTTGTTTCCCTCACATGTTGTCACCTCCTCCTCTTCTCTGGCTAGAATTAAAACTGTGCCACAAAGTTTGGTTTTGTTTCTTCCTAAATATGTTATCACAGAGGTATTACCACCATCTCTAATTGGCCCAGCCTCAGCCAGTGGCACATCCATCCTCAGATCCATCAGGGATTGGCTCTGCTAGATATGGTGGAAGCTTCTAGCAGCATCTCACAGAAGCCACCTCTGTGTGCCCCCCCCCCTCCACTACCAAGAACCAGGCCATTCAAAACCAACACACCACCTTATGTACCCTTTAAACCCAACCCTGCAAGCTTTTGCTGCACCTTACAGGCAGGTTAAAATCTTTATAATAAAAAATGCCTTTATGTTACCAGGGGTCTTGCTCCAGTTTCCTTCAGACCAGGGACTGAAAGTTCTACCCGAGAATCCCTCGGTGCTGGCTGGAGGTCCTGTGATCCCTTGGATCTGTTGAAATTCAGGGGTGTGTTCCATCTGGGTCACCAAAACTGTTACCAAAAGTTCAGTAAAATTTAAAAACTCCTTAACACTAATGAAGCATTAAGAAGGAGGCATTCTTTTTTTGGCAGGATGCATGGGAGTATATCTCCTCCAAAATACCATGCATTCTGAGTAAAGGAAAGTTTCTGTTTATATACAGTATTTTACATACATGTTCATTGATTATCCCAGAATAAACAAACATATAATAATCATTTTCCAAAAATTATTAACATATTTTCTGTCCCCTTTACACATGCATTCTTCTGTCCTGGGGGTCTCTTTTGTGGACCCCAATGTTACAGCCAAGCTGTAATGTTACTGCCAAGTTGGCAGGGCTGTAGGACTGGTGAACTTTCCAGTTCACCTTCTAATACAATGGGCACTGTGCAGCTCCATAAGCCAGTAGTTTTTTAAGAATAAGCATTGTGTTAGCACACCAGGCGTAGACAATTTATCATCTGCTAACAACTTTGGGTGCTAAGGGGGACTTCTGGGTAGTGGAGCTCTAATCCTGCATTTTGCTCATTGACCCTGGCTGTCACTCCCTTACAGGACTGCTGGTTACTCTCTCCCTCTTCCTCCTCATGCCCTCTTGTTATGATCCTCTTAAATATGAATTGTGGACAAAGCCTCAGGTTTGAATATATCCTGAAAGAAGATTAATAGTTAAACAAAGTTAAATGTTAATACCAAAAAATTGATATATTTTATTTAGCAGTAAAATGAGAGAGAAAGAAAGAAATAGAAAAAGAGGTGGGGGGGGAGGGGACAGGAAGAGTGACTGAGACAGATTAAGTAGAAATATATCACCTCTCCATGGGTCCCAATGACATCTCATTGATCCTCTCCATTTGGTCTTCTTGGTGGTGAGGGTGTCCTGCCAAAAGACATAGAATTCAATGGATTAGCATATGTTTGAGCCAGGTGGGAAGGCCAGGTACCTCCCCTGAGCGAGGGGCAAGTTTGACACTGTCTCTTGCAAGACGCTGGATCAGTTGCATCACCCTGCATCACATGCAGTGCTCTGGTGCAAGGCCTCAGGAAAGAGTCTGAAGAGTGCTTAAGGAGTCTTCTATAGATTGACACATCTCCAGCTGCCTCTCACGTGAATGTCCCGTGGATGTGGCCGTCCTGGGGGGGGGGGGGGGGGGGAGGGGGGCTGTACAGCTGAGCCAGTTTGTTTAATGGAAGATGGGCATTGACTGCCTCTGACCAGAGGTTATGCCACACAAACAACTGTCCTTCTCCCCGCTTGGTTGCGGGGGAAGGGGGGGGGGGGGGGAGTCTTAGGAGGCTTAACTCACAGTTCAAGGTTTCAGTCAGGAGGCAGCATTCAGGGTGTGGTGGGTTTCCTTGGTGTAACTGCTATACAGTTTTGCCATAACGGGCTAAAGTCTTTCATATCAATGTTTAAGCCATGAACTATAACATTTCAGTCTCTGACACCCTCACTTTTAGTTTAAAGCCCTCCTAATGAGATTAGCTATCCTAATGTAGAAAATACCTTTGCCCATCTTAGTGAGGAAGAGCCCTGCTCTCCCAAGCAGATGCTGATCCACAAACAGGGTCCCATGCTCATAGAACCCAAAAATCTGTTGCCAGTACAAGCTCTGCAGACAATTATTGACCCACATAATTAGTGCCTGCCCTGGTTTGGGATAAATTTGGAAGGGAACTCCCAAAGGGATATTTCCCTAAAGGGCAAAATTCAGTGGCCCTTCTCCCTACCTGTTTGGGAGATAAACCTCCTTCAAGAAAAGTGGAAAAAACCTGTTTATTTAACAAGCAAAGTACTCACGAACATGAAAAAATGAATAATATTAAACAATGGAACCTCTTGTTGTTCTGAAGAGATGGCAAATTCAGAGAGTCCTTTTCGTGGGGTGTAGCTTGGCTCACTCAGTCTCTTATCAGTCCCTCCTGTGCTGGAAAATGCCATGTCCTGGGCCCTGGTGGGCCACAGGCAGGAGCTCCCAGTGTTTTTCTGGATTTTCAGTCTAGAGCAGGGCCAATCAGTTCCAAGAAAAAGAAAAGCCATAGTCCAGGGGTCTTTTCTGCCTCAGCTAAAAAAACTAACTAAAAGCAAAGGAGAGTTCTCTCCCACTCCCTGTTGGTGCTGCAGCCAACACGCACTAAAAGGAATTCCAGGGGAGTGAAAATTAAGCTTCTGCACACATAAACTGCGTGCCACCACTTCCCTCTGCCTTCATTCTTGGATCTAGTTTTAAAGGTGCAGAACTTATTTCTGGACTAAACAGATGAATAGGGATACAATTCAGCATCATAAAATTACCCCAGGGCAGTGCCCTCCTCCTCCCACCCATTCCTCTCAGCAGCAGGACTGAGAACACACCCTGAGCCTCCATGCCTTTGACTACTGCCCTCAGAACTCTGGGGTCCTTGCTAGGAAGAACCTGGTGCCACAGATGCGCTTCTCCTGTTTGAACTAACTGAACTTTGGTCCTGGCAGATGCTCAACAAATAGGATTATCCAAAGGCAATCCTACTGTGTGAGGCTATAGGCAAGAACCCAGCACCAAAGCTGACAAACTGGTTTGGCTGGAGGCTGGGCTGATAAATGGCCAAAACTGCATGAACACAGCAGAAACTCTGACTACGATTCAACCACTTGACAATATCAAGTTGCCTCATCAGACCCTACACAGAAGAGTAGGAGCAGATATGTAGGTTTCACCAGCCTTGGCAGCCTCTAAGTGATGCCATGAACGCGAGCTCCTGGTAGGTAGCAGGCTTCTCTAGAGAAATCGTCTGGGTGGCAAATGCGGTGGTGTGAAAGACTGGAGAAGATTGATGGCTTGAAACACATCAGGCTTGTAGTCCATATTTGTCTGTGCAAAGTTGGAAAGGTATTTGGTCCAAACGCAGGACCCTGACTGAAACGATATGCTGAGGAGGTTGGAGCGACTCGAGTTTTGTTACATCTTTGATTCCCCCCACCCCCTTGTCGAGGCAATCCAGACGATTATGTAGTAGAATTTTTACTGACTATGATACTCCCATTGTGCCCAATTGTCCCTGTTGACCTCATTTCAGAGAGACAAGACACTCTTTTCAAGGAGCAAAAAAGCTACTTCTTTATTTCACACATCTTTATATATAGAGTTTTACAAACCATCCTGTGTCTATCCCCTATTGGTCAGTAACAAGCTGTTACCCCGTAATAATTGGTCAGTCTAGAAAAAGGTGTTTACGTGCAAGAAAGCATTGTCTGTGAGATATTGTTTTCATTCTTTTACTGAGGCAATTGCAATTGTTTAAAGAGGTGCAAGAAACAGTCTTAATCTGTAGAATTCCTACTCAGGGAAAACAAGCTGTTTTTCACCATTGTAGGACTGTTCTCAAGAAGAGCTAGTAGCATTCTCAAGGCTTATGTTGGATCAAGTCAGAATTCAGCTTGTGAGGCCTTCACAGGCCTACTGTTTAGCCACCTGTAGTGGTTTTGGTTTGCCAGTTTGAGATTTCCTGGCCAATGCACCAAATAATGTGGTGGGTTGAGAGCTGACCAAATGCCAGGGCACCCACTAGAATTACTTACTCATTTTCTGTTGCGAGATAAGAAGTAACAGGAGAGGAACAAAGCAGGCTCAAACTTAAAAGGGTTTAAAGAAAACTTTATTAACAGAACTAAAAGAAAAGAAAAAAAATAAGAATCAGAATAAAACCTTCAGAACACTTCTCCTCCCTCCCAACTCCTCTTTCCTATGCCCCATGCTTTTTCATGAATTAAAGGGATATTTTAATGTATCACAGTCCATTACCATGGCCTTACAAAAGAATTTCAGCCTAAGACTAAGGCATCTCCTCATTCTCCTCCTATCTCAGACTTGACTCCTTCTTTTCTGACCTTGGTGTCATCATGTTGTTTCTCTACATGTCTTCCCTCAGTCTTTTTATCTCATTCGAGAGAGGATCAATGTTTTGCAAGTTTCATCTGTGCAGTGAAAGGGTTAAAATCTCACCCAGGGTCTGCAGAGGGTCATGATGGCTTCTGCTGGGCGGTGGCTGAAGCAGTCACGGTGATGGATTTCAGGCCATGCTGGGGGCTGTGCCAGGATCTCAGGGGGCCCAGCCAGAATGGCAGCGGCCGCTCTGGCCCCATAGCTGGTCTCTGGCCCCTGCTTCGTTCAATTTCAGCTGCGTTCTGATGGCTTCCCCTCCCCCTGCCTGGCAGTTTCTGGTGAAACTCAGCAGCAGAATTTCAGCTGAGCCATGGGCTGATCTGGCCATGCTGGGGGGGGGCTGGCCCAGCCAGTGCTGTAGAAGAGGCAGGGCCAGGTCTGGCCTCACCAGGCCCACGGACCACGCAATGGAGCAGGGCGGGCCCCTCTGGCACCCAGTTACCAGTTTAAGATCTGGAAGTAAGAGAGCTTTTCCCGGGCTTGTTCGGCTTAAAATGTGAATCTCACAGAGGCGTGTTCAGCTCTTTAATTGGCTTAGTAACATGCCTATTCTCAAAGTCAGTCAGTAATTGGTTTTTGCCAGGCACAGAGGAAGCTCTTAGCAGCTTCTCTTAAAAAAATAATTTCCGTGGGTGGCTCCTTCCCTCCTCACCAAATGTCAATGCAAAACCAGCATACCACCACAGTTTCCCCTTTTTTGTTTTATGACTTCCAAGGTGATCTTTGTTGTCCTCTGTAGGGCCCTTTGAAAACAGGACAACAAATACAGCACAATGAGTGAAACAATTATGATGACACAAAATAACAAGCTTAGACTGAGTGAGGCTCTTTGCCTAACTTGAGAAACCTAACTCGAGAAACCTAACTCTTCCAGCCAATGATCTACTCAAAATCTTCTATCACTCTCTTTTTACAGCCTTATCCATGAGCAATCAAAAAAGAATCGATAACAACATGATATTGCAAGGCAGTACATTACACACAATTTGCATTTATAACTAAGGCACTCAAAATTAAGGAAATTTCATTCAGTCCTTTTGTCACAAACCAAACTAACTTATCTAAATCAACAAAGGCCTTTGTTGTTATTAAACTGGGTAAATAAAAAGTAGCAAGAACCTATTCTCTAAAATTACAGAAACTTATATCATCCACACAGTTAGAACTTGTAGTAGTTATGTGTTCGCCAAATTCTGGTTGCTAAATTTAGCGTAGTGGTCTTAGAGTTTATTCTTTTTCTGTGGGAAAGAGATTAGGAGAAAAGTAAAGCAGGCTCAAGCTTAAAAATGAACAAATAGTTTTATTAACACAAACTAAAAAAATGGAAAATGGAAAAAGAAAGCTGGGGAATTAAGCTAAAAGAAAACAGAATGAATTTCTAAAAACACTCTTCCCTCCCCTTACAAACTGTTAACTTTCCTACCAAACAACATAAAGAGACAAAACTTGTAATTATCAGACAGTTTCACCATTTGAAAATAGTCTTTCATCAATTCTTTAGGAGAAGAGTCTCTCTTAGAGTCATAGATCCCACTGACAACCTAGAATGGTTCTCTTGTGGGTTTTTAAACTGTTACAAAAACAGCCGCCCAGAGAAACCTGCCTTTGTGACCCCTCCCATTAGCAGTTTCTCAAGCTGCTTATGGGTCACGGGTCTTAGACTTTTGCATATTGGAGTGTCAGCTTTTAAAGATGAATAACTCCAAAGGTAAAGGATTCTCCATCTTAAGGCACAGAGATATCTTCTCATTTCTTCACTGGTGCAGAGGGCTTCACATCTCTATCTCTGTTCAAGCATCTTATAGGATTAATATCACTTAGTCCATCACAAACACCTTTGCTCAAACCTACACACAAATCTCAACAATCATCTCCCCAAATGCATATCTTTCCCATGATTTAAAAGGATAATCTAACTATAGAGTTCATTTCCATGGCTCAATAAAGATGGAATGACAAACTCCTCAACCTCCTGTCCCAATAGTCTTTTCACTTTCGCTCCACTATGTGGTGGTGTGAGAATTGTTTTTATTAAGTTATTAAGTTATTTTTGTAAGATTTTTAAGTTATTTTTATAATGGTTTCCTTCACTGTATACCCCTGTGTTCTGCATTGGTTTTCCCTTCTGCATCAGTTGTTTTGTCTATTGTAAAACCCGACGTTTTCTGTCATTCATCCCTTCCCTGCACCTGTCGCTGTCAATCCCCCCCCCCCCCCTCCTCGTGGTCGCCTGCCTGCCACTCAGAGACCCTTCCCTGGCTTCTAGAATCCTCCGGGAAGGGTGCCGAGTGATAGGCTGGGGCCCGGGAGACCCCCTCCCCTCATTTTGTGATTGGTCCCCAGTTCCATGGTTCACACCCCCGGTTAACCCCCCGATTCCTGTGACTGGCTGACCGGTTGTCGCCACCCCTGTTTCCACCCCACTTTAAAAGCTCGTGCACGCCTGCCCCCGGGGTCTCTTCTGGGCGGTGGGTCAGAGAGTGCTGAGCCCCGTGCTGCCTCTCCCCCTGAATAAAATCCTGTTTAACTGAGCCCAGAGGAGTCCGCCTTTTGATTGGCTGCCGTGGGTTGCATTTGCCATCTGCTGGCCGTCGCTGAGAGGGGAACCAAGACCCCACAGGGAGGAGGTGGCTCGCCCGGCTTGCCACCCTAACCTCACACGTTGCTGCGGTGCACGAGACGGAGCTAGCCCGTGGCCGCGCTCATCAGCGCGAGGAACAGCACCGCGACACACTAACTTCATGCTGTTTCTTCTTTATGTTCACTCTGTCCCTTTCTTTTCTCTCTCAGGGAAAAGTTAGGCTTTAGAAGCTTCCTGTTGCCAGGAAAGGGTTAAATCTGCTCAGAGTCTTTTTCTTTCTTGCTACAGCTCATGGTGTTAGATTTTCAAGGCCACACTGGTAAGGGG
This sequence comes from Hirundo rustica, assembly GCF_015227805.2. NCBI lineage: Eukaryota > Metazoa > Chordata > Aves > Passeriformes > Hirundinidae > Hirundo > Hirundo rustica. Next base: position 24,254,291 of record NC_053487.1, on the reverse strand, counting down.
AGGAAGAACTCATGCAGAAACATCAGAGATCAGAGGACCCAGGCTGTCTGGAATCAAAAAAAAAAAAAAAAGGCAGGATCAGAAATGCCTTTTTGGCCTACCCCTCAGTGTAAATTGGGGCGTCCTCGACCTAAACGGGGCCTATAGCTCTTATCAAGGGCCCGGCAGAGATTCCTCCCTGCTCCGGGGAAGTTTGGAGAAAGTAGTTGTTTTAAAGCTGCAACCTCTCCTCCCCCCCACCCGGGAGCCAATAGAATCTGGCCAGGACTCGGGCCAGCTCCCCCCAAAATGGGGGGAAACAGCAGGCTTAACTTGATGTTACCTGCTTTCTCTCTGGCCAAAGGGAAAAAAGAGAGTGATATGCAGGAAATCAAAGGTTTTTATATGGATACTCCCAAAGTTGGAACTGACATTTTTAGTGGTCAAACTAGATGCCAATATTCTAACTAACCTTCTGATAGGTCCCTGTCCTTTCTAAAGCAATTTCTAGGTCCTGACCCGGAAATGCATTCTACATTTCTCCATAAGTAGAAACAAAACTGTACTGACCCATGACAGAACTAAAATAGTTATCTATGTAAATGGGTATGAATTAAAATCATTCAATGTATAGAGCAATGATATTCGAACATTGTTACTGTTCCATGGCATCAGCTGCTGGGTCATCAGGGGTGAGTTTCTGGTTGTGACCTAGAGTAGAGCATAATGCAGGGCGCACACATCGGGCAGGCACCCATCGCATACCATCATCTGTAGAAACACAAGCATATCCACACCCCCGAGTGACAAGGTCCCAAGGGCCTTCCCACTTGTTGGTAATGAGATCCCATAGCAATACTGTGGACTTGGGCAACTGGACATCACTAGAAGACTGAAATGACAAAAAATGGTTTGAGATAACAGGATTTTGAGAATCTGGCATTGCTGTGAGGTGATTCAACATGTACAGGGCTTTAGCTACTCTGCTTTGCAGAGATTCACAGCTCATTCCCCCTTTTTGTTTTTCAAGGACAGGTTTCAAAATGCCATGGGCACGCTCGACAATAGCTTGGCCTGTTGAGGAACTAGGAATGCTGGTGACATGTGACATGCCCCATAATTGCAAGAATTGATGAGCATGTGAGATATAAGTGGGGCCATCGTCCATATTAATAGTACAGGGGATGCCTAGGACAGCAAAGGCTATTCGCCAATGTGTGATAACATCATGGCCCTTTTCTCCTGAATGAACTGAAGCCCATATAGCTGATGAGAAAGTGTCTATTGAAACATGAACATATCGTAGATGACCAAATTCAGGAATATGGGTGACATCTGTTTGCCAAATTCATAAAGCTTGCAGACCACAGGGATTCACCCCCATCTGACATGGTGCAGTATGGTCTTGACAACCAGCACAGGTGTTAACAATATTGAGGGCCTCGGTATTTGCTAATGAAAACTGGTTTTGCAAGGCTCGAACATCTTGGTGAAAAAACACGTGATGCTCTCGCTTGTGCCAGCGTGTCTGGCTGTGGCACTGTCAAGGCAGGACTGGCTAGCAAATCAGGTCAGGCATTACATTCTGCTATGAAACCAGGTAATTGGTATGAGTCCTGTCTTGGTTTTGAAAGACAGTTGTCTGCCAGGGAAAGCTAGAGCCTCCCTTGGAATGGAGAATGTAAACCCCCTTTCCTCCAAATTGTTATAATTTTGCAATTAGGCACTTTCAGGCAAAGATATGGGAATAGGAGTAACAGTTCTGTATGAGAAATATTAAAAAAAAAAAACAAAACACAAAAAAAAAAAGAGGATACAAATGTAGTAGTACAAAAATAACAAGCAAGGAAGCAAACAAAAATCCTGGAAAAACCCTGACAGAGTGAGGGGTACGAACTGGCACCTTGTTGGTAAGGGTATTGGAAGCAGTCCAATTAAATCCTCCTGGAGTAACAGATGTGGTTCTGTGGAGTAGAGGTGATCCTGTAGAAAGTCCAGTGGTGGTGAGATGGGTCAGGTCTTCCTCTGGGATCCAGTGGAAAAACCGGATACCTTGTGTCCTTCAGTCCTAGTTTTTATTTAGCTAGGAACAGTTGACTCCTCCCCCACTGTGTGGAGCATCTCACAATGGGATGATGGAATGTGCCATGTTAATGGTGGGCCCTAATGGCCCATTATCAGAAGATGTCCCCCTGGAGGATGGAGGGGTGGTGAAAGAGATAAGAAACACTGCCCCACCTGGTTTTAATGGCTGGGCCATTATCAGAAGGCATCCGCCCCCCTTCCCCCTGGAGTTACAAGATATAAACTTTCAACAGATGAAATAGAATACACATTTTTTTTTGGTTACATAATCCAAGACAACTCCTAACATGCAACACATAATAAGGATAATTTCTGGCTTGAATGACATGCAACAAAGTTTTAAACAACTCAAACGGTGACACATTATCAATTTCCTTTAGCAATGCCTGGTCCAGTTGCTGTGTGATGCCTGCAACATAAGCAGAATCAGTTACAATGTTCAAGGGATCATGCTTGTGATTGCTCTTTTACCTCTTTTGCTATATCTCTCTCTCCAGATTGTCTGATTTAGCAACTTGCTCTTGCTACGGGCAAACATAGTTTTCCTAAGTAACAAGGTCCACCAAACACATTACTCGGGATTGCAGGCCATGCCCTATCTCCACAGATTAAAAAGACACCTGGTGGAAGCATTCTTACAGGTGCATTTTCACCAACACTTTCAGGATAAGTCCATTTTTGGCAATATTTCGTCAGGTCCTGATACCATGGTGTAGTGGTTTCACATTTACTAAATTCTGTTTGCCAAATTTAGCGTAGTGATCTTAGTGTTTACTCTCTTTTTTCTTTGTGAAATAGGATCAGGAGAAGCAAAGTAGGCTCAAGCTTAATGATAAACAAATAGTTTTATTAACACACACTAAAAGAATGGAAAAAGAAAAAAAGTTGGGAAAAAAATGAAACCTCAAAACACTCCTCCCTCCCCCTACAAACTTAACTTTCATATAAAATAACAGGGAGACACAACCTGTGATTTTTAGTTAGTTTCACTATTTAAACATAATTTTTTATTACTTTGGGAGAGGAGTCTCTCTAGAGTCCTATGCAGACATTTGCTACAAGACAAAAACAGTTTGGTGGCTCCCAATGTCACAAATCTGCAACTGCACAGAATTTTTGCAGATTATGCAGTCTTAATTATTATCAGCCTTTACCCTGGTTACTTATGGGCCTCTCAGTGTATTTGAGGTACTGTTTAAGAATGCTTCTTTTAGTATAAAACAAGAATTCTCTTCTATCTCTAAAATCGTCTTTATCTCAAAAGAAATAGAAACCTCCTTTTACCCCAGGAGCCAAGGGCTTCAAATCACTTCTCTCTAAAATCATCTTCATCTCAAAGACTGAGGCCTCTTTTTACTCTAGAAGCAGGAGGCTTACTCTGTTAAAAATTCTCAATTAAATCTCAATATCAATCCATAACTTTTGACTAGAACCAGCATTCCCCCAAACAACATTAAGATATTACAAGAAACAGTCCATTTCTCCATAGTTTACACTAGAGAAGTCTAGTTAAAAATGTCCACTTCTTCAATCTTTTCTTCTAATAATCTTTATCACTTTTTTTCACTCTTGCTCTATTGACTTCATGCTGTGTTTTTTCTACATCTACTTTGGGTTTTTTTTTTCTCTCTCAGGGAAGGGTTAGGCCTTTGAAGCATCATTTTGCTAGGAAAGGGTTAAATCTGCCCAGGCCTGCAGTGGTCATGTGCTCTCTGCTGGGCAGCAGCCTCTCCACCAATGCACTTCAGATCAGCTGGGTTTCCCCTCTCAATTCTTTTCCTCTCTGCCCGGGAATCACCAGAGGAGGGGAGGGGAACTCTGCCCACCCCTCGGTGACAGCTGGAGTGGGTTCAGCCCAACAGGGCCCATAGCTGATATCAGGGGCTTGGCCGAGATGTCTCCTGGCTCTGGGGCTCCAGGGAGGTTTTAAAAGTAGCTGATGTTAAGCTGCAGCCTCTCCTCCCCTGCCGGGAGCCGATGGAGCCTGACCAGGTTTAGGGGCTAGCTCCCCCCCCTGAAGGGGGGGAAGCAGCAGGCCTAGCTGGCCAACAGAATGGTCTGACTTGATGTTACCTGTTCAACTGGCCGGGAGGAAAAGGACTGGCTTGAACAAAATTAGAATTTATATGGGTACTTCCCAAAGTTGTATTCAATATTCTCAGTGTTAAAGCATATGTTAATATCTAAAATTAGCTTCTGTTAGGTCCCTGTCCTTTCAAAAACAGTTCTAAGGTCTTGACAGGGCAATGTTCTATATTTACCTTTAACTAAATACTAAACTGTGTTAACCCATGACACATGGAGAATTGGGATTTAGGATAATTTTTGGGATGTGGGACTAGGACATTGCTCATATCAATTGATCTTGGATCTAAAAAGTAATTAAAAAACAAACAATAATTTCCAGGTACTGATCCTAACAGATCCAGCTCTTGAGGCTCTAATCCACTCTCATTCAGTGATTGTACTATCATACCTGCCTGGAAGCCTTCACTGTTTGGCTTAATTCCCGGTCTTTTACACATGTCCAATTTTGTCCTACCTTTGGTTATGTTGCACCAGCGATTCTAGATCTATTTGCTCCCACATATGGTCTTCCTCCAACTCCTACCCATCTTGTAAAACCTGTAAAGTTATTTATGGGGATACCAATTAAACATGTACGAAAAGGATCTCCTGGCATGGCTGAGGATAAACAAAAGGAATCCACCCCATAGCATTAGCCCAAGTAAGCCACATAGTCTGTCGATGCCATCCTGGCGGGTTAATTTCTTCTGCACTACAGATGTTGCCACATAGTACAAGTAACAGAGGGAAAACCCAAAAAACCCGCATCTCTAATTTGAGACTATTCTTCATCATTATCCTTGGCAAAAAAAACCTTCCCCTATAAGATTAGGGAAAAAATCCAAACTGACTGTGCCTCTTGCTCATTGCACCCTTCTCCTATCCTTTCTCCTTTGGTTCTCCTTCTCCCACCTACACTTTGTCTGTTCCCACCGACCAGGTCTAACACTCCAAATCCCAGGAATAAATATTCCCATTCCATATTCAATAGCCTTAACCTTATTTTCCTTCTCTTTTTTCTCGAGCTTCTGAAGTTCATGATGGCACCACTGAATAGCCTGCTCTAGATGCTCCTTAGATTCAAACTCAATGCCTCCCAACAGGTTTCAGGGGAATTAACAGTTATTCCTGTCACCTGGGATAACACCCATGTATTAAATTCTTGAGAGTGCCAATGGCTGCATTCTATACACGTGGGAAAACTGTCTCCTTTAAAGTGATGCCAGCTGTCAGATCCACACCCCGCACATTCTAACCTCACCCAGGAATAGAAAAAGCATTCACAGTTCTGAGGACAATTGATGCTTTCAGGTAGTGCTCGTTGTTGGCTCATTAGTGATATTAGGAATCAGTGTCCTTCTCAAGTCAAGGGCAAAGCCATTTATCTGGTATCCATCAGGGTCCTTTGTCTGTAATGACACAAGCAGAACCCCTCCCCCACATTAATAGATCTACAGGTCCTTCCCATAACTCTGTCATAGGATTCTTAAAACAAACTTTTGGTCGATGCTGTACCAGTTCAGAATCCTGCTGCAAACCTGAGAAGTGTGTTAATGCAGGTGGTTCATTACAATTGCCTACTAACCATAAATGATTCATGACATAAACTGCTTTCAACACTCTGTCCTGTGGGCTCAGCCCATCCTCCCTCGTTTTTTGTTTATCAAGCAGTCCTTTCAGTACCTGGTGTGTTCTTTCAATAATAGCTTGTCCTGTGGAGTTACCTGGAATTCCTATACTATGCTTCACTCCCCAATGAGCCAAGAAGTTTTGGGTTCGTTGGACTGCATACCCTGACCCATTGTCCGTCTTCATTTCCTAAGGCAAGCCCATCATGGCAAAACAGCCTCGCAAGTGTCAAATGACAAAACGAGATCCCTCACTTGTCATGGGAGTGGCCTAAACCATGGCAGAATAGGTATCTATGGTTACTTGAATGCTCTTGAAACAACCAAAAGAAGCATAAATAGTTACATCAGTTTGCCATAACTGCAAGGGCCCAAGGCCATGAGGGTTGACACCAGGACCCAATCCACCAATCATACCCTGGTACTGAGGACAAGTTGTGACAATTCCTTGAGCATCCTGTAATGATATTCCAAATTGTTTATGTAAAACTTTTGCATCTTGGTGAAAAAACTCATGAGACCTTCTGGCCTGACTGAATTTATCAATGTTGGGAGAAGCAGAGGACCAAAGTGGTGTCACTAATTGGCCAGCCTTCTCATTTCCTAAGGCCAGACCTTCTGTCAAGTCGGAGTAACTCTGTATGTGGGTAATGAAATAGTCCAGTTTGGGAGAATTAAGCAATTGCAACAGCTGAAAAAAGAGTTGCCACAACTGCCTGTTCTGAATTTCCTTCAGTAATGCTCGCTCCATGCACTCAACAACACTTACAATGTAGAGGGAATCAGAAACAACGTTAATGGGATCATTTGGCCATTTTTCAAATACTCTAATTACAGCGCGTAATTCCAGAACCTGTAAAGAGTCTCCTGGTCCCTCGAGGATTTCACTGAGCCATTTGCCTTCATCCTGCCAAGTAAGACCTGCTTTAGAAGTCTTTTGGCTGGCATCAGTGAAAACCGTGAGGCCTTCTACAGGTTGCCTGGATAACCAAAGTAATTCTTCGACCTGCTGATGCAAAGAAAAAAGCTTATGTGGAGGAAAATGAGTGCTAATGAGACCTGAAAAGTTCAACAATGTCCACTGTAAGGTGTCTGAATTCTACAATGACCATTGCAAGTAATCCTTTGTTAATGGAAGACGAATCTTTTGGGGTTCTATTCCTGCAGTTTCCAATGTCCGTTTCCATGCCTGGATCATGACTTTTGCTATAGCTTCCATTCATGTGCTGATAGATTTGTTCAAATTGAATGGTAAAAACACCCATTCCACACTTTTTAGTGGTTATTTTGCTTGGCTATCCCACTGCATTAGTATAGCCATCACATGTGCTTCCTTATTCAGCACAGCTAGGGACAATGGCAGCGCAGGCGACCAGCAATCTGCAAAGGAATTACCCAATTTAGTGGCAATCTGAGTCAAAGCCTTCTGCTGCTTTTCAGTTAGCTCATGCAGCAAATTTGCCTGATAACCCCCTTTCAATAATGGCATTAGGGGCTCAAGGTCTTCATTAGTTATACCATAGGTGGTACGAATCCACTGTATGTCTCCAATTAGCTTTTGAGCATCTGTCAAAGTCCGAGTTTCTGTACAAATAATTAATTTTTGGGGCCAAATTTGGGCTTCAGTAATAATCATTCCCAAATATTTTCATAGGGCCTGTTGTTGAACCTTTTCAGGGGCAATTTGAAGACCTGCCGACTGCAATTGTTGCTGTAAGGCAGGTAGCAGGTTTGCGGCATCCAAGTGTTCTCCTGCTATCAGAATATCATCCATGTAATGATAGATAAGAAACTGTGGGTACTGTTTTCTCAGTGAGGCTAGTGCCCAAGCAACATATAGCTGACACATCACAGGAGAGTTTTTCATCCGCTGGGGTAATATGACCCATTGATACCATTTTGCTGGTTCTGCCTTAATAATGTATGGCACTGAGAAGACAAACTTCTCACTATCATCCTCATGCAGAGGAATCGTGAAAAAACAATCTTTGAGGTCAATAATCAACAGTTGCCAATTCACAGGTAACATTTCTGGTGAGGGTATGTTGCTGTGTGTTATTTGGTTTCATACTGTATTTCATTTTTATATTGGGCTTTATAATGATTTTTCTGTACTCCCCTGTTATCTTGGAAAATGTAATATCCTGAAGTTTGTCCCTGCCCTTCCCCCAGCCCATTCTCCCACATTCCTCCCAGTCCCCTTCCTTGAATGTAATCCAACCCTGTTCCGCTCCCACCTTATCCCTGATTGGGTATTGGTTTGTCCCCTCCCAGAGCTCCATTCCTGGATATAAGCCGAAGCCACATGGTGGTCAGGCCTCTTGATTTGGGCAGTCGGACAGGGTAAAGGTCTGGGGCAGGACCACAGAAGAAAGACTGAATAAAGCCTTGGTTTCACCCCCCGGATCAAGCACAAGACCTCCTTCCTTTGCTGCAGACGGGGTCTCGCTCTCTTGTGCTAAGGGAAAGATTCTCGGCCACCTCCCGGGTTTTAGGACCCTGAGGAAACTCCTTCTAACTGCAGCTTGTCTCAGGCTAGCTGGAGTGAAAACAGCCGGGTCTCCATGGGAGAGACAAGCCACAAGGGTAGACCAGACTGCAGGGATCCCATATCCTGCATTACAGAATTAATGGCTCGAAGGTCATGTAAAAACCTCCATTTTCCTGATTTTTTAGGAATTGTAGAAATGGGTGTGTTCTAGGGGCTCATAGACGGTATTATTTGCCCCTTCTTCAATTGCTCACCAATCAATTCTATGACATGGGCAAGCTTTTCTTTGGACAGCAACCATTGATCAATCCATATTGGCATTTCTTTCAACTATTTTAATTATAGGATTGGCCGTGCCTCAATGGCCACAGCTAAAAACCCTCATTAGTAAGGCAGAAACCCATCTGGCTTAGTGCATCTCTTCCCAGTAGCCAGATTGTCATATTCATCATGTAAGATCTCACCTGGGCACAAATATGTGCTTCATTATCAACCCACACTGTAAAGTGTTTCACTAACTTGAGTCATTTGCACGCCCCCACCCCCATAACTGCTGTTCCCAGTGTAGTCAGAGGCCATGCAGCAGGCCATGCAAACAAGGGAACTATGGTCACGTTTGCACCTGTGTCAGGCAACGCAGCTTTAGCTGTCACGGTTCCTACATCGGGATGCTGAAAGGTAATAGGTTTAATTCGTTTAGCTCCCATTAATGGCAGGGTAAACATCACCTGAGGTGTTCCTGTTGACCCAAAACCTTCATCTCCCCCTCACCATATTCTCTGGTTTAGGAACTTGAGCCTTAAAAGGAATTAGCTGAGCTAGTCTGGTACCTTTTGGGATATGAAAAGGAGGTCTCAATGTTTGTACCATGATACCAATATAACCTAAATAATCTGCATCAATTAGTCCAGGCAAAACAAAAATGCCTTGCTTTGATGCAGATGATCTCCCTATCAGCAGGGCAATGAGTCCATGTCCCAAGGGTCTGTTTGCCATAGATGGAACAACCTGCACATCAGTATAATTTAAAATCACAGCTACTGCTGTTTCCAGGTCCATCCCAGCACTTCCAGTGGTTGCTGAGTTGAGGACATCCAGACAGCCGCCTGTTTCTGGGGTTGCATTTGTGTCATCGCGCGTCTCCCTATCGCTCTCTGCTTCTCGGTTCCCAGTGGTGTTCCTAGAGCTGCATTAGTCAGCTCGATGTTCTAACTTATCACATCTGCTGCAGTTTCTCCGTGAACCAGCAGATGTCGCTGTTGCGTTAATTTTCTTCGCAGTTCTGCACTGAGCTTTGATATGACCGGGTTTTCCGCAGTTGTAACACTTTACGCTGATACCTCTGCCTTGCTGGACTAATGGCTACTGTCATCGCTTCAGTCAAGCTTGTAGCTTTCTCCTCTGTAGTTCCAACATGGGAGCATGCATCAATCATATCCACTAATGTGGCCGAACATGGCAGGGAATATATAATTTTCTTCCAGGTGGAATTTGCATTTTCTACAGCTAATTGCATTTCTAGTGCAGCTTTAACATCTGGGGACAGTCCAGGAACTTGATCAATTGTGTCTCTGAGATGGTCTAGAAAACTCATAAAGGTCTCTGTTACCCCTTGCCTAATTGTGGTATAAGAACATGTTGGAAGTCCCATATTGGGGATGGCATGAAATGCCTCCCTTGCTAACTTCTGAGACTGTTGTAAGATCACAGCATCCAGTCTACATTGCACTTGGGGATCAGCGAAAGCCCCTTTCCCCAGCATCATGTCTGGAGTACCAGACTGCCTGGAGTCCCCCTGAGGGAGTGAAAGATTCTCTGTAACTGCAGCGTCCACTCTCCTTGCCACAGTAGTCTCTGAGTGGGTTTTAGAAAGGTGTCTGCCAGCTTTTTGTAGTCAAATGGGACCAGTAACCTGCTAGTAAATATGTGATCTAGTAATGTCTGCACATAAGGATTCATCAAGCTACATTGCATCATCGCTTTTTGCCCTTCTCGAGAGAGCTTCTAATCCAGCGGCGCCCACTGATATTGGTTTGGGTTACTGGGGGCAGAGATTACCTGGAAAGCATGCAGAAGGAATTTACCCTCTATCAAGGTGTCCTGTATAATTCCTTATCACTTTTGAACGTGATTGGGACCATCATTGGAACAGACAACTCAGAAAATTCCTTTCAGAGCTTGATCTCTGTCACTCAGGGCTCCGTCCCTCTTCCTGCGGCCATGCTGTCGGGTTGAGTTACCGGAGGATCTGTCAGTCTTTGCATTCTGCAGTACCAATTGAAATCTCACTCCTGCGATCTCCTTCTCTCTTCTGCTCATGATACTGCTTCATCATCGGGGTTAAGTTCTCTGGAGAGTCAAGTTCGCTAGTCCTTGCAGTTGTTTTGATCAGGATCAAGACTCCTGTAAGCCAGTCCTTCAGTGTATTTATTATTCCTTCTCCCTTCCACCATCAACAGTGGTCTGGTTCTTTCTCTTTCCTTTATCTGTGCATGTATCAAAGCTGTAAGCTCGGCTTCTTCTCTCTGCTGACGCTGGTGCTGGCTTTCTTCAAAGCGGTGTGTGCGTTCTGCATGTGAATACCTGCACTCTTCGTTTGAATGCTTGCTTCGGCTAGGCCATGGTGATTCAGGTTTTGAGCAAGGCAGCAAGGGGTAGATGAATCCTCCCCACCTCTCTTGTTAACACTTTGGGGGAGACTGCTGGACACCCCGTGGGTAATCCTGGTGCCGGAGTGGGTAATCGCACTTCCACCTCCATTCTTTCTGTTTCTACTACGGATTGCAGAGGCAGCATGGGCTTTTGCTCTGCATTGTTACTGTTTTCAGCCACCTGTGGGGCCTGTAATTCTGGCTCTGGGGGTGCGGAAGGTAGAGACAGTATAACAGTTTCTTCCCCCAAAAAAAACTCTTGCACAAAAGCCGGAAATGCAACTGCAGGGTCTTCTGGTTCTAAAGCAGCGACCACCACTGCTGCAGCAGTTTTTTCTTCTTTTAATTGCCTCAGCACCGTGATAGTCACCCTCTACAGCAGTGTCCTCTCACGCCTGGCAGGTGTGCAGGCTAGCTCAGTTCTGCACTGCGACAGCGTGGATCGGTCGGGGTTACAGGCAGGGCGAGTAACCTCCTCCCGGTGAGTTCTTGGTTCCCCACACCAGCGAGTGGACTTGATGGAGTTGTGACTGCGGCGACGGAAAAAGAGTCGTCTCTCTTTAGGCAGGATAGAAGGTAGTTTATTAAAGGGAGTCCGGCAAAGAGCTCCGCCTCAGCCTACTGTTGCCCAGAGAGAGCAGAGATCAAAGCTTGACAGCTACTTATAAATGGGGGAGGGCTGACAATGGGTCAGCCAACCAGGGAACATGGGGGTGGTAACAGGGGTGTCAACTTCAGAACCATTAACAAATCACAGGAGGGTAGGAGGGGATTCCCCGGGCACCAGCCTACCACTTGACACCTCTCCTGGATCTTTCCAGAATCCAGGGAAGGGTCTCGAAGTGACAGACAGGGCAACCATGAGGAGAGGGGGGGAATTGACAGGGACAGGTGCAGGGAAGGAATGACTGACAGAAAACGTCTGGTTAAACAACCAACTTATAAGGGGGAAAACTATTACAAAACACAAGGGGGTACAGTGGACTAAACCATTACAAAAATAACTCAAAAATCTTACAAAATAACTTAATAAAACAACTCTCACACCACTACAACCCTCCACATTAAACTCAGTCCTTTTGTGCCTTTCATGCCACTGCTAACTGCTTCCCAAAGTTCCATCCCCAATCTGTCCCATTCGCGAGTATCAAATACCTTCCTTGGGGGTGGCTAAAAATCCTCTCTCCTGGCCCCATTTTAACAACCTCTTTAAGATCTCCTTATCATACTTATTTCCTTTCCTTGAAAGTATAAGCTGAAGGAGATTTAAGGCCACTTCCTCCTCCTTGGACAAAGCTTTCCCCATTATTCCTCCAGCCCTGGTTGCTCACCTGATCTCGGTGTACCTGCTGCAGTGTACTGGGTCTCTTTCTCTGGAGCCTTTTCCTGGGAGGGTCCTTGCTTCTGACTCCAAGTGAAGTCTTGCGACTCCCCCCACCACAGCAGCCTCCGACCAGGCCCCCTGCCTTTTCTTCTCTGTAGTACCCTCTTCGCAGTCCTTCAAAGTTCAAAGAGTCCTGGTCTACTTCAATATCACCCCCATCTTAAAAGGAAGACTCAAGAGTACCATGGCAAGAGACCAGGTTGAGAGTTACCTTAAAAACATGGGGGTAAAAGGCTTAGGGGGAGGGGAACTCCCAGTAAGGGCACCGGCTTACTGGGACCAGGTAATGGGACTAACAGCTGCCATCACTCAGTGAGACATTTATGAACGGTTTAAGTTTTTTCATTTTTCATGGGAAGGAGTTTTTAAGAGCTACAAGTGGCTAGTCTGCCTGCAAAAAGGACCATTCAGTGGGCTCTTATCAACTGTCCTGGCATGTCTGCTGCAGCTTATGGATGGTAAAGCCCTAGTGGCTACTTATAGACAGTTATAGACAATTGCATGCAGAGTGTCAACACCCCAGATCAGTGGTCTGCCCTCCTGTTAACCCCCACATTTTTCAGTTTCTGTGAAGTTGCCCATATATTTCCTTACCCTTTGTTTCTAAGAGCACGGCAAGGAGTGAAAACTGCCAGGATGGCACAGAGTTGCTACCATCTCTCTGTCACCTCGTGTCCCTCTCTGCCACCTTTATCCCCCTTTTCCTGAAGGCAGAACAACGGACTGAATCCATCCAGAGGTGACACAGGAGCGCTACCGTCCTCTCGCCGTCCTGTGTCCTCCTTCGCCCCCTGTCTTTCCATATCCCCCGTTCCCTGCCTGGGAAGGTGATGGTCGCAAAGTCCCGGGCCCTCCCTCTAAAAATGGAGCTTGCCACGCTGTTTTAAGATCCTCTTTTTCCCACCCAAGTCCTTCTTTTCTGGTCCTGAACTTTCCCTTCCCCCCTACCTACCTCCCCCCTTCCTGTTGTGCCACTGCAGCTGGCCCCGCCCCGGACCAGCACAGCAGTGGAGGTGTGGTGGGGTTGCTCTGCCCGTGAGGGGGCCGGGCCCTGCTGTGGCGCTGCTAGCCTCAGCACCGCCGCCCTTGATGTTTCCGTCTCTTCGCAGTCATCATCATTATCCAAAATAGTAACACCCATAACACCAGTACCAAAGCTGAGACCAAACACTTAGGACTATGCCCCTCATGAAGAGGAGATCAAAGAACTGCACCCCTTCTGGTGAGAAGATCAAAAGCCAAAGGAGACTGAACTATTAACTCATTAAGTAAAAATGTATCCATGTAATAATCATAATTTCTGTTACTTTATCCTTTGTGATAGTCTCAGATACTTTTCTATTGCTTGCTAATTTAGCTTAATAATTTCATTTTGGTTTTGTAAACTATTAAGTCATATTCCCGAGAATCCCCTTCTTATGAGTTATTCAACATGCATTAACCAATTTAAAAACAGGGGAGTTGTGGAGTGCTCCCATTCTAAGGAGGTGGGAATTTGATTTTATCCTTCTTGTGTTGCTAATAACTCCTCCCCTGACCCAAACCCTAAACTCCACCCCTGCAGTACCCTATAAAAACCCCATGACCCTGCCTTTGCCTGGTCTTTTGTCTTTGTCCCCCTCCTCGTCCCCAGGGGTAATAAATGGATTCTCAAGATTAATAAAATGCAGACCCATATAATTTGTTCCCATGCCTGGCACTAGCAGCTGCACCCTCCCTGGACATGATAAACTCTGTTACAATACGACGCAACAGGGGTACATGTTATACTGGACTCCAAATACTCCTAGTTAGTCTTCTCCCCCTTGGGGATCATGAAAATACATGTCACAAATGCTATCAGTAGCTTTATGTAAGTTCTCTTTTTACTACTCATACCCTAGCTGACCAGTACTGTTATGATTCATCCAACTTAGACACCTGCACATATGCCAAGCAAACATTTTGGGTTACAGAAAACCTAAGACAAAGCAGTACAAGACAAGGGAGTAAATGCCCAAAAGGGGAGAAATAGGTTTGTTTTAAAAGAGCTCTCGGGAGTAGAATTCAAGGCCCCTGATACCAGTTACAGGCCTAGCTGGGCCGGGGCCCACCCCGATTTACACCGAGGGGTGGGCAAAAAAGGCATTTTATGACCCTGCCTATTTTTTTTTATTCTGGACTGCCTGGGTCCTCTGATCTCTGATTTTTCTGCATGAGTTCTTCCCCCCCTCACCAGCGTGGCCTTGAAAATCTAACACCATGACCTGCAGCAAGAGAGATAATACTCTGGACAGATTTAACCCTTTCCTGGCAACATGAAGCTTCCAAGGCCTAACCCTTCCCTGAGAGAGAAAAGAAAGGGACTGAGTGAACATAGAGAAGACAGCATGAAGTCAGTGGAGTGAGAGCGAAAAGACAATTGGGACAGGGGGTTGAGGAGTTTGTCATTCCATCTTTATTGAGCCATGGAAATGAACTCTATATTTAGATTATCCTTTTAAATAATGGGAAAGATATGCATTTGGGGAGATGATTGTTGAGATTTGTGTGTAGGTTTGAGCAAAGGTGTTTGTGATGGACTAAGTGATATTAATCCTATAAGATGCTTGAATAGAGATAGAGATGAGAAGCCCTCTGCGCCAGTGAAGAAGTGAGAAGATATCTCTGCTCCTTGAGATGAAGAATCCTTTGCTTTTGGAGTTATTCATCTTTAAAAGCTGACACCCCAATATGCAAAAGTCTAAGACCCATGACCCATAAGCAGCTTGGGAACCTGCTAATGGGGGGGGTCACAAAGGCAGGTTTCTCTGGGCGGCTGTTTTTGTGACGGTTAAAACCCACAAGAGAACTGTTTCTCAGTTGTCAGTGGGATCCATGACTCTAAGAGAGACTCTTCTCCTAAAGAATTGATGAAAGACTATTTTCAAATGGTGCAACTGTCTGAAAATCACAGGTTTTGTCTCTATGTTGTTTGTAGGAAAGTTAACAGTTTGTAGGGGGGGGGAAGAGTGGTTTTTGGAGTTTCATTCTGATTTGTTTTAGTTTTTTTCCAACTTTCTTTTTCCATTCTTTTTGTGTGTGTTAATAAAACTATTTGTTCATTTTTAAGCTTGAGCCTGCTTTGCTTTTCTCCTAATCTCTCTCCCACAGTAAAAGAATAAACACTAAGACCACTACACTAAATTTGGAGAACATGAAACCTCTACACTATGCAAATCTCAAACAACAAATAGAAGCTGATATAGAAATCTCAAGGTTAGGGAAGAATTTATTTGTACATTAGGGAGAAAGGATCAACAGAGAACTGAATGTTACTAACTTCTAAGTGTGTGGGAGGGCCTTAATGTCTGAAGAGTGGCCGTGGAAAGATAGTACCCTGGGCCCAGTCAATCTCCTTAAATAGAATAGGACCAACATGAAAGGAAGAAACTGACCAGAAGGGTGGATATGAAGTTAAAAAAAAAAAATAGGAGAAGAGTGCCTCTGGCATTTGAGAAAAGAGCTTTTAGATAATGTAAGACAAACTTTCTGTAAAAGGTATAAAGTTTATAATAGAACTTTTACATGGTGGATTCCTGAAAAATCCATGCAATATTAGACCCAGGAGAGGAAAAGAATAATAAATATGAAAAGGAAATTAAACTTTTCCAGTGTAATGACCCTAGGAAAAATCCCTATTATTGGATCCCTAAAATATCTAAATTTTAGGAAAACATGAATAAACAAATAAATGAGTACTAGAAAGCACCCAATGGCTTATTTTGGATATGTAAGGAAAAGGCTTATCCAAAATTGCCTCTCCTATAGAAAGGAAGTTGTACTCTAAGAATTAAACAACCAAAACTTTTCCTGTTACCAAACCAAGACAAAGATAATTTAAAAAGAAACAAAAGAGAACTAATCAGACAAATCAGGAGAACCCAAAAGTAGGGCAATAAAGAGTGGCCTCCTGAAAGAATAATACAGACATATGGTCCAGCCACCTGGGCACAAGATGGGAGTTGAGGATATTGAACCCAAATTTTTATGTTAAATTGCATCATAAGATTCCAAGCGGTGAAAAAAAATCATATCTAATAAAATGGCCGGGACCATGGAATTAATAGTCAGCCAGCAAAGGCAAACCAGAGCTGCAGTGTATTAAAATCAGTTATCATTAGACTATTTGTTAGCAAAAGCAGGAGGAGTTTGCAGAAAGTTTAACACATCTAATTGCTTTTTATAAATTGATGATAATAGGGATGCAGTTTTGAGTATAGCCAGAAACATACAGAAAATAGCCCATGTGCCAGTCCAAAAATAGAAATTGATAATGAATAAAAGATAGATAAAAGGGTTTTTTTAGAATATTCTAGTAGAAGAGGGCAGGATTTATAGTGCTATGTGGAATAACAGGTTTAAGGTTTTTTTATGTTTGATCCCCTGCCTTATCAAATTAATTACTTATGTAGTTCAAAATAGGCAAATAATAACAATGCCCATCCATTCAGAATCAGAAACCATCGAAAAAGGCAAAAAATTATGCTGTTGAGAAAAATGAAAGATGATAAAAACCTAGAGAAGGCATTTAAGATCTATAAAAGGCGTAAAAAATAAACCTATAATATTGGCTTTCACATTTGTGTATTAGTCTTTGTATGTTATTATTGATTGTAAGTATAGTGCAATTTATAACCCCTTTTAGCTGCTTAGTAATATAACCTAATTTCTCATTTTAAGTATGCACTGTATAGCCCATGGAAATAATAGTGTAATGAATATATTATGTTGATGTATGCATCTTATAGCTCATAGAAATAATAGTGTGATGAATGTATTGTACTGTAAGCCTTAGCAAAATATAAAATGTTAAAATACTTTTATGTAACCAAAAGAACTGTATAAAGCAATTGTTTCCCACAGCTGCTGAGTGACCTCTCCAAGTGATAACATAACCCTGACACAAACCGGAGCACCAGAGGACAATTAGAAAATACCATGTTAAATTTAAAGAAGACATACTAAATCCTTATCAGAGGACATAAAACAACAGGATGGAGACACAAGTAGGAATAAAATATATTAACCTGACACACAGAATGTCATGCAGATAAACCAGAGTATGAAAAAACCAAACAGAAGAATTCCAGTAACAACAAACACTTCACAAAAATGTTTGAATAATGCATGAAACTTATGAATATGTATGTATCTTAGTAAAGTAACAGTATATAGATAACACTGTCTTAATGTACCAGTGTCTTCTTTGGCTATTTGCCAAGAACACCCCAGCACTGGACATTACCCTTTTTTATTCCCTTATTAAACTTGAAAAATATTTGAAGAGTGAACTTTCTTTTTTCACAAAGGTATCAGTATGCCAAAAGTGTGGAGGTTCAAAAGTTGTAGCTCAAGCCAAATACAGTAGGAAAGACAAAGGGGAGGAGTTGTTAAAAATGACCCTATAATATTGGCTTTTGCATTCGTGTATTAGTCTTTATATGTTGTTATTGATTGTAAGTATAGCACAATGTATAACCCCTTTTAGCTGCTTGCTAATATAACCTAATTTCTCATTTTAATTATGCACCATATAACCCACGGAAACAGTAGTATGATGAATATATTATGTTAATGTATACACCTTATAGCTTATAAAAATAATAGTGTAATAAATGTATTGTAGGCCTTAACAAAATATAAAATGTTAAAATACTTCTATGTAACCGAGAAAACCGTATAAAGCAATTAAGTTGTTTCCCAGATCTGCTGACTGACCTCTCTAAGTGATAAGATAACCATGACACAAACCAGAGCACCAGAAGAGAATTAGAGAACTTGCTAATGACTCGTTATCAGAGAACTGATAGAGCCACAAGAAAGAATAAAATATACTGAGCTGATCTGCAGGGTGTCATGTAGATAAGTCAGATGGAAAACCAAAACAAAACAAAGTTTCTACAACATCAAAAGCTACCAAGAATGTTTAAATCATGCATAAAACTTATGAATATGTATGTACCTTAGTAAAGTAACAGTATATAGATAACACTGTCTTAATGTACCAGTGTGTTCATTAGCTGATAGCCAAGAACACCCCAGTGCTGGACATTGTCCTTTTTTATTCCCTTATTAAACTTTTTAAAAATATTCTAAAAGTGAACTTATGTTTTTCACAGGGAGTTTTCAGTTAAAACTGATATTCTTCACCAAAAATTGTTATGGAATCCCAGGTATAGAAGCCTAACCTGAGTTTGCTTTCCACTAATTGTTAGAAGCTTATTGTTATAAATACATATTATACTGTTGGCTTTTTGCAAGTATTAAGATGAATGGTATATGTATAATGTTAAAATGGCTTTGCTGTATGGATATAGTCTTTATTTCTGCTATTGGCAAAAATTAGGCATAGTGGTGAATAGCTGATATAATATGTTTGAACTGTCTGCTTTGTTGGGATAACATCCAGTGAGCATATGATGAAGACCCTGCTGCTGATATGCCAACTATCAACACCTACCATCTGTAGAAAGTATGGACCAAGGCCCAAACTGGATGTGGTAATGAAGATGGATTAAAACCACAGCCAAGAAACACGCATGCTCTAAAAAGGCAGACCCAAGGAGGGGCCATGCTAAACAGGTCCTGAAATATGTAAACTAGTTTGTGGAAGAGTTTGAATAGGCATAATGGTTTATGAATATGCAACAAGCTGGTGTAATAGAAAAGGTATTTAAGGAGTGTCTCCAAAAATTGTGTGCTCTTGGCTGAATGCCAATCACTTTATTATCTCTGTCTCCTATTGACGTTTATTAAACTTTTTACATTTTACCAGGAAAGCAAAGCTTGTTTTTCACATTATAAAGCCTGATCAGACCCAGATATGGTTTGAGAAAAACTGGTGCACCCACAGTTGTTAGCGGAGAAAATTGGAACTTTGGTTAAAGAAGGAAAAAAACCCCTTTGGTAAGGGAATCACATGGGAGTCCTAAATGGCTGCCCAGAAAGAGATACGTGTTTTGGGGCCAGAGAAAGAGCTGATCCAATTGCCAACTGCATTAGAGGATGAAATAATTGCTCACTCAGAGCAGAACAGGAACTAATGGCCCAAAAGCACCTACCCCAAAACCAGAGAAACCTGTTAAACAAGTTTGTGCAAAGCCAAAGGGTTTTAGATATGCAAATTAACATCACTGGGGGAAGCATGAATGTCTGCCTGGGGGAGAAGTTTGGCCTCCCCAAACATGATCTCACCCCTCTCAGCCTTGGGGAAGAGTTTAATGCACCAAAGCCAAACCCCTCCCCACACCCTAAACTCCACCCTCCCGTAAAAAAGGAGTAGGCAGAGAGGGAGGCAGGACTGCCTGAGTATGATATCACTGATGTCACCTCCCTCCACACCTTGGAGGAGGGGTTTGAATCAGTGGAGCACATGCCCTTTTCCCATCAACAGAAGACCTTCTCTCTTGTTAAGGTGGAATTTGCATATCAAGAGACAAAGTCGATAGTGATGATATCACACCCTGCAACAGAACTGGTTAAGTTGCTAGGAAATATTAGCAATTATCCCAAAGAAAATGAAACAGAGACTCTTTTGAAAATTTTACTAATGCAGGGGAATAAAATAAAGCTTTCCCAAGAATAAGCACATGGCAAAGAGCTCTGGTCTTTTGACCAAGAAGCAAACTGTTGTGTGAAGAGGTTAAACTTGGAGGGGGAGAACTCATCCCTCTCCCCACTCCAACATGTGGTAAAATTACTGGGAGAATGTAGGAGGTGGCAGGCTTACAACCAATGCCTGAGAAACAGCTGGTACCTCATCAGCCTTCTCCGAGGTTATTGTTATTTATTCCAAAATTTAAGTGTGTATTGAGCGTTTCCTGCCACCAGAGGCCAGGATGGAACTGCTGCTGCAGAATCTGTCACCTTTTCAGGAAAAATACTTTTATCACTGTGCAAGTTTGTTGTTTTAGTATGTGCTCTCCAGCCGAAAGACTGGGTGCACATCTGGACAAGAATAAAGTCAGCTGCAGACAAAGAACACAGAGGAACCACATTGGAAATCTGCTGCAGATAAAGCTGCAACAAAATGCAAAACTCTAAAATTAAACACATTAAATGGTTTATGTTTTTGTATTTCCAGAAGTGTTCCAAGTATGCCAGCACTGTTGTTTCTTCCTGGATTAGTCAACCATCCTAGCAGGGCCTCCTAAGGACTGATAGCAAATGTCAGAGGGGTAAGTGAGCAAGAAAGGAGTGGTGTCCTTTTCACTAAGGACCACTTTAACATCACATACGTAGAACAAATACTACATTGTTAGTAGAACAAAAACTACATTTATAGATGGTCATTTGACAAATTAAAAGTGAAAAGGTCTCAAAAGGTGTCTGGCTACTCTTTTTTACTTACATGGTGCTGAGAATTTCAACAGTATTGTTAAGGTATAAGTACATATTATATTACTGGCTTTTCACAAATATTAAAATGAATGCTATATGTATAATGTAGTAAACATTGTGGTATGAATATAGTTTATTTTATTTCTGCTATTAACAAAAATTAGAAATAGTAGTGTGATAAATATGTAGGATGCTTTTGTTCATGGAGCTAACTCAGAGAATGGTAAAGATATTCAGAAAATTCCTCACATTTTGGATAATCCTATCTGGATGAAGATGGCAGTGACAGACACCAGAACCCCAGGGGAGGAATTTATTGACCGTCTGTTATCAGGGAGTGTGGGGATGGTAAGATAGAGACACAAGGAGAAATAAAATGTTGATCTGCAGGATGGAATGGGGGCAGGTTGGGGGTTGAAACCAAGCAAAATAATATCTAAACTCAAAGGAATGTTTGAATAACGCATGGTGGTTTATGAATATGCAACATGTTGAGGCATTTAAAGAAGTGTTTCCAAGTTAGTAGACATGCTCTTGGCTGAATGCCAAACACCCAAACACAATTTTTTTTTTTTTGTTTTTGTGTCTCTTATTGTCTTTTTTATTAAACCTTTTAAATTTAACCAGAAAAGTGAACCTCGTCTTCACAGGTACTAGATAACTTCAGTTTCATAAGTGATTGTTGCATTTTTGACTATTATTATGTTTATATTCATATACGTTTTGGTTTTGAAAGACAGTTGTCTGCCAAGGAAAGATAGAGCCTCCCTTGGAATGGAGAATGTAAACCCCCTTCCCTCCAAATTATTATAATTTTGCAATTAGTGGCTTTCAGGCAAAGATATGGGAATAGGAGTAACAGTTCTTTACTAGGAATATTAAAAAAAAAAAAAAAACAGCAAGCAAGGAAGCAAACAAAAATCCTGGAAAAACCCTGACAGAGTCAGGGACACGAACTGGCACCCTGGTGGTCAGGGTGTTGGAAGCAGTCCAAATAAGTCCTCCTGGAGTAACAGATGTGGTTCTGTGGAGTAGAGATGGTCCTGTAGAAAGTCCAGTGGTGATGAGATGGGTCCGGTCTTCCTCTGGGCATCCAGTGAAAAAACCGGATACCTTGTGTCCTTCAGTCCCAGTTTTTATCTAGCTGGGAACAGCTGGCTCCTCCCCCACTGGGTGGAGGATCTCACAATGGGATGATGGAATGTGCCATGTTAATGGTGGGCCCTAATGGCCCATTATCAGAAGATGTCCCCCTGGAGGATGGAGGGGTGGTGAAAGAGATAAGAAACACTGCCCCATCTGCTTTTAATGGCTGGGCCATTATCAGAAGGCATCTGCTCCCCCTCCCCCCTGGAGTTACAAGAGAAGGATTAAACATCTCCCAAAAAACCAGCTTTCAACAGATGAAATAGAATACACATTTTTAGGTTACATAATCCAAGACATTATCCGCCCCTTCTTCTATTACCATCTGCATTATACCTAATTCAATAAACTCTATTATACACAATGAACCCTTACATCCAGTTCTCACTTAGGATTAGGTTTCCCTGTGGTACACAACTGGTTTCTCCATCTTTCTGCATTACCCACCAAGTGGAACCAGGTCCTTGAGCAAAAACAATCCCACGGATGGGTTTGCCTTTGCCTGAGGTGGGGTTAATCCAAAGAGTCTTTCCTAGAATTCCTTTCATGTGTACCACAGGGACTTTATCTCCATCCACTGTGTGCAGGTGTTCAGACTGGGCAGGACTAGCTCGGTTGATGGAGCCTCGTGTGTTGACCAGCCAGGTGGCCTTTGCTAGATTCACTTCCCAATTTTTGAAGGTCCCTCCGCCAAGTGCCTTCAGGGTAGTCTTAAGTGGTCCATTCCACCATTCAACTTTCCCGGCAGCTGGTGCATGATAAGGGATGTTGCTATGTGTCTCTCTCTCTCGGAGCCCCGGCTCCATTTTTGCCTCAGGTAGCTTGAGAGAGAAACCACAGTTGGAAGGATTTTTCCTCAGGGCCTTAAAGATCCCAGAGAGGCTGTGAACCTTTTCCTTTAGAGAGAGCAGGTCCTTGTCGATGGCAAGAGGAAAGAGTCTGCACTTGATTTGGTGGGAACAAGGGCTTTATTCTGAGGTCCTGCCCCTGCAGGGTCTGGAGCTATGTCCCGGTTCCCGTCCCCCAAGCCAAGAGAGATTTTAGACGTGCTTTCCTGGCTTTTATCCAGGGGGAAGGGGCTAGAGGTGGGGACAAGCCACTACCCAATCAGGGATAAGGTGGGAGTGGAACAGAGTTGGATTACATTCCAGTGTGGGAAAATGGGAGGGGAAAAGGAGCAGGGAAAAATTTCAGCATGATACATTTTCTAGGGGAACAGGGGGTACCGAAGAAACCATTAAAAAACCCAATATAAAAATGAAATACAATATAAACCCAAATAATGCACAGCAACAGGATGTGATATATCCATTCAATGCCATGTTCTCTAGGTCAGGTGTTTATAAGGCTGTTCTTGAAATGGGTCCCATTGTCTGACTTGATTCTCTCCGGGGTGCCATGTCTCCACAGGATTTGCTTTTCAAGGCCCAGGATGGTGTTCCGGGCAGTAGCGTGGTGTCGGGTTTGTTCCCCGACATTCAGGTGGTTTTAGAGTCTTTTGCCCTCTGCAAAGCTCTGTGCCAAACGGATGAAAAAGACGGATTCTTCAAGTTCTGATTTTTCAAGGTTGCATGCTTAGTTAATTTTTCTTATCTTACAATTTTCTCAGTGCCCAACAAAGATGTTTGCAGCTGCCTGGACATCTGACGACTCCTGCCTGCCCAGGGCTGTCCTTATGTTTTATACTAATTGCTACGTATTCTTTATTTACTGTTTCTCACCAATGCCCATTACTAATACTAAACAGGTCATTTCTACCTTGACCCAATCCCCATTAAACTACTTTGTGCCAACGTCACTGCCGAAATGGAGTGAGGGAAGAAGAAGGAGGAAGTTGGAGACAATGCCCCAAATTCTCCATCTTTCCCCCATTCACTTCAATGCTAGTAATCTAAATTTACTGTTTTTTCACCCTGTGATAAGCTAAACTACAATCTTTCACACTCTTGTGGCCTGCAAACCCTCTCGCTGTGTAGGAAGTCTTGCCCATGGACTGAGATCAAAGCCAGTGTCTCTCTGAGCTCTGGACTGGGGTCCCAGACACCCCTGTTCAGGTCCCTGACCCTCCAGGGCAGCCAAAGGAATGCCCTGGACTCCAACAGCATGGGGCACAGGGTAGGTCTCTAACCATCCAGTGGTGGCTTCCACCATGGTCAGCACATAGCGCTTGCCTTGGTGGGTTTGGGGAAGGGTGATGTAGTCAATCTGCCAGGCCTCCCCATACTTATACTTGGACCATTGCCTGCCATACCATAGGGGCTTCACCCGTTTGGCCTGCTTGATTGCAGCACACGTCTCACAGTCATGGATAACCTGAGAAATACTGCCTATGGTTAGATCCACCCCTCGGTCTCGTGCCCACTTAAAGGTGGCATCTCTGCCCTGATGACCTGAGGCATCATGGGCCCATCAAGCTAGGAGCAACTCTTCCTTGTGTTGCCAATCTAAGTCTACCTTTGACACCTCTATATTTGCAGTCTGATCTACCTGCTCTTTGTTCTGGTGCTCCTCATTAGCCCAACTCTTGGGGACATGGGCATCTACATGACAGACTTTGACAGGTAGCTTCTCTAGCCGAGTGGCAATGTCCTTCCACTCATCTGCAGCCCAGATTGGCTTTCCCCTACGCTGCCAGTTGGCCTTTTTCCACCTTTCCAGCCAACCCCGCAGAGCATTGTCCACCATCCACAAATCAGTGTAGAGGTAGAGCTTTAGCCACTTCTCTCTTTCAGCGATGTCCAGGGCCAGTTGAACAGCTTTGAGTTCAGCAAGTTGGCTTGACCCGCCTTCTCCTTCAGTGGCTTGTGCAACCTGTCATGAGGGGCTCCATACGGCTGCTTTCCACTTCCAGTTCATCCCTACGATGCGGCAGGAACCATCAGTGAAAAGAGCATAGTGTGTTTCTTCTGCTGGCAGTTGGTTATATGGTGGAGTTTCTTCAGCATGTGTCACTTGTTCCTGCTCCTCTTCGTCTGTGAGACCAATGTTTTCACCTTCCGGCCAGTTTGTCATTATCTCCAAAATCCCAGGGTGACTAGGGTTTCCAATACGGGCGCACTGAGTGATGACGGCTATCCATTTGTTCCATGTGGCGTTGGTGGCGTGATGCGTAGAGGGAACCTTTCCTTTAAACATCTACCCCAGCACTGCTAGTCAGGGTGCCAGGAGGAGTTGTGCTTCTATGCCAATCACCTCTGAGGCGGTTTGAACTCCTTCATAGATGGCAAAGATTTCCTTCTCTGTGGGAGTGTAGTTGGCTTCAGACCCTCTGTAACTTCAGCTCCAGAATCCCAGTGGTCGGCTCTGAGTCTCCCCAGGCACCTTCTGCCAAAGGCTCCAGGACAAACCATTGTTCCTGGCTGCAGAGTAGAGCATATTCTTCACCTCTGGTCCTGTCCTGATTGGGCCAAGGGCTATCGCATGAGCAATCTCCTGCTTGAGATCTGGGAGAAGGCTTGTTGCTGTTCAGGGTGCCAGTGGAAATCATTCTTCTTGCCGGTAACCAGGTAGAGAGGGCTCACAATATGGCTGTACTCAGGAATGTGCATTCTCCAAAAGCCTATGGCACCTAGGAAAGCTTGTGTTTCCTTCTTGCTGGTCAGTGGGGACATTGCAGTGATCTTATTGATGACCTCAATGGGAACCTCACACAGCCCATCTTGCCACTTTACTCCCAGGAACTGGATCTCTCGGGCAGGTCCCTTGACCTTGCTCTGCTTGATGGCAAAGCCGGCTTCCAGGAGAATTTGGATGATCTTCTCTCCTTTCTCAAACACTTCCATTGCCGTGTTCCCCCACACAATGATGTCATCGATGTACTGCAGATGTTCCGGAGCCTCACCCTTTTCCAGTGCAGTCTGGATCAGTCCATGGCAGATGGTGGGGCTGTGTTTCCACCCCTGGGGCAGTCGGTTCCAGGTGTACTGCACGCCCCTCCAGGTGAAAGCAAACTGAGGCCTGCATTATGCTGCCTGAGGAATGGAGAGAAATGCGTTAGCAATGTCAATTGTGGCATACCATTTTGCTGCCTTGGACTCCAGCTTGTACTGGAGTTCCAGCATGTCCGGCACAGCAGCGCTCAATGGTGGAGTCACTTCGTTCAAGGCACGATAGTCCACAGTCAATCTCCATTCTCCGTCAGATTTGTGCACAGGCCAGATGGGGCTGTTGAAGGGTGAGTGAGTTTTGCTGACCACCCCTTGGGTCTCCAGCTCACGGATCATCTTGTGGATGGGGATCACGGCATCTCGATTTGTCCAATACTGTCGGTGGTGTACCGTCAAGGTGGCAACTGGTACTTGTTGCTCTTCTACCTTTAGGAGTCTTACTGCAGATGGGTTCTCTGACAGTCCAGGCAAGCTATTCAATTCCTTAATGCCTCTACCTCCACAGCAGCTTCTCCAAAAGCCCACCTGGTTCCCTTAGGGTTTTGTAACAGCTGTTCCGGAGGAAGTCTATGCCCAAAATACACGGGGCCTCTGGGCCGGTCACAATCGGATGTTTCTGTCCCTCCTTCCCGGTCAGGCTCACCTCGCCTTCCAACAGAGTCAATTGCTGTGATCCCTCTGACACCCCCGGCAAGGGAAATAGGTCCTGCCCCCACATGTCCCGATAGCATCAGGGTACACTGTGCACAAGTATCAACCAAAGCTTTATAATCCTGTGTCTCTGCTGCGCCAGGCTATTGGATCTACACCGTCCAAAAGGAAAGGTGATTTTTGAAAATAAAGAAAAACAGAATGAAAACAAAAACATGGGGAACAGCCAGAGTCAAACACCTTCTTCACAGAAGTAGTGGTGAATGCTCTGTTTATTTCTATCGTCATGTGGGGCAGGTCCACACTCCCCCTTCAGTTTTTTGGGAGATTGACTTGTCCCACCCCACCCTGTTTGTTATTTTGTCCATCCTGACGGTTGTTCCCCTGAGGACAAACCCTGGCAATGTGTCCCTCTTGCTTGCAAAGAAAACAACGAGCGGTGCATTGTGCTGTTTGTAAGGTGTTGCTGCAGAGACCATCCTTTTCGACCCCTCTCCTCTCTTCTGTGGCTCTGGAATGACAGCTCTTTTTGCACATGCCTCAACCATCATTTCCAAGATCAGTGGTGGGTCCAGAGGCAAGGCCAATGTGATCTGCTTACAAGTGTCATTTGCATTGGCTTGCGCTATCTCTGTCATGGCTTCTAATTGCACCAACCGACTCTCCACTTGTTGATCAATCCCCATCCAAAGCCTTTCTACAAAATCTATAAATTATTCTAGAGGAGAATGTTTAATATTAACATAACTAAATTTGGGGTCCCTTGTAGGCATTGTAATCAAAGCTTTCTCAGCAGCTCTTTTTACATGCTCCAAAACTGGCTGTGGGATTTTCTCAGCCTGTTTAGGTGCCACAATCCAATCCCCTTCACTGCACAAATGATCAAATGTAATTTGGTTCCCATCAGCATCAAAGGCACAGTCAGGAATTCTTTAAAGCTCAGGAAGAAGCTCCCTCAGAGATCGTTTCCATGTTCTCTCCCATAGAAGGTATTCTGTGGGAACTAGGAGACATGAAAACAACTCTCGGAGGTCACCAGGAACCAACACGTTCAATGAGAAGGTGGCTTGAAGAAGGCCTCTAAAATATTCACTCCCTCTCCCAAACTCTTTCTGCGCTTTACAGAGTTCCTTTTTGTTTTGATATGAAAATGGTTCTCATGTGGGATTTTGTCTTATCCGGCTATAATGCACAGGTGCAGCAAACAGGAATGGCCCCTGCTCCGGGTTCTGGCTTCCAGGTCCATCACTTCCGGGTTCCGGACAGTGGGAACTGGAAATGGGACTGTGGGAGCTGGAAGTTGGAAGAGGGGGGGCAAAGCTGCCCAAGACATGGGAGGTGATGGGGCGGGACAGAGACTGAGAGGGGCAGTACTTAAGGATGACCTGATAGGAATAGGGGGTGGAGCTGGCAGGGAAGGGGAGGTACCAAAGGAGGAGGGGGTTTTGGGTGATGTAATCAAGGGAGGAGCAAAGGGTGGAGCCAGGGGAGGGGCCAAAGCAATCGACATCAGAGGAGGGGCAGTGCCCCAGGGACAGGAGGGATCGGGTGACTGAAAGGGGTTGGACAGGGAAAGAAAAGGATTGTGGGAAGGAGAAGCACATGGTTGGGACCCTGCCATGTGCCCCCCCTCCCATCCTCTGCCCCTCGGGGGCCATTTTGGGTAGACAAAGAAACCAGGGGTATTTGAGAACCTTTATGAACCATAAATTCTTAGGGTTCTAGGAAAAGGTCCTTGCATACTGGTACCTCACTGGCAAGGCTAGGGTGCTGCGGAGACTGAGTGGGGCCAGAGAGACGGTAGCTACTCTGCACTTCTTTGTGGTCTGTCCCAGGCAGTTCTCCCAGCTTAGGGGACAAAGGTTTAGGGCTCGGGGGCAGGGGAACTGGGATAGCTTGTTCTGGCTGTTCCTGCACCTTCCCTTTTTCACTCAATTCTGTCTGAATCAAAAGAAACAGTTTGAGGAACTTAGCA
Source organism: Hirundo rustica (assembly GCF_015227805.2). NCBI lineage: Eukaryota > Metazoa > Chordata > Aves > Passeriformes > Hirundinidae > Hirundo > Hirundo rustica. The sequence continues at coordinate 24,225,986 of NC_053487.1, read as the reverse complement.
GCCGAGTCATCTCCCTGCCTCTCTAGGACTGTTAACTCTGTTCCCACCTTATCCCAGAAAGGGACCTTTTCTACCTCCAAGGGGGACACATTTGGAAAATGCACAAACAGCCACCACACAAACCTTTTTAACTGACCCTGGGAATATTTTCCTTTCTCTCCCCCCTCAAGGATTCCCACAACTCAGAAAAACATCTCTCTCTGTTCAGCTGACAGCTGTGCACCCATCTTTTCCTTCCTGTGAGCTTCCCACAATCCTCCTTCCCCTGTGGCAAAAGGAAAAATGGAACAAAAAGAGCCAGAAACTGGTTTGGATGGGGGGTGCAGTCCATGTGGTTCCCCCCTCCCTCGGGAAGCAGTGCACTCCCACCCATCTCACTTGGTACCCCCCCTCCTTCGGAGATACCACCTTTGGCCAGCCGGAACAAAAAGCACACAGGAAAAGTCCCCTGCCGAAGGCAGCCCTTTTGAGTACTAAATGGTTAATGCGTTCTCCTCCCGGAGCGTGGCCAGACAGAAGTCGGTCCGCTTCGGGAGGCTTCTGACGGCCAAATTCTGTGATCACGGATCTACCATTAAGAAACTTAGTCTGTTGGGAGCCGATGGGATTCATGTGACCAAGTAGGGCAAGAGGGTCTTCCCTAGCAAACTTGGCCAGACTTACAAGGAGGGTTTTAAATGATACTCATCAGTGAAAGGGGATGGAGTTTTGAGCAACTGTGGAAAATTAAACAGCTACAGGAGCTGACCTGGGTAGCACCGCAGACCTCTTGGCCCTGGTACAGTAAATGCCATGGGAGAGATAAACTCAAGGCAAGAACAGAAGTGAAGACATCATGTCTGGTCACGCTGACTGCTCTGACGAGAAAGAATGTAACAAGGACATTGCTAGCGCAGGAACGTAACAAGGACTTGATAACCAAAAAGATTGCGATGTTACGGAATGGGGGCAAAGGGATCTGAGTGGAAAATTTTGTACAGAATGTAGAGACCTATAAATACTGGTAAACTGGTGTAATAAACGGCTTGGCTTTGCTTTGCTTGCAAGCAGGGTCTGTGTCTCAATTCCCACAAGCAACAGAGAAGGGCCAGGGGCTTCTGATGTATCGGGAACCAAGAGGATACCTGAGAAATGTTGCAAAGAAATTAGGACTTGGTCCTCCAAAAAAGTGATGTGGTCAACAGCCCAACAGAAGTGCCTCTGTACCGATGCACTGTAATATCCCAAATCATTTAAATGCAAGGGGTTTACTGAGGTTCCCTTATTCTGGGTTAGACACACGGGAGGAATACCGGCCAGATATTCTCAAGAGGTCAAAACTACACAAAGGTTTACTGGCAAAATATAGAAAATCAAGGAACTTTGGCAAATGATTTAATACAACATCCAGTTAACATAAAACACTTATCATAGCAATAACTTAGCCCATTTAGCTCAGCAAACTTGAAACCCATTGAGTATTATGCTACCTGAATTGTTCCAAGAGAACTGGATTAGAAGGAGAAAGAGAGACAAAGGCAAAAAATATATAGAAAAACACACATATCTACCAACTCCAGGGTTCCAGCATGGACTTCAAGAGGGGGCAGGGTCAAAACATGTGCTCACCTCGTTGTCAGCCTTTTAAACCCCTGGGCCTCCATAGCCCCTGAAGCCCAAAATTGGGCAAGAAAATAAAACTCTGTAGTCAGATGGCTACAGAGCAGGTATTTGTTTATTGAGCACTGGTACAGAGGAGGATTCTGCCAAAAACTCACTCAATCTTCTTTATCCTTCAGCTACATTTTAAAAGTCCTTCTACACAATGTCACAGTTACAACATGTCATTAGCATACTCATAGTTGCATAAAGCTGTGTCATGGATTTACAACAGTTTGTTGCTTTCGTGCATGCGTCAGTTCCTTCTGTGGTGGTCATCAGCCTTCTGGTGGTCTTTTGATGAAGGCTTCTGTAGTCTTCCTCATGCTTGAACTTTTTACCTCTATCTTTAGCACATGTTCGGTTCTTGTTTTTTCAGTCTAACCTGTTTTTAGCTATTTTTGCAGTTTGCAAGTTCTGTTAAAACTTGCTATCTTGCTCTTGATGGTGCTTATCTCACTGGCTTTGCTATCTTGCATTCTTTGCTATCTTGCTTGCTTTATCTGCACATCTTGTTACCATGTTACTTGTGGTTAACCTTTTGTTACATAACACTTAGGATTCAATCCTCCACCCCCCAAGCTGGGACATCCGGTCACTTGGCCACTCAGGAGCTGGTTTAGTCATGACTTGGGTACTGCCTCTGGTGTTCTCTGATTGACAGACACTGTGGGGCTGGGGGGTGTGGGGGCAGGGCACTGTCTCCCTAGAGCAAGGCCTGACCCGCCCCCTCCCACACATGCAAGCATTCCAAAATGTCCAGTCTCTGACAACCACCCTGTGGTTTGAGACATTGACCAGGACCACAGTAATGGTACCTTTCCTCTCATGGTCTAATCTAGCAGACAGAGCAGAAAGGAAAGAAGAGGAAATTGTACTGGTGTCACAGTGTCCAGAAATCGTGCTGGCCAGCGCAGCCACAGGCTAGCTCAGTGTCTCACTGCGGCAGCGTTGTAAGGTCGGTGCGGCAGGCAAGCGCGCCGCTTCCTCCCTGTGGGAACTTGGATTCCACTGCCAGCGACGGGCACGTAGATGACGTAAGCAACCCCAGCAGCTAAGAGAAAGGCGGACTCTCCCGAGCAGGATGTAACGTAGGTTTATTGAGACAGAGGGAGCGCGGAGCTCTGCACTCTGCACCTGCTGCCCAGGAGAGACCCCGAGGCCAGGCGTGCGGCAGTTTTTAAGGGGGGGTGGAAACGGGGGTGGCGACAACCGGTCAGCCAGTTACAGGAATCGGGGGGTTAACCGGGGGTGTGAACCATGGAACTGGGGACCAACCACAAAATGATGGGAGGGGGTCTCCCAGGCCCCAGCCTATCACTCGACACCCCTCCCGGAGTTTTCTAGAAGCCAGGGAAGGGTCTCCGAGTGACAGACAGGGCGACCACGAGGAGAGAGGGGGGGGATTGACAGCAACAGGTGCAGGGAAGGAATGAATGACAGAAAACGTCTGGTTTTACAGTAGACAAAACAACCAATGCAGAACACAGGGGTATACAGTGGACTCAACCATTATAAAAATAACTTAAAAATCTTACAAAAATAACTTAATAACTTAATAAAAACAATTCTCACACCACCACATACTGGAACTCGTATAATGGGTGCAATGGTTTTAATTTAATAAAACCGGGAAGAAACACTGATTAATGTGGGGGTTTTAGCATTTATTCTGTTTTGTGGGAGGGAGGGATTAGGAGAAAAAAAAAAAAACAAAAACCTAAAGCAGGCTTAAGCTTAAAAATGAACAAAAATAATTTTATTAACATATACTAAAAGAATGAAAAAGAAAAAAAATGAGAAAAGAAAAAACTTCAACTAAAGCAGAATGACACTTTAAAACACACTTCTTTCCTCTTACAAACTATTAACTTTCTTATTGAACAACATAGAAAGACACAACTTAGGATTTTTTTCAGTCAGTTTCACTATTTAGATATAACTATTCATTACTCTAGGAGAAGAGTCTTTGTAAGATCATTTATGAAGACGTTTGCTACCGCAGACTGTGATGTTTTATTAGCAAAGCTTCTCAGTGTATTTGGGCTACAATTTACGAATACTTCTTCGAGTCTAAAATTATCTTTGTCTCAAAGGCTGAGACCTCCTTTTAACCCAGGAGTGGGGGGCTTTAAAGTTCCCACATAAATCTCAATTACATCAGTCCTTAATTTTGATTAGAATAGTATTCTACCCAACGATACTAAGATGCTGCAAAGAACAGTTCATTTCTCCATAATTCACCTTAGAAAAGTCTGGTTAAAAATATCCACTTCTTCAATCCTATTCTAATATTATTAGTTCTTTTACTTCTAATCTGACTGATTTCATGTAGTGTCTATTTCTAAGTACTTTCTGGTTTTCTTTCTTCTTTCTCTCAAGGAAGAATTGTGCTTTAAAAGTTCTGTGTTGTTAGAGAAGGATTATATCCGCCTGGGCCTGTAAGGGACACATGCACCCCAGGCTGCAGGAGCTGAAGAAAAATGCAAAGCTGTGCTGATGGAAGAAGCTGGTAGATGTGATAAACATTAACTATTTTTTGTTCACTGGAGATCAAATAACTCAAGATAACAGGAAGTTACTATGTCACTATCTAAGCTTATAGGCAAACAGACCATTGCCCATTCCTTCTCTACTTGCTTAATCAGCTTTAAGTTTCAGGAATTCCAGCTTACAACTACAGCCTTCATCTCTGCGACCACCGAGGGACAGAAAAAGACCCTCCCAGCAACACGTCACACATACATCATCGGAGGAAAGAAGCAAGATAAAAGCAAGACTGAAAAACCTGCCAAGGCACGGCAGTTGGTGGAGCGAGACTCCCCTGTCGTCCAGCGCTGTATTTGCCTTTGCTTTGCCTGCTGTAATGTAATAAATTCCTATTGGAACTTTTCTTTGTGTTCATAGTCTATTACAATTTGGTGCCGTGACTCGGATCCACCTGCAAGATAGGACTTTTGGTTCTGCCTGGGGGGCGCCCCGCCGATCAGTCGGCGGCCCTGGTAGACCCGATTCCTGTCTCGGTTGGACCGACGAACCTAAATTCAAAGCATTAGGCAAAGGAAGCCGGCAGACCCTATAAACTTTGTGCACAAAGGTCCAGACGAAGACGCAAGACGCGTGAGTATCTGTGTGGAAGATTCCGTTCGGTCTGGGTCGGGTATCCTGGAGTGCTGCGAGTGTGTGTGTGAGTGAGAGGAGAACCGGCAGCTCGGATTTTCCAAGTGATTGTGGACCCTCAGTAGTGCGGTTCTCATTGTCCGAGAGGGCGTGAGCCACGAATAAGGGGAAGCGAGTGATTTCTGCACCACACTTGTGTGAGGGCACTCCAGAAGATGGGACAGGGGAAGAGCAGGCCCTCTACTCCCATAAAACAGATAGCCCACTGGGGTTCATATTAGACAATTGGAAACATTACCCTAACACAGGGGGTAAAGATAAAGCTAAAATGATCCATTATTGTGTAGTAGTATGGGGTGGAAAGGAGATTTCCTGGAATATTTTGTAGCCTATTTTTGGATCATCAGAAGATTGGGTGAGGCAAAAACTCAACTTGTGAGTAAACACTAAAATTCCTTTTAGACAAAAAGAAAGTGAATATGCTAATGTATGAGTTACAAGACCTGGGGGGTGAAGTGCTCCTGTTTCCCCTCAAAGAGGGAGGACGAAAGAAAGACAGGAGTAAAGAGGAAGAAGCCTTACTAATCCCACCTCCTTACATACCCCCTCAGAACCCCCAGATTCCGGATGCACCTCCAATGGAGCCTCAGGAAGCAGGAAGTAATCCCGAGCCCCCCGAGGAAGTGCAGGGACCCATAACCCGAGGTCGGGCTAGACAGCATAACCTATATCCCCTAAGAGAAATGCCTGTGGGGGGGGGCCAGAGACCTCACCCAGCGATAGGGTTTGTTTCAGTACCTTTGAGTTCTGGGGATGTTCGGGAATTTAAGAGGGAGATGGGGAGCCTCCTGGAAGATCCTTTGGGGGTGGCCGAGAGACTGGACCAATTTTTGGGACCCAGTATTTATACTTGGGGCGAGTTGCAAGCCATATTAAATATTCTCTTCACGGCCGAGGAAAGAAATATGATTAGACGAGCGGGGATGCGGATATGGGATTCACAACATGCACAAGGACCTTTAGCAGACACCAAGTGGCCTTTGCAGGATCCCAATTGGAATCATCAGCAGCAGGATCACAGAATCAATATGCAGGATCTGAGGGGGATAAGAGTACAGGGGATCCAGGAAGCGGTGCCTAGGGGGCAGAACATCAACAAAGCATTTAATGAGAGACAGAAAAAGGAGGAGACACCTACCGATTAGCTAGAACGCTTGAGAAAAAACCTGCAGATGTACTCGGGCTTAGATCCTGAGACACCGTTAGGGCAAGCACTACTAAAACACAATTTGTGGCTAAATCGTGGGAAGATATCAGAAAGAAGTTAGAAAAATTAGATAATTGGCAAGATAGAGACCTGGATGAGCTATTGAGGGAAGCACAGAAGGTATGTGTGAGAAGAGATGAAGAGAGTCACAAGAGACAAGTAAGAATGATGGTGGCAGCAGTAAGGGAGACTAGGAGAATTGATGCCCCTCCCAAAACAAGTCAAGTGGCCCAGAGAAATGGGGGAGGGGTTCTCCGGGTAGAGAAAAAGGATGGAGGTGTATGTTTCTACTGTGGGAATGAAGGACACTTTCAGAGAAACTGCAGGAAGCAGCTGAGGGATGAGAGAGTCTTCAAAGAGGACTGAAGGAGTCAGGGGCTTCATTTGCTGGGGACACAGAAACATCAGGAGCCCTTGATAAAATTAAAAATAGGTCCTCAGCAGCAGGAATTTGAGTTTTTAGTAGATACTGGAGCTGAGCGATCGACAGTCCAGGTACTACCGGAGGGATGTAAGATATCAAAGAAAACTGCTCAAGTGGTAGGGGCGAAGGGGGAGCCCTTTGAAGTCCCTGTTATTAAGAATGTACTGGTGGAATCGAGGTCCAAAATGGGAATAGGGAACCTTCTGCTAGTACCAGAAGCAGATTATAATTTGTTAGGGAGAGACTTAAGTATTAATATAGAAGTAGTAAATGAGGAAATCAAAATAAAACTCTGTCCCTTGAGGGTAGAGGATGAGGAAAAAATTAACTCAGAAGTATGGTACACTCCTGATAGTGTAGGAAGGTTGAATATACCCCCCTTCTCGGTAATCATTAAAGATCCAGAGACACCGATAAGAGTTAAACAGTACCCCCATCTCCCCAGAGGGGGGTAGGTTGTTTGTAGATGGCTCATCGCGAGTAATTAATGGAAAAAAGGTCTCTGGCTATGCAATAGTTGGGGGAGAAGGACTTGCAGTTATCGAATCAGGCCCTCTAAGTGGATCTTAGTCAGCGCAGGCCTGTGAACTTTATGCTGTACTGTGGGCATTGCTGTTGTTGAAGGATAAATCAGGTACCATCTATACTGACTCAAAATATGCCTATGGGATTATACACACTTTTGGGAAAATATGGGAAGAACGGGGGTTGATAAACTCCCAGGGAAAAAAACCTGGTTCACCAGGATCTAATCAGGAAACTGCTGAAGGCCTTGAGGGGACCTAGGAAAATTGCTGTTGTTCACCTGAAAGGGCATCAAAAGGGATTGGATTTTAAAAGCAGGGGAAATAATGCAGCAGATCAGGAAGCAAGAAGGGCTGCTTTGCAGACGTCACAATCAACCCCCCAGAAAGATCCGAAGGCTGAAAGAAAAGAGCGTGAGACTAGCAGAGGGAATTTGCAAAAGATATATAGTTTTACTATGCAGGAAGAAGAAAAGATGAAAGGAATGGGGTTGAGAGAAGACCCAGAAGGGGAATGGCGACTTCCAGAGGATAATAGAACTGTACTGCCTAAATCCATAGCTATGGATATTATGAGGAGAATACATAGCAAAACACATTGGGGGGCACAAGCATTAGTAGATCAATTCGCCACCAAACATATGTGTATTGGGGCAGATGACTTGGCAAAGCAGGTAGTGAGGGGGTGCGTTACCTGCCTAAAAGTAAATAAGGCCAATTTAAGAAAAACCTTAATGGGGGGGACGACCTACAGCATACCGGCCATTTGCTAACATCCAACTAGACTTTACTGAGTTACCAAAGACTGGGAGGTATAAATATCTATTGGTAATAGTGGATCACCTAACCCATTATGTAGAGGCATTCCCTACGGCAAGAGCAACGGCACAAACAGTGATCAAGACCCTATTAGAGCAGATTATTCCCAGATATGGGGTCACGGAAACCATTGACTCGGACAGAGGCCCCCACTTTACATCCAAAATAATTAAGGAAACCATGGCAATAATGGGAATACAATGGGATTATCACACCCCCTGGCACCCCCAAAGTTCGAGAAGAGTAGAAAGAATGAATGGAGAAATTAAAAAAACAATTGACCAAACTCGTGATTGAGACCAAACTGTCATAGGTAAAATGCCTACCATTAGCATTGCTAATATCCGGACACAACCTAGATCGGATATGGGAATATCTCCATTTGAAATGTTGTATGGAATGCCCTACAATATAGAGGAACCGCAAGATCATCCAAAGTTGAGGGATCAAAATATGAATGTATACATTACCAGCCTAATGAAATATAGGGAAAATCTATAAAATAAGGGAAGGTTAGCTCAGAGACCCCCACTAGATTTGAAACTGCACCAGGTGCAACCAGGAGATTGAGTAATGATAAAGTCCTGGAAAGAAGCAACCTTGGCCCCACAATGGGAGGGCCCTTACCTTGTATTGCTTACTACAGATACTGCAGTCAGAACAGCAGAAAAGGGAGGGACCCATGCTAGCAGAATTAAAAGGCCAGTGAGCAAACCGACTCCTGAGTAGCAGGTGACAAGCAATCCTGGAGACCTGAAGTTACGGATCCAGAGGAGAGATCATCAATGAATGGACACCGCGTAGAATATGCACCAGAACCACACTACACGGAGGAAAGATTAATTTGTAACTCTGATGTTAAGATAAAGTGTAGAGACCCAGAGTGCAATTGCTATCCCTTTGTTTGTTATATTTGTAAAATCTGCAGGGACAGGTGGTGGAGTCATTGTAGGCGAGGAACCCCTCCTAGAGGAATTTGCAGCCCCTGTTGGGTACTGCAGAGGAACATAACTGATTGGATTCTAGAATATAAAGTTAAATATGAGGGATTAGTAGGAGAATCAGAAGAGTGGTGGAGGATTTTTGCATTAGGGATTAAACCAAAATATTATTGTTATCACCCTAATGAACCCATCCCGTTCATAGCTGAAATTGTTGACTGCACCTGCCACACACGCCTAAAGGGAATCCGGTGTGATACACCCCCGGTTAAGTATCGGAACTGGGATTCCTATGTCAAGAGGCAACAGAGTCGCCCCCGGGGACCTCCTGAAGAATATCCCTGCTGCCGAGAAGATGGTACCCCCCGTGGCTCGAGGCAACCGAGTCGACGGGAAAGGCAGAGGGGTAAAAAGCTGTGGAGAAAAGAAACCCCAGGGTGGGACAACAAAACAATATTTGAGGAATTGCCTCAGGAATGGGAATAAGAGCAAGGACCCTGGGCAGAGAGACAGGTTGCAGTCTATGAAATGGAACAATCCTCAGATATACTCCCATTCCTATGCCCCCAATGATGCTCACCACGTGACCCAGCCGATTACTTTTCTTTTGCTGATGTTATACTTGAGAGGGATTAATGCCTTAGACAATCTACCACACCAGCCCTTTAAATGGTCACTATGGCGATGGGATGACAATGAGATTTTGCAAGCTGTAACTACTGTAGGAGCACCCAGTTTCAGAGTAGGATTGTGTGATCTGACCAACATAGATCATTGTGGAAAAGTACTGAACCTAATGGGATTTTACATGTGCCCAAGCTCAAATCACGGTAAAGGATATTGTAATTATCCTAGGGAATATTTTTGTAGATATTGGGGCTGTGAAACAATCGCCTCTGACTGGACACCCAGGGGAGGGCATGATAAATATTTGCAAGCAGACTTTGGACCAGCAGGATGCACAAAGCCATGGAGGGGTCCTTCAGGAGAAATGACCTATATAGGGGACTGCTCGTTTGTTTATCTCAATGTCACCCAACCAGAGAAACAAGAATGGCTATTGGGTAAAAATTGGGGAGTTAGACATTAGGAACCCGGGAGAGATAGGGGGAATATAATCCAAATAAAGAAGGAACCCGCTCCCCATTCGCCAGAGATGGGGGGGGGGGGGTGTGTGTAGGACCAAACCCAGTACTAGTAGTAAGGCAGAGCAGGACAAACACTACAAATAGCAGGGGATCGGGAGAATTAACAGTGCCTCAGGCTGATGCCCCTGAAGAAGCCTCTAAATATGGTACTCTGTGGAAAATAATGCAAGCTAGTTATGGCATTCTAAATAGAACAAACCCTGATTTAACAAGAGAATGCTGGCTTTGCTATAACATCCGACCTCCTTTTTATGAAGCCATTGGGGTAACGGCTAAAGCAAGATGCAGATCACACAGGAGTAGTAATCAATACTACTATTGCGGGGCCAGTAATTCTAGTGGCACTCGGGCTTACCTTTGGACCATGTATATTTAATAAACTGATTACTATAGTGAAAAGCCGGCTGGAAGTGGCACATCTTATGCTTCTTAGGACTAAGTATGATCAAATACCTGAAGAAGAAAATTTAGAAACTTTAGAGTTAGCTAGACAAGAACTGCAAAGATACAGTGCACAAAAATAAGTAAGAACAAGAGAAATGGGGGAATTGTGATAAACATTAACTATTTTTTGTTCACTGGAGATCAAATAACTCAAGATAACAGGAAGTTACTATGTCACTATCTAAGCTTATAGGCAAACAGACCCTTGCCCATTCCTTCTCTACTTGCTTAATCAGCTTTAAGTTTCAGGAATTCCAGCTTACAACTACAGCCTTCATCTCTGCGACCACCGAGGGACAGAAAAAGACCCTCCCAGCAACACGCCACACATACATCATCGGAGGAAAGAAGCAAGATAAAAGCAAGACTGAAAAACCTGCCAAGGCACGGCAGTTGGTGGAGTGAGACTCCCCTGTCGTCCAGTGCTGTATTTGCCTTTGCTTTGCCTGCTGTAATGTAATAAATTCCTATTGGAACTTTTCTTTGTGTTCATAGTCTATTACAGTAGATGTCCTTTTTTCCACCCCTCGGTCTCGTCTAAAGCAGCTAGGCTCAGAGTTGTTATGAAGCTGCAGGCTTTCTTTTTCTGCTGCTAGCGGCGATTAAGCTGGGCCATGTTTTGGCCTATCTGCCGCAGTCTGAGCACATAGCCCCGCACTGTTGAAACTGCAGCCGCCTCTCTTCCCTGCCAGCAGCAGGGGAAAGGGGCTCAGCCGGCCCAGGCCCTCCCTGTGCGGGCAGCGGCCTTCAGAAACCTGGCCAGGCCCGGCCCAGCTGCCCAAAGGGGCGGCAAGGCCTGACCCGGGCCCGGCCCGGCCGCCCACGATGCCACCTCATGGCTGATTTCCGAAGCAAGAGAGCGAGCGGTCAGCAGCAGATTAGTTTTAAATGTCCCTTCCAAAGTCGCATCGACACTTCTCATTGGTCAGCTTAGCTGCCAATATCCCGGCCAGCTTTTTGATAGGTCCCTGTCCTCCCCCCCCAAAACTACTGCACGGTCAGGGCAGGGAAAAAGCATTTCACATTTCTAAACTAAAATTGTGCTAACCCATGATAATGGGCAATTGCTATTCCAATAATCAAAGCGTAATCTAGTTAATATCCTTCTATGCAGTTGTTCGGGGTTAGATTTGTTCCTTTTTGTCTTAAAAAAATTTTCCCCATAAGTTGCTAAGAGACTAAGTGCTGGTGCTTAGATGGTGCTTGACCAACACAAAAGACATCAGGAGGGGGAAGATCACACGAGTTTTGGGGGAGGGAAAAGGACAGGGCTGGGGGAGCTGGGTGTCCTGTTTGCTCTGGGCATCAGAAAGGACGGCCAGGCTGCTCTTGGCTGTGGGAGAAGTCCACTGTCCACAGAAAGTCCGATCCTGGGAGATCTACTATCATCTGCTCGTGTGCCCAGGAATTCTGGGTTCCTTCGCCTGCCTGCTGGAGCTGGGCCAGCTCTGCCCGGGAGCCATGGCTTCTTCAGCACTGCTCTTTTTGCTTCGCTGTAGCCCCACACCCCCCTGCCTCTCGGGACAACCCCTGCCTGGCGGGGACATCCCGCCCCTGCCTGGCGGGGACATCCCGCTGCTCCAGCCATCAGCCTGGGAGTTTTCTACCGTTCCAGCTTAGTGCTCTCGGAGTCCCAAGAGATCAGACTGCCCCGGGCTTTGTGAAACAAAGCCCCTCAAGGTTCCTGGTTCTGTTTATTATTATTGCTGCAGTTGTTGTATTTTTGCCTTGTTATATTTACTGGTAAAGAACTGTTATTCCTTTCCCAATGACTTATTAAAGAAATATGGGTATTGATCTAGTATCGATACCCAACTATGACGGACAAAAACTCTCTAACAGTTTAAAGTTAGAAAGTGTATGTTTATTACGGCCAGGATATTTCCCTAATTCGCACTGCGAAATTCACAGATAATTACAAAGCCTTTTATTTACAAAAGTGTTGAATACCCAAAATACAAATGCATATTCATACCCCTGTCACCTCCCATTCCTCGCTTCGTATGCTAATTGGCAAAAAGGCTATTAAGCACGCGTACTTTGTCTCCTAAAATGAGTCGGGGGGGGGGGGGGGGGGGGGGGGTGTCTCTTCTGGGGAGGGGTCACCCAAAATGAGGAAGTAAGATGAGTCTTCCTCGTCCTGACCTTTCTACCTTTTCAATACATTCGTGACAAATGAATCCTTGGTAGAACTTACAGTTTCCTGTGCTCAATGGGTCCTTTAAGCAGGAAATCTGCAGCTATCTTATGTCCTATTTACCACATTTTGTTTTTCATTACAAGCACAGCTACATAAACATAAAACTGACAAGCAATGAGTTACTAAATCCGGGATATCTTATCTAAGATCCGGCTTCTGTTAACTGTGAACAAAGCTTGCTTATCTACTTCAGCTATTTCAGCAACTTATTATCTTAAATTTCCTAAAATCCCTAATTCTTCAAATTTAATGTCTCACCCATACCTCTGCCTGAAAAAGCCCCTTTAATTTTCTAAATTATAATAACTTCGGGGGAGGGGATTGGAATTCCCCATTCCTAGAGAGGCCCTGTCCCTCCCTAGCAGATACCTGTCTTCCAAACCAAGACAGTAGTTCCTCTTTCCCCCCACCCCATGAGTCTCTAAAATTGCAGGCAAAGTTTGATGCAAATCAGGATCCAGAGGGAGAGTTCATGAACTAGTCTTTCATCAGTCTTTCATCACTTTCAGCAGCCAGAGTCCAGCAGCTTGGTCCATGATTTCCTGTGTCTTCCTAGAGATAGAACTTTTCTTCCATGAAGTTCAGCATTGCTTAATGTTATTGTCTTGGTTTGAGACAAGTTTAGGAGGAAATGTCCTGAAACGAATGTCTCCTCTAAAGAAGGCAGGTTTTGGCACTCCCTCCCCCACCGATACGAAAGGAATTTCTTGGACAAAAGTGAAAAAACCTCTTTATTTAACTGAGTGCTCACAGTCATGGGAAAAAAAGAATAACTGTTAATATTGAACCTTCTTGCTGCAGAGAAAGCTGGTGGATTCAGGGTTCTTTCTGTAGCCGTGTATCGGCTCCTCTCGAGGTCCAGAGCTGGGATGTGGTGTCCTGGGGCCTCCCTGCCAGCTCCTGGTGATGGTGTGATTTTCAGACCAGAGCTAAGCTGAACCGTTCCAGAAGCCACAGAAATCACCGGAGAAATTGCTATTGCGGTCTCAGGAAAACTTCTTGCCTCAGCTGATTTATTAAAGAAATATGGGTACTGATCTAGTATCGATACCCAACTAAGACGGACAAAAACTCTCTAACAGTTTAAAGTTAGAAAGTGTATGTTTATTACGGCCGGGCAGCACGCGGGATATTTCCCTAATTCGCACTGCGAAATTCACAGGTAATTACAAAGTCTTTTATTTACAAAAGTGTTGAATATCCAAAATACAAAGGCATATTCATACCCCTGTCACCTCCCATTCCTCGCTTCGTATGCTAATTGGCAAAAAGGCTATTAAGCATGCGTACTTTGTTTCTTAAAATGAGTCGGGGGTCTATTTTGGGGAGGGGTCACCTAAAATGAGGAAGTAAGATGAGTCTTCCTCGTCCTGACCTTTCTACCTTTTCAATGCATTCGTGACAAATGATTCCTTGGTAGAACTTACAGTTTCCTGTGTTCAATGGGTCCTTTAAGCAGGAAATCTGCAGCTATCTTATGTCTTATTTACCACATTCTGTTTTTCATGACAAGGACAACTACATAAACATAAACCTGACAAGAAATGAGTTACAAGATCCGGGGTAGCTTATCTAAGATCCGGCTTCTGTTAACTGCGAACAAAGATTACCTATCTACTTCAGCTAATTCAGCAACTTATTATCTTACCTTTCCTAAAAAATCCTTAGTTCCTCAAAATTAACGTCTCACAGCTAACAAAAAGAAGCTAGCTAAAAGCAAAGAATGTACTCTCTCCCTGCTGCACAGCAGAGAAGCACAGGAGAGTGTGTGTGAGCTTGAGCACAAACCGCCAAAGGAATACCCCCAGCCTCCCCCCTTCCCCTGGGCCCAGCTTAATGTTATAGGACCCATTTCTGGGCATAAAGCAGGCAATAGGGGAACATAGTATTTTTATAAAATTGCCCCAAGACAGTTATATACAATTTTATACAATTTTTTTATACTTGTTGGACTTGTAAACTGGGCTCCAAAATAGCTTGGTGAGTTCAATTTAGGGTTCTCTATTGCTTATTGATGGTGTAGTACATTGCACTCCTTGTCAAACTCTAAGGATCAATAGTTTGTCCACTTTGCCTTTTGGAGTCTATGATTTTAAAAGTCCAGGTGTCAACACAACCCAAACAAATATACATGTCCCACATTACCACCCTTATCCCTCACACCAACCAGGTTTCAGGGAGATTCCCAGAACCTGTTCTCAGGGAAAAAGGAAAAGGTCAGTGGGCACCATGGGAAACAACATCCAGTACAGTTCTACTACCTAAAATAATCTAGATTGCCTCAGGGGCGGGAGTCAAAGATATAACAACACTCAGTTGATGGAGGAGGTACAACTGACACTGAAGAAGGCTTCAAGCATCAGCACTTTATTGCCCTCCAGTACGGCCTTTTATACCCTTTATCTTACATGCATTCCACCTGTTCCCCGTGCTTTTGTTTTCGTTTTCGTTTTGTTTTTCTTTCTTTTCAAAAATCACCTTCACATAGGATTTCAAATTATTATAGAAACTAATTTGTGTACCTCCTCAGAATTGAGTGAAAAATTACCAAAGAAAGCATGTGTAGTAATGGTAAGAAAGATTTTGGGTTGAAGAACCACTGAAGGGTTTGGTAAAGTTGAAAAGGCATTTGGTGCAAATGCAGGACCCTGACTGAAATGATATGCTGAGAAGATTGGAATGACCAACTGTAGGCATACAGTTGTAGTGAGTGGGAATGGGGCTGCAGCTGAGCCTCATCCCTAATAGGCTACAACTGTCTAGGACAGGTGAACAATATTGAAGGTAAAGAAACCTTGGATGCTGAGGTGTACCTGAGCAATCACAGAAAGGTAGATAGGGTGCACAGGTGGAATGCATGTAAGATAAAGGGTATAAAAGGCCGTACTGGAGGGCAATAAAGTGCTGATGCTTGAAGCCTTCTTCAGTGTCAGTTGTACCTCCTCCATCAACTGAGTGTTGTTATATCTTTGACTCCCACCCCTGAGGCAATCTAGATTATTTTAGGTAGTAGAACTGTACTGGATGTTGTTTCCCATGGTGCCCACTGACCTTTTCCTTTTTCCCTGAGAACAGGTTCTGGGAATCTCCCTGAAACCTGGTTGGTGTGAGGGATAAGGGTGGTAATGTGGGACATGTATATTTGTTTGGGTTGTGTTGACACCTGGACTTTTAAAATCATAGACTCCAAAAGGCAAAGTGGACAAACTATTGATCCTTAGAGTTTGACAAGGAGTGCAATGTACTACACCATCAATAAGCAATAGAGAACCCTAAATTGAACTCACCAAGCTATTTTGGAGCCCAGTTTACAAGTCCAACAAGTATAAAAAAAATTGTATAAAATTGTATATAACTGTCTTGGGGCAATTTTATAAAAATACTATGTTCCCCTATTGCCTGCTTTATGCCCAGAAATGGGTCCTATAACATTAAGCTGGGCCCAGGGGAAGGGGGGAGGCTGGGGGTATTCCTTTGGCGGTTTGTGCTCAAGCTCACACACACTCTCCTGTGCTTCTCTGCTGTGCAGCAGGGAGAGAGTACATTCTTTGCTTTTAGCTAGCTTCTTTTGTTAGCTGTGAGACGTTAATTTTGAGGAACTAAGGATTTTTTAGGAAAGGTAAGATAATAAGTTGCTGAATTAGCTGAAGTAGATAGGTAATCTTTGTTCGCAGTTAACAGAAGCCGGATCTTAGATAAGCTACCCCGGATCTTGTAACTCATTTCTTGTCAGGTTTATGTTTATGTAGTTGTCCTTGTCATGAAAAACAGAATGTGGTAAATAAGACATAAGATAGCTGCAGATTTCCTGCTTAAAGGACCCATTGAACACAGGAAACTGTAAGTTCTACCAAGGAATCATTTGTCACGAATGCATTGAAAAGGTAGAAAGGTCAGGACGAGGAAGACTCATCTTACTTCCTCATTTTAGGTGACCCCTCCCCAAAATAGACCCCCGACTCATTTTAAGAAACAAAGTACGCATGCTTAATAGCCTTTTTGCCAATTAGCATACGAAGCGAGGAATGGGAGGTGACAGGGGTATGAATATGCATTTGTATTTTGGATATTCAACACTTTTGTAAATAAAAGACTTTGTAATTACCTGTGAATTTCGCAGTGCGAATTAGGGAAATATCCCGCGTGCTGCCCGGCCGTAATAAACATACACTTTCTAACTTTAAACTGTTAGAGAGTTTTTGTCCGTCTTAGTTGGGTATCGATACTAGATCAGTACCCATATTTCTTTAATAAATCAGCTGAGGCAAGAAGTTTTCCTGAGACCGCAATAGCAATTTCTCCGGTGATTTCTGTGGCTTCTGGAACGGTTCAGCTTAGCTCTGGTCTGAAAATCACACCATCACCAGGAGCTGGCAGGGAGGCCCCAGGACACCACATCCCAGCTCTGGACCTCGAGAGGAGCCGATACACGGCTACAGAAAGAACCCTGAATCCACCAGCTTTCTCTGCAGCAAGAAGGTTCAATATTAACAGTTATTCTTTTTTTCCCATGACTGTGAGCACTCAGTTAAATAAAGAGGTTTTTTCACTTTTGTCCAAGAAATTCCTTTCGTATCGGTGGGGGAGGGAGTGCCAAAACCTGCCTTCTTTAGAGGAGACATTCGTTTCAGGACATTTCCTCCTAAACTTGTCTCAAACCAAGACAATAACATTAAGCAATGCTGAACTTCATGGAAGAAAAGTTCTATCTCTAGGAAGACACAGGAAATCATGGACCAAGCTGCTGGACTCTGGCTGCTGAAAGTGATGAAAGACTGATGAAAGACTAGTTCATGAACTCTCCCTCTGGATCCTGATTTGCATCAAACTTTGCCTGCAATTTTAGAGACTCATGGGGTGGGGGGAAAGAGGAACTACTGTCTTGGTTTGGAAGACAGGTATCTGCTAGGGAGGGACAGGGCCTCTCTAGGAATGGGGAATTCCAATCCCCTCCCCCGAAGTTATTATAATTTAGAAAATTAAAGGGGCTTTTTCAGGCAGAGGTATGGGTGAGACATTAAATTTGAAGAATTAGGGATTTTAGGAAATTTAAGATAATAAGTTGCTGAAATAGCTGAAGTAGATAAGCAAGCTTTGTTCACAGTTAACAGAAGCCGGATCTTAGATAAGATATCCCGGATTTAGTAACTCATTGCTTGTCAGTTTTATGTTTATGTAGCTGTGCTTGTAATGAAAAACAAAATGTGGTAAATAGGACATAAGATAGCTGCAGATTTCCTGCTTAAAGGACCCATTGAGCACAGGAAACTGTAAGTTCTACCAAGGATTCATTTGTCACGAATGTATTGAAAAGGTAGAAAGGTCAGGACGAGGAAGACTCA
The DNA here is from genome assembly GCF_015227805.2 of Hirundo rustica. Taxonomy (NCBI): domain Eukaryota; kingdom Metazoa; phylum Chordata; class Aves; order Passeriformes; family Hirundinidae; genus Hirundo; species Hirundo rustica. Next base: position 24,208,119 of record NC_053487.1, on the reverse strand, counting down.
TCTTACTTCCTCATTTTGGGTGACCCCTCCCCAGAAGAGACACCCCCCCCCCCCCCCCCCCCCCCCCGACTCATTTTAGGAGACAAAGTACGCGTGCTTAATAGCCTTTTTGCCAATTAGCATACGAAGCGAGGAATGGGAGGTGACAGGGGTATGAATATGCATTTGTATTTTGGGTATTCAACACTTTTGTAAATAAAAGGCTTTGTAATTATCTGTGAATTTCGCAGTGCGAATTAGGGAAATATCCTGGCCGTAATAAACATACACTTTCTAACTTTAAACTGTTAGAGAGTTTTTGTCCGTCATAGTTGGGTATCGATACTAGATCAATACCCATATTTCTTTAATAAGTCATTGGGAAAGGAATAACAGTTCTTTACCAGTAAATATAACAAGGCAAAAATACAACAACTGCAGCAATAATAATAAACAGAACCAGGAACCTTGAGGGGCTTTGTTTCACAAAGCCCGGGGCAGTCTGATCTCTTGGGACTCCGAGAGCACTAAGCTGGAACGGTAGAAAACTCCCAGGCTGATGGCTGGAGCAGCGGGATGTCCCCGCCAGGCAGGGGCGGGATGTCCCCGCCAGGCAGGGGGTTGTCCCGAGAGGCAGGGGGGTGTGGGGCTACAGCGAAGCAAAAAGAGCAGTGCTGAAGAAGCCATGGCTCCCGGGCAGAGCTGGCCCAGCTCCAGCAGGCAGGCGAAGGAACCCAGAATTCCTGGGCACACGAGCAGATGATAGTAGATCTCCCAGGATCGGACTTTCTGTGGACAGTGGACTTCTCCCACAGCCAAGAGCAGCCTGGCCGTCCTTTCTGATGCCCAGAGCAAACAGGACACCCAGCTCCCCCAGCCCTGTCCTTTTCCCTCCCCCAAAACTCGTGTGATCTTCCCCCTCCTGATGTCTTTTGTGTTGGTCAAGCACCATCTAAGCACCAGCACTTAGTCTCTTAGCAACTTATGGGGAAAATTTTTTTAAGACAAAAAGGAACAAATCTAACCCCGAACAACTGCATAGAAGGATATTAACTAGATTACGCTTTGATTATTGGAATAGCAATTGCCCATTATCATGGGTTAGCACAATTTTAGTTTAGAAATGTGAAATGCTTTTTCCCTGCCCTGACCGTGCAGTAGTTTTGGGGGGGGAGGACAGGGACCTATCAAAAAGCTGGCCGGGATATTGGCAGCTAAGCTGACCAATGAGAAGTGTCGATGCGACTTTGGAAGGGACATTTAAAACTAATCTGCTGCTGACCGCTCGCTCTCTTGCTTCGGAAATCAGCCATGAGGTGGCATCGTGGGCGGCCGGGCCGGGCCCGGGTCAGGCCTTGCCGCCCCTTTGGGCAGCTGGGCCGGGCCTGGCCAGGTTTCTGAAGGCCGCTGCCCGCACAGGGAGGGCCTGGGCCGGCTGAGCCCCTTTCCCCTGCTGCTGGCAGGGAAGAGAGGCGGCTGCAGTTTCAACAGTGCGGGGCTATGTGCTCAGACTGCGGCAGATAGGCCAAAACATGGCCCAGCTTAATCGCCGCTAGCAGCAGAAAAAGAAAGCCTGCAGCTTCATAACAACTCTGAGCCTAGCTGCTTTAGACGAGACCGAGGGGTGGAAAAAAGGACATCTACTGTAATAGACTATGAACACAAAGAAAAGTTCCAATAGGAATTTATTACATTACAGCAGGCAAAGCAAAGGCAAATACAGCACTGGACGACAGGGGAGTCTCACTCCACCAACTGCCGTGCCTTGGCAGGTTTTTCAGTCTTGCTTTTATCTTGCTTCTTTCCTCCGATGATGTATGTGTGGCGTGTTGCTGGGAGGGTCTTTTTCTGTCCCTCGGTGGTCGCAGAGATGAAGGCTGTAGTTGTAAGCTGGAATTCCTGAAACTTAAAGCTGATTAAGCAAGTAGAGAAGGAATGGGCAAGGGTCTGTTTGCCTATAAGCTTAGATAGTGACATAGTAACTTCCTGTTATCTTGAGTTATTTGATCTCCAGTGAACAAAAAATAGTTAATGTTTATCACAATTCCCCCATTTCTCTTGTTCTTACTTATTTTTGTGCACTGTATCTTTGCAGTTCTTGTCTAGCTAACTCTAAAGTTTCTAAATTTTCTTCTTCAGGTATTTGATCATACTTAGTCCTAAGAAGCATAAGATGTGCCACTTCCAGCCGGCTTTTCACTATAGTAATCAGTTTATTAAATATACATGGTCCAAAGGTAAGCCCGAGTGCCACTAGAATTACTGGCCCCGCAATAGTAGTATTGATTACTACTCCTGTGTGATCTGCATCTTGCTTTAGCCGTTACCCCAATGGCTTCATAAAAAGGAGGTCGGATGTTATAGCAAAGCCAGCATTCTCTTGTTAAATCAGGGTTTGTTCTATTTAGAATGCCATAACTAGCTTGCATTATTTTCCACAGAGTACCATATTTAGAGGCTTCTTCAGGGGCATCAGCCTGAGGCACTGTTAATTCTCCCGATCCCCTGCTATTTGTAGTGTTTGTCCTGCTCTGCCTTACTACTAGTACTGGGTTTGGTCCTACACACACCCCCCCCCCCCCATCTCTGGCGAATGGGGAGCGGGTTCCTTCTTTATTTGGATTATATTCCCCCTATCTCTCCCGGGTTCCTAATGTCTAACTCCCCAATTTTTACCCAATAGCCATTCTTGTTTCTCTGGTTGGGTGACATTGAGATAAACAAACGAGCAGTCCCCTATATAGGTCATTTCTCCTGAAGGACCCCTCCATGGCTTTGTGCATCCTGCTGGTCCAAAGTCTGCTTGCAAATATTTATCATGCCCTCCCCTGGGTGTCCAGTCAGAGGCGATTGTTTCACAGCCCCAATATCTACAAAAATATTCCCTAGGATAATTACAATATCCTTTACCGTGATTTGAGCTTGGGCACATGTAAAATCCCATTAGGTTCAGTACTTTTCCACAATGATCTATGTTGGTCAGATCACACAATCCTACTCTGAAACTGGGTGCTCCTACAGTAGTTACAGCTTGCAAAATCTCATTGTCATCCCATCGCCATAGTGACCATTTAAAGGGCTGGTGTGGTAGATTGTCTAAGGCATTAATCCCTCTCAAGTATAACATCAGCAAAAGAAAAGTAATCGGCTGGGTCACGTGGTGAGCATCATTGGGGGCATAGGAATGGGAGTATATCTGAGGATTGTTCCATTTCATAGACTGCAACCTGTCTCTCTGCCCAGGGTCCTTGCTCTTATTCCCATTCCTGAGGCAATTCCTCAAATATTGTTTTGTTGTCCCACCCTGGGGTTTCTTTTCTCCACAGCTTTTTACCCCTCTGCCTTTCCCGTCGACTCGGTTGCCTCGAGCCACGGGGGGTACCATCTTCTCGGCAGCAGGGATATTCTTCAGGAGGTCCCCGGGGGCGACTCTGTTGCCTCTTGACATAGGAATCCCAGTTCCGATACTTAACCGGGGGTGTATCACACCGGATTCCCTTTAGGCGTGTGTGGCAGGTGCAGTCAACAATTTCAGCTATGAACGGGATGGGTTCATTAGGGTGATAACAATAATATTTTGGTTTAATCCCTAATGCAAAAATCCTCCACCACTCTTCTGATTCTCCTACTAATCCCTCATATTTAACTTTATATTCTAGAATCCAATCAGTTATGTTCCTCTGCAGTACCCAACAGGGGCTGCAAATTCCTCTAGGAGGGGTTCCTCGCCTACAATGACTCCACCACCTGTCCCTGCAGATTTTACAAATATAACAAACAAAGGGATAGCAATTGCACTCTGGGTCTCTACACTTTATCTTAACATCAGAGTTACAAATTAATCTTTCCTCCGTGTAGTGTGGTTCTGGTGCATATTCTACGCGGTGTCCATTCATTGATGATCTCTCCTCTGGATCCGTAACTTCAGGTCTCCAGGATTGCTTGTCACCTGCTACTCAGGAGTCGGTTTGCTCACTGGCCTTTTAATTCTGCTAGCATGGGTCCCTCCCTTTTCTGCTGTTCTGACTGCAGTATCTGTAGTAAGCAATACAAGGTAAGGGCCCTCCCATTGTGGGGCCAAGGTTGCTTCTTTCCAGGACTTTATCATTACTCAATCTCCTGGTTGCACCTGGTGCAGTTTCAAATCTAGTGGGGGTCTCTGAGCTAACCTTCCCTTATTTTATAGATTTTCCCTATATTTCATTAGGCTGGTAATGTATACATTCATATTTTGATCCCTCAACTTTGGATGATCTTGCGGTTCCTCTATATTGTAGGGCATTCCATACAACATTTCAAATGGAGATATTCCCATATCCGATCTAGGTTGTGTCCGGATATTAGCAATGCTAATGGTAGGCATTTTACCTATGACAGTTTGGTCTCAATCACGAGTTTGGTCAATTGTTTTTTTAATTTCTCCATTCATTCTTTCTACTCTTCTCGAACTTTGGGGGTGCCAGGGGGTGTGATAATCCCATTGTATTCCCATTATTGCCATGGTTTCCTTAATTATTTTGGATGTAAAGTGGGGGCCTCTGTCCGAGTCAATGGTTTCCGTGACCCCATATCTGGGAATAATCTGCTCTAATAGGGTCTTGATCACTGTTTGTGCCGTTGCTCTTGCCGTAGGGAATGCCTCTACATAATGGGTTAGGTGATCCACTATTACCAATAGATATTTATACCTCCCAGTCTTTGGTAACTCAGTAAAGTCTAGTTGGATGTTAGCAAATGGCCGGTATGCTGTAGGTCGTCCCCCCCATTAAGGTTTTTCTTAAATTGGCCTTATTTACTTTTAGGCAGGTAACGCACCCCCTCACTACCTGCTTTGCCAAGTCATCTGCCCCAATACACATATGTTTGGTGGCGAATTGATCTACTAATGCTTGTGCCCCCCAATGTGTTTTGCTATGTATTCTCCTCATAATATCCATAGCTATGGATTTAGGCAGTACAGTTCTATTATCCTCTGGAAGTCGCCATTCCCCTTCTGGGTCTTCTCTCAACCCCATTCCTTTCATCTTTTCTTCTTCCTGCATAGTAAAACTATATATCTTTTGCAAATTCCCTCTGCTAGTCTCACGCTCTTTTCTTTCAGCCTTCGGATCTTTCTGGGGGGTTGATTGTGACGTCTGCAAAGCAGCCCTTCTTGCTTCCTGATCTGCTGCATTATTTCCCCTGCTTTTAAAATCCAATCCCTTTTGATGCCCTTTCAGGTGAACAACAGCAATTTTCCTAGGTCCCCTCAAGGCCTTCAGCAGTTTCCTGATTAGATCCTGGTGAACCAGGTTTTTTCCCTGGGAGTTTATCAACCCCCGTTCTTCCCATATTTTCCCAAAAGTGTGTATAATCCCATAGGCATATTTTGAGTCAGTATAGATGGTACCTGATTTATCCTTCAACAACAGCAATGCCCACAGTACAGCATAAAGTTCACAGGCCTGCGCTGACTAAGATCCACTTAGAGGGCCTGATTCGATAACTGCAAGTCCTTCTCCCCCAACTATTGCATAGCCAGAGACCTTTTTTCCATTAATTACTCGCGATGAGCCATCTACAAACAACCTACCCCCCTCTGGGGAGATGGGGTACTGTTTAACTCTTATCGGTGTCTCTGGATCTTTAATGATTACCGAGAAGGGGGGTATATTCAACCTTCCTACACTATCAGGAGTGTACCATACTTCTGAGTTAATTTTTTCCTCATCCTCTACCCTCAAGGGACAGAGTTTTATTTTGATTTCCTCATTTACTACTTCTATATTAATACTTAAGTCTCTCCCTAACAAATTATAATCTGCTTCTGGTACTAGCAGAAGGTTCCCTATTCCCATTTTGGACCTCGATTCCACCAGTACATTCTTAATAACAGGGACTTCAAAGGGCTCCCCCTTCGCCCCTACCACTTGAGCAGTTTTCTTTGATATCTTACATCCCTCCGGTAGTACCTGGACTGTCGATCGCTCAGCTCCAGTATCTACTAAAAACTCAAATTCCTGCTGCTGAGGACCTATTTTTAATTTTATCAAGGGCTCCTGATGTTTCTGTGTCCCCAGCAAATGAAGCCCCTGACTCCTTCAGTCCTCTTTGAAGACTCTCTCATCCCTCAGCTGCTTCCTGCAGTTTCTCTGAAAGTGTCCTTCATTCCCACAGTAGAAACATACACCTCCATCCTTTTTCTCTACCCGGAGAACCCCTCCCCCATTTCTCTGGGCCACTTGACTTGTTTTGGGAGGGGCATCAATTCTCCTAGTCTCCCTTACTGCTGCCACCATCATTCTTACTTGTCTCTTGTGACTCTCTTCATCTCTTCTCACACATACCTTCTGTGCTTCCCTCAATAGCTCATCCAGGTCTCTATCTTGCCAATTATCTAATTTTTCTAACTTCTTTCTGATATCTTCCCACGATTTAGCCACAAATTGTGTTTTTAGTAGTGCTTGCCCTAACGGTGTCTCAGGATCTAAGCCCGAGTACATCTGCAGGTTTTTTCTCAAGCGTTCTAGCTAATCGGTAGGTGTCTCCTCCTTTTTCTGTCTCTCATTAAATGCTTTGTTGATGTTCTGCCCCCTAGGCACCGCTTCCTGGATCCCCTGTACTCTTATCCCCCTCAGATCCTGCATATTGATTCTGTGATCCTGCTGCTGATGATTCCAATTGGGATCCTGCAAAGGCCACTTGGTGTCTGCTAAAGGTCCTTGTGCATGTTGTGAATCCCATATCCGCATCCCCGCTCGTCTAATCATATTTCTTTCCTCGGCCGTGAAGAGAATATTTAATATGGCTTGCAACTCGCCCCAAGTATAAATACTGGGTCCCAAAAATTGGTCCAGTCTCTCGGCCACCCCCAAAGGATCTTCCAGGAGGCTCCCCATCTCCCTCTTAAATTCCCGAACATCCCCAGAACTCAAAGGTACTGAAACAAACCCTATCGCTGGGTGAGGTCTCTGGCCCCCCCCCACAGGCATTTCTCTTAGGGGATATAGGTTATGCTGTCTAGCCCGACCTCGGGTTATGGGTCCCTGCACTTCCTCGGGGGGCTCGGGATTACTTCCTGCTTCCTGAGGCTCCATTGGAGGTGCATCCGGAATCTGGGGGTTCTGAGGGGGTATGTAAGGAGGTGGGATTAGTAAGGCTTCTTCCTCTTTACTCCTGTCTTTCTTTCGTCCTCCCTCTTTGAGGGGAAACAGGAGCACTTCACCCCCAGGTCTTGTAACTCATACATTAGCATATTCACTTTCTTTTTGTCTAAAAGGAATTTTAGTGTTTACTCACAAGTTGAGTTTTTGCCTCACCCAATCTTCTGATGATCCAAAAATAGGCTACAAAATATTCCAGGAAATCTCCTTTCCACCCCATACTACTACACAATAATGGATCATTTTAGCTTTATCTTTACCCCCTGTGTTAGGGTAATGTTTCCAATTGTCTAATATGAACCCCAGTGGGCTATCTGTTTTATGGGAGTAGAGGGCCTGCTCTTCCCCTGTCCCATCTTCTGGAGTGCCCTCACACAAGTGTGGTGCAGAAATCACTCGCTTCCCCTTATTCGTGGCTCACGCCCTCTCGGACAATGAGAACCGCACTACTGAGGGTCCACAATCACTTGGAAAATCCGAGCTGCCGGTTCTCCTCTCACTCACACACACACTCGCAGCACTCCAGGATACCCGACCCAGACCGAACGGAATCTTCCACACAGATACTCACGCGTCTTGCGTCTTCGTCTGGACCTTTGTGCACAAAGTTTATAGGGTCTGCCGGCTTCCTTTGCCTAATGCTTTGAATTTAGGTTCGTCGGTCCAACCGAGACAGGAATCGGGTCTACCAGGGCCGCCGACTGATCGGCGGGGCGCCCCCCAGGCAGAACCAAAAGTCCTATCTTGCAGGTGGATCCGAGTCACGGCACCAAATTGTAATAGACTATGAACACAAAGAAAAGTTCCAATAGGAATTTATTACATTACAGCAGGCAAAGCAAAGGCAAATACAGCGCTGGACGACAGGGGAGTCTCGCTCCACCAACTGCCGTGCCTTGGCAGGTTTTTCAGTCTTGCTTTTATCTTGCTTCTTTCCTCCGATGATGTATGTGTGACGTGTTGCTGGGAGGGTCTTTTTCTGTCCCTCGGTGGTCGCAGAGATGAAGGCTGTAGTTGTAAGCTGGAATTCCTGAAACTTAAAGCTGATTAAGCAAGTAGAGAAGGAATGGGCAATGGTCTGTTTGCCTATAAGCTTAGATAGTGACATAGTAACTTCCTGTTATCTTGAGTTATTTGATCTCCAGTGAACAAAAAATAGTTAATGTTTATCACATCTACCAGCTTCTTCCATCAGCACAGCTTTGCATTTTTCTTCAGCTCCTGCAGCCTGGGGTGCATGTGTCCCTTACAGGCCCAGGCGGATATAATCCTTCTCTAACAACACAGAACTTTTAAAGCACAATTCTTCCTTGAGAGAAAGAAGAAAGAAAACCAGAAAGTACTTAGAAATAGACACTACATGAAATCAGTCAGATTAGAAGTAAAAGAACTAATAATATTAGAATAGGATTGAAGAAGTGGATATTTTTAACCAGACTTTTCTAAGGTGAATTATGGAGAAATGAACTGTTCTTTGCAGCATCTTAGTATCGTTGGGTAGAATACTATTCTAATCAAAATTAAGGACTGATGTAATTGAGATTTATGTGGGAACTTTAAAGCCCCCCACTCCTGGGTTAAAAGGAGGTCTCAGCCTTTGAGACAAAGATAATTTTAGACTCGAAGAAGTATTCGTAAATTGTAGCCCAAATACACTGAGAAGCTTTGCTAATAAAACATCACAGTCTGCGGTAGCAAACGTCTTCATAAATGATCTTACAAAGACTCTTCTCCTAGAGTAATGAATAGTTATATCTAAATAGTGAAACTGACTGAAAAAAATCCTAAGTTGTGTCTTTCTATGTTGTTCAATAAGAAAGTTAATAGTTTGTAAGAGGAAAGAAGTGTGTTTTAAAGTGTCATTCTGCTTTAGTTGAAGTTTTTTCTTTTCTCATTTTTTTTCTTTTTCATTCTTTTAGTATATGTTAATAAAATTATTTTTGTTCATTTTTAAGCTTAAGCCTGCTTTAGGTTTTTGTTTTTTTTTTTTTCTCCTAATCCCTCCCTCCCACAAAACAGAATAAATGCTAAAACCCCCACATTAATCAGTGTTTCTTCCCGGTTTTATTAAATTAAAACCATTGCACCCATTATACGAGTTCCAGTATGTGGTGGTGTGAGAATTGTTTTTATTAAGTTATTAAGTTATTTTTGTAAGATTTTTAAGTTATTTTTATAATGGTTGAGTCCACTGTATACCCCTGTGTTCTGCATTGGTTGTTTTGTCTACTGTAAAACCAGACGTTTTCTGTCATTCATTCCTTCCCTGCACCTGTTGCTGTCAATCCCCCCCCCTCTCTCCTCGTGGTCGCCCTGTCTGTCACTCGGAGACCCTTCCCTGGCTTCTAGAAAACTCCGGGAGGGGTGTCGAGTGATAGGCTGGGGCCTGGGAGACCCCCTCCCATCATTTTGTGGTTGGTCCCCAGTTCCATGGTTCACACCCCCGGTTAACCCCCCGATTCCTGTAACTGGCTGACCGGTTGTCGCCACCCCCGTTTCCACCCCCCCTTAAAAACTGCCGCACGCCTGGCCTCGGGGTCTCTCCTGGGCAGCAGGTGCAGAGTGCAGAGCTCCGCGCTCCCTCTGTCTCAATAAACCTACGTTACATCCTGCTCGGGAGAGTCTGCCTTTCTCTTAGCTGCTGGGGTTGCTTACGTCATCTACGTGCCCGTCGCTGGCAGTGGAATCCAAGTTCCCACAGGGAGGAAGCGGCGCGCTTGCCTGCCGCACCGACCTTACAACGCTGCCGCAGTGAGACACTGAGCTAGCCTGTGGCTGCGCTGGCCAGCACGATTTCTGGACACTGTGACACCAGTACAATTTCCTCTTCTTTCCTTTCTGCTCTGTCTGCTAGATTAGACCATGAGAGGAAAGGTACCATTACTGTGGTCCTGGTCAATGTCTCAAACCACAGGGTGGTTGTCAGAGACTGGACATTTTGGAATGCTTGCATGTGTGGGAGGGGGCGGGTCAGGCCTTGCTCTAGGGAGACAGTGCCCTGCCCCCACACCCCCCAGCCCCACAGTGTCTGTCAATCAGAGAACACCAGAGGCAGTACCCAAGTCATGACTAAACCAGCTCCTGAGTGGCCAAGTGACCGGATGTCCCAGCTTGGGGGGTGGAGGATTGAATCCTAAGTGTTATGTAACAAAAGGTTAACCACAAGTAACATGGTAACAAGATGTGCAGATAAAGCAAGCAAGATAGCAAAGAATGCAAGATAGCAAAGCCAGTGAGATAAGCACCATCAAGAGCAAGATAGCAAGTTTTAACAGAACTTGCAAACTGCAAAAATAGCTAAAAACAGGTTAGACTGAAAAAACAAGAACCGAACATGTGCTAAAGATAGAGGTAAAAAGTTCAAGCATGAGGAAGACTACAGAAGCCTTCATCAAAAGACCACCAGAAGGCTGATGACCACCACAGAAGGAACTGACGCATGCACGAAAGCAACAAACTGTTGTAAATCCATGACACAGCTTTATGCAACTATGAGTATGCTAATGACATGTTGTAACTGTGACATTGTGTAGAAGGACTTTTAAAATGTAGCTGAAGGATAAAGAAGATTGAGTGAGTTTTTGGCAGAATCCTCCTCTGTACCAGTGCTCAATAAACAAATACCTGCTCTGTAGCCATCTGACTACAGAGTTTTATTTTCTTGCCCAATTTTGGGCTTCAGGGGCTATGGAGGCCCAGGGGTTTAAAAGGCTGACAACGAGGTGAGCACATGTTTTGACCCTGCCCCCTCTTGAAGTCCATGCTGGAACCCTGGAGTTGGTAGATATGTGTGTTTTTCTATATATTTTTTGCCTTTGTCTCTCTTTCTCCTTCTAATCCAGTTCTCTTGGAACAATTCAGGTAGCATAATACTCAATGGGTTTCAAGTTTGCTGAGCTAAATGGGCTAAGTTATTGCTATGATAAGTGTTTTATGTTAACTGGATGTTGTATTAAATCATTTGCCAAAGTTCCTTGATTTTCTATATTTTGCCAGTAAACCTTTGTGTAGTTTTGACCTCTTGAGAATATCTGGCCGGTATTCCTCCCGTGTGTCTAACCCAGAATAAGGGAACCTCAGTAAACCCCTTGCATTTAAATGATTTGGGATATTACAGTGCATCGGTACAGAGGCACTTCTGTTGGGCTGTTGACCACATCACTTTTTTGGAGGACCAAGTCCTAATTTCTTTGCAACATTTCTCAGGTATCCTCTTGGTTCCCGATACATCAGAAGCCCCTGGCCCTTCTCTGTTGCTTGTGGGAATTGAGACACAGACCCTGCTTGCAAGCAAAGCAAAGCCAAGCCGTTTATTACACCAGTTTACCAGTATTTATAGGTCTCTACATTCTGTACAAAATTTTCCACTCAGATCCCTTTGCCCCCATTCCGTAACATCGCAATCTTTTTGGTTATCAAGTCCTTGTTACGTTCCTGCGCTAGCAATGTCCTTGTTACATTCTTTCTCGTCAGAGCAGTCAGCGTGACCAGACATGATGTCTTCACTTCTGTTCTTGCCTTGAGTTTATCTCTCCCATGGCATTTACTGTACCAGGGCCAAGAGGTCTGCGGTGCTACCCAGGTCAGCTCCTGTAGCTGTTTAATTTTCCACAGTTGCTCAAAACTCCATCCCCTTTCACTGATGAGTATCATTTAAAACCCTCCTTGTAAGTCTGGCCAAGTTTGCTAGGGAAGACCCTCTTGCCCTACTTGGTCACATGAATCCCATCGGCTCCCAACAGACTAAGTTTCTTAATGGTAGATCCGTGATCACAGAATTTGGCCGTCAGAAGCCTCCCGAAGCGGACCGACTTCTGTCTGGCCACGCTCCGGGAGGAGAACGCATTAACCATTTAGTACTCAAAAGGGCTGCCTTCGGCAGGGGACTTTTCCTGTGTGCTTTTTGTTCCGGCTGGCCAAAGGTGGTATCTCCGAAGGAGGGGGGTACCAAGTGAGATGGGTGGGAGTGCACTGCTTCCCGAGGGAGGGGGGAACCACATGGACTGCACCCCCCATCCAAACCAGTTTCTGGCTCTTTTTGTTCCATTTTTCCTTTTGCCACAGGGGAAGGAGGATTGTGGGAAGCTCACAGGAAGGAAAAGATGGGTGCACAGCTGTCAGCTGAACAGAGAGAGATGTTTTTCTGAGTTGTGGGAATCCTTGAGGGGGGAGAGAAAGGAAAATATTCCCAGGGTCAGTTAAAAAGGTTTGTGTGGTGGCTGTTTGTGCATTTTCCAAATGTGTCCCCCTTGGAGGTAGAAAAGGTCCCTTTCTGGGATAAGGTGGGAACAGAGTTAACAGTCCTAGAGAGGCAGGGAGATGACTCGGCTGCTAAGTTCCTCAAACTGTTTCTTTTGATTCAGACAGAATTGAGTGAAAAAGGGAAGGTGCAGGAACAGCCAGAACAAGCTATCCCAGTTCCCCTGCCCCCGAGCCCTAAACCTTTGTCCCCTAAGCTGGGAGAACTGCCTGGGACAGACCACAAAGAAGTGCAGAGTAGCTACCGTCTCTCTGGCCCCACTCAGTCTCCGCAGCACCCTAGCCTTGCCAGTGAGGTACCAGTATGCAAGGACCTTTTCCTAGAACCCTAAGAATTTATGGTTCATAAAGGTTCTCAAATACCCCTGGTTTCTTTGTCTACCCAAAATGGCCCCCGAGGGGCAGAGGATGGGAGGGGGGGCACATGGCAGGGTCCCAACCATGTGCTTCTCCTTCCCACAATCCTTTTCTTTCCCTGTCCAACCCCTTTCAGTCACCCGATCCCTCCTGTCCCTGGGGCACTGCCCCTCCTCTGATGTCGATTGCTTTGGCCCCTCCCCTGGCTCCACCCTTTGCTCCTCCCTTGATTACATCACCCAAAACCCCCTCCTCCTTTGGTACCTCCCCTTCCCTGCCAGCTCCACCCCCTATTCCTATCAGGTCATCCTTAAGTACTGCCCCTCTCAGTCTCTGTCCCGCCCCATCACCTCCCATGTCTTGGGCAGCTTTGCCCCCCCTCTTCCAACTTCCAGCTCCCACAGTCCCATTTCCAGTTCCCACTGTCCGGAACCCGGAAGTGATGGACCTGGAAGCCAGAACCCGGAGCAGGGGCCATTCCTGTTTGCTGCACCTGTGCATTATAGCCGGATAAGACAAAATCCCACATGAGAACCATTTTCATATCAAAACAAAAAGGAACTCTGTAAAGCGCAGAAAGAGTTTGGGAGAGGGAGTGAATATTTTAGAGGCCTTCTTCAAGCCACCTTCTCATTGAACGTGTTGGTTCCTGGTGACCTCCGAGAGTTGTTTTCATGTCTCCTAGTTCCCACAGAATACCTTCTATGGGAGAGAACATGGAAACGATCTCTGAGGGAGCTTCTTCCTGAGCTTTAAAGAATTCCTGACTGTGCCTTTGATGCTGATGGGAACCAAATTACATTTGATCATTTGTGCAGTGAAGGGGATTGGATTGTGGCACCTAAACAGGCTGAGAAAATCCCACAGCCAGTTTTGGAGCATGTAAAAAGAGCTGCTGAGAAAGCTTTGATTACAATGCCTACAAGGGACCCCAAATTTAGTTATGTTAATATTAAACATTCTCCTCTAGAATAATTTATAGATTTTGTAGAAAGGCTTTGGATGGGGATTGATCAACAAGTGGAGAGTCGGTTGGTGCAATTAGAAGCCATGACAGAGATAGCGCAAGCCAATGCAAATGACACTTGTAAGCAGATCACATTGGCCTTGCCTCTGGACCCACCACTGATCTTGGAAATGATGGTTGAGGCATGTGCAAAAAGAGCTGTCATTCCAGAGCCACAGAAGAGAGGAGAGGGGTCGAAAAGGATGGTCTCTGCAGCAACACCTTACAAACAGCACAATGCACCGCTCGTTGTTTTCTTTGCAAGCAAGAGGGACACATTGCCAGGGTTTGTCCTCAGGGGAACAACCGTCAGGATGGACAAAATAACAAACAGGGTGGGGTGGGACAAGTCAATCTCCCAAAAAACTGAAGGGGGAGTGTGGACCTGCCCCACATGACGATAGAAATGGGGCAGGTCAGAAAGGGGCATGGGGAGAACAAAGCTGTAAAGATAAAGTTTGGGAGCCACACCAACCATTCATGTTGATGACTGTAAAAAGTACATATTTTAAGTCACATCGCTGGCAGGTGACTTCTGTTAAACCACTGGACATGGACTTTTCACGGACTGGACTATAGGTACATTGTGGTCGGGGACACCAAGCACATGCCCCTGGAGAGTGAGATTTCTGCTGTGATCATAACATCAGATCCAGGGGGACTCCTTCTCCTGGCGTATTGTGTCCACACACCCTATTTCCTTCTGGAGGGCTAAGTCAATGCCCAAGCCATCCTAATACCAACGAACCTCCTGGTAGACAACTCATCTCCAGACGTCTACTGGGCGGAGGTGGTTGGGGAGGACAAACCAATCATAGGGTGTAGAATCCATCGAGGTAAAGAGTATCGTCACTTAGATGGATTGTTAGACAGGGGGGCAGATGTGGCGCTCATCCAACCAGGTTATGGCCATCACACTGGGAATTGCAACCTGTACAGGGCAAGGTACGTGGTAATGGGGGTGCTCAATTCGCAAAACAATCTAAGAGTGTCATACAAATTGAGGGGCTGGATGGACAATTGGCAAGTATTCGCCCATTCGTTTTGAATTATGTGGTTTCCTTGTGGGGGAGGGACACCATGGCCCAATGGGGAGTGAAAACTGAGATCCCGAAAACCCATCGGGATTTTCTAATGGTGGCCGCTGAGGAGCGCCCTACTCAGAAATTAAAGTGGAAGACTGATTGCCCAGTCTGGGTAGACCAGTGGTCGCTAGCTGAGGACAAACTGAAGGCACTCAATGAGCTCGTAGAGGAACAGTTGGCCAAAGGTCACATTGTGCCAGCTACGAGCCCTTGGAACTCTCTGGTTTTCCTTATTCGGAAGCCGAGGAAGGACAAGTGGCGGCTCCTGCATGACCTCAGAAAGATCAATGAGGCCATTGAGGACATGAGGTCCCTCCAGCTAGGAATGCCTTCCCTTTTGATGCTCCCCCAAAACTGGAACCTAGCAGTCATAAACATCAAAGACTGTTTTTTCCAAATTCCCCTTGACCCAGCTGATGCTCCACGGTTTTCCTTCTCGGTTCCTTCTATCAACCAAGAAGCACCAATGAAATGCTACCATTGGACTGTATTGCCTCAGGGAATGAAGAACAGCCCTAGCATTTGCCAATGGTATGTGGCTTCATTGCTGTCCCCTTGTCATAGGTTAGTACGGTTTAGTTTTTTAGTCATAGAAGAATGTAGAATCATTTTCCGGGTCAAGACCTGGGAATTGCTTTAGAAAGGACAGGGACCTATCAAAGGGTTAGTTGGAATATTGGCATCTGTTTTGACAACTGAAAGTTGTTGGCTATGACTTCGGGAAGTACCATAGAAAACCACTTAATTTCCTATAAGTAGGTCTTTTCTTTCTTTCCTTTGGCCAGAGAGAGACAGGTAACATCAAGGTAACATCGAGTTGGGCCTGCTTCTCCCCCCTTTTGGGGGGAGGGAGCTGGCCTGAGGCCTGGCTGGGCTCCATCGGCTCCCAGGTGGGGTGGGGGAAGGAGAGGTTGCTGCTTTACAACTGCTTTCTCCAAACTTCCCTGGAGCAGGGAGAGGTCTCTGCCAGACCCCTGATAAGAGCTATGGGCACCATTTAGGCTGAGGCTGCCCCGATTTACACCGAGGGGTGGGCCAAAAAGGCATTTATAATCCTGCCTAGTTTTTTTGTGATTCCAGACTGCCCGGGTGCTCTGATCTCTAACATTTCTGCGTGAGTTCTTCCTCCCTCACCAGCATGGCCTTGAACATCTAATACCACGAGCTACTGCAGGAGAGAAAAAGACTCTGAGCAGATTTAACCCTTTCCTGGCAACATGAAGCTTTCAGAGCTTGGCCCTTCTCTGAGAGAGAAAAGAAAAGGACAAAGTGAACATAAAGAAGAAACAGCATGAAGTCAGTAAAGCAAAAGTGAAAAGACTATTAGAACAGAGGGTTAAAGAGTTGGTTGTTCCATTCTTATTTGAGCCGTAGAAATGAACTCTATATTTAGATAATTCCTTTAAATCATAGGAAAGATAAGCATTTGAGGAGATAATTATTTAGATTTGTGTGTAGATTTGAGCAAAGGTGTTTGTGATGGACTAAGTAATATTAATCTTATAAAATGCTTGAACAGAGATAGAGATGAAAAGCCCTCTACACCAGTAAAGAAGTGAGAAGATATCTCTGTACCTTAAGATTAAGAATCTTTTGCTTTTGGAGTTATTCATCTTTAAAAGGTGACACCCCAGTATGCAAAAGTCTAAGACCCATGACCCATAAGCACCTTGGGAACCTGTTAATGGGAGGGGTCACAAAGGCAGGTTTCCCCAGGCGGCCGTTTTTGTGACAGTTAAAAAAAAACCCAAGAGAACTGTTCTAGGTTGTCAGTGGGATCCATGACTCTAAGAGAGACTCTTCTTCTAAAGAGCTGATGAAAGACTATTTTCAAATGGTGAAACTGACTGAAAATTACAAGTTTTATCTCTTTATATTGTTTTGTAAAAAAGTTAACAGTTTGTAAGGGGAAGGTAGAATGTTTTTGAAATTTCATTCTATTTTGTTTTAGTTTTTTTCCCCAACTTTCTTTTTCCATTATTTTAGTGTGTGTTAATAAAACTATTTGTTCATTTTTAAGGTTGAGCCTGCTTTACTTTTCTCCAAGTCTCTCTCCCACAGAAAAAGAGTAAGTACTAAGACCAGAATTTAGTAAATGTGAAACCACTACACTCCTAGTACACACCAAAGCGGGAAAGGCCATTATCCTGCATTACATGGATGATGTGCTTGTGTGTGACCCCGACGGCGATGCGCTTCAACACACGCTTGACCTAACTGTTGATGCTTTAATTGCTGCAGGGTTGGAACTGCCCCCTTGGAGATTTCTGGGCCTGGAGATCACCAGCAGAACCATTTGACCCCAGAAGCTGGTGATCAAGGAGGATCCTAGGACCTTGGCAGATCTCCAACCACTGTGTGGGTCTTTAAATTGGGTCAGACCTTGGCTAGGCATTACCACCAAAGACCTATCCCCCCTCTTCAATTTATTGAGGGGGGGAGAGGAGCTAGATTCACCTAGGGCACTGACCCAGGAGGCAAGACTGGGTATAGAGAAGGTACAGTCAGCAATGTCTGACAGGGAAGCCCATTGATGCCTGCTGCACTTGTCATTCAAATTCATTCTGTTAGGGAGGTTGCCACATCTCTATGGAGTTATATTTCAATGGGACAAGGACAAGGGCCAGAAGGACACCCTCTTGATTATAGAGTGGGTGTTCCTCAGTCATCTACGGTCCAAAAGTATCACAAAGCCACAAGAACTGGTGGTCCAGCTAATCAGAAAAATGAGAGGAAGGCTGCGTGAACTGGTGGGGTGTGACCGCATACATTCACTTGCTGCTCAAATTGTCATCAGGCAAATTAACAAAAGAGATGTTGGAGCAGTTGCTCCAAGAAAACGAGGCTCTTCAGTTTGCTTTAGACAGCTACCCTGGACAAATTTCAATTCACAGTCCAGATCATAAATTTTTCAATTTGGAATTTAAATTAGCTCTAGAAGACAAATTGACTAGGAAGTCACTTAAAGCACTGACAGTTTTCACTGATGTGTCCGGAGGATCCCACAGGTCTGTGGCAACCTGGAAGGATCCTCAAACTCAGCAATGGTAGTCAGACATTGAGGAGATCGAGGATTCTCAAATTGCTGAGTTGGCCGCAGTTGTCAGGGCATTTGAGAGGTTTTCTGAACCATTCAATTTAATCACTGATTCAGCGTATGTAACAGGGGTAATGTCTAGAGCAGAAAATTCAATTTTAAGAGAGATGTCAAATCCAAACCTCTTCAACTTGCTCTTGAAACTAATCTATCTGATCTCTCACCAAGGGCAACCATATTATGCGATGCATGTGAGGTCACACATGGACCTGCCAGGCTTCATTGCAGAGGGCAATCAAAAGGCTGATACCCTAGCCACTCCAGTAGAAATGGCCAATTTACCAGATCTGTTCCAGCAGGCCAAGCTAAGTCATCAAAACTTTCATCAGAATATGCCTGGTCTGATCCACCAATTCCATTTAAGATGAGATCAAGCCAAGGCCATTGTGGCAACATGTCTTAATTGTCAGAAGTATGCTGTCATCTTTAGGCTCAGGGGTCAATCCCAGAGGACTTAGTAGTTGTGAGGTGTGGCAGACAGATGTAAGGTACATATCCCAGTTTGGTAGATTAAAGTACGTGCATGTCTCTGTCGATACCTTCTCTGGAGCAGTCTATGCCTCCGCCCACACAGGGAAGAAGGCCATGGATGCTCAAAAACACCTGGTGCAGGCCTTCTCCATGCTGGGGACCGGCAAGATCATCAAAACAGATAATGGGCCCACGTAGGCCTCCAAGGCATTTGATGAGTTCCTGCAGCAATGGGGAGTAGAGCACAAAAAGGGTATCCCCTACTCCCCCACAGGTCAGGCCATAATTGAAAGGACACACCAGTCCCTGAAGAGAGTCCTTGAGCAGCAGGGAGGGGACAGCGGGGTGCTAGCACCACAATTGTGGTTGTGCAAAGCCCTCTTCACTGTCAACTTCCTGAACTGCTCTTTTGAAAACCTAAACCCTCCAGTGGTCCGGCACTTCGGTCAGAATTTCCCCTTGCGACTGAGAGAATACCCTCCAGTCATGGTGAAAAACCTGGAGCCATTGGAGGTAGAGGGCCCAGATGAGTTGGTAACCTGGGGATGTGGATACGTGTGTGCATCCACGCCCTCCAGCCTGAAATGGGTCCCTCAAAAATGGGTAAAACCATATCTCCCCAAAACATTTAAAGGGCCAGCCAACCAACCTAAGGACGTGACAGTGACTTCCTTAAGGAGATGCCGACGGGAAGGAATGGAAGAACCTGAGTCCTGATCCCAAATCCATTCGTCAGATATTTTCAAGTTGTTATTGAATAATTCTTTTTTCTTTTTTGAGGTTACCCCATCCCTAAGAATGCTGATGTACATCTTGTCACTCCTGGCAATCCTCGTCCAGTCTTCGGAAGCATGGATCGTCCCTCAGCCCTGAAAGAATGTATGAGTGACCCTGGCCAGTGTATTGAAGCAAGACCATCTGTGCATGTCAGTGGCAGCAGTCGACAAACCTTTGTCAACTTGCCTGGTGAGGATCCCTTTTAAATCAACCCAATTTCCTGAAAGTTTGTTAAATTTACGTTTTAACCCACACCACCCTTTAGTGCCCCAAGAGCTCCCGGTAATAAGTCCATCCTCACACCACCCCCTCCACCAATGGATGCCATGGATGAAAGAACTCCCAGATGCAGATCAAGAGCCTCAGGAGTTTGACCTCCTTGGGTCTGCTCATGCCACCTTTTGTGTTCATTCAGATTATTCACCCAGTTATGGGCCACAGAGGTTTATCAAAGTGGCACAGTACAAAAGGAAATGCATGGCTTCCAAATGGTGTGCCTCAGTAGACAAAGTTGCCTCCTTCTCTATTGATGTTCCCAAACAACTCTCCAAAGGGAATTTTTTCATTTGTGGGGACCGTGCATGGGCAGGCATTCCTTCTCATCTTTATGGAGGCCCATGCACCATAGGTCAGATGTCCCTGTTTTTGCCTAACCAGACCAAAATTTTGAATTGGAGCCAAAAGAAAAATTCGACCATCCAAAAATATAGTGTTCCACAATTAGATGAGAACTGTGACCCCAAAATTTTCCATTGGTCAGAGTCCAAAAGGGTTGCTGACTCAGTGTTTTTGTTGTGGGTATCAGCAGCCAAAGCTCTAGGTGAATTGGGCCACCTAGAATTCTGGGTTACAAAACAGGCCAATTTAACATCAACTGCACTTAGTGACCTCCTTAAAGTTGAGGAAATTACCAGGAAGGCCACGTTACAAAACAGAGCTGCCATTGACTTCCTCCTTCTTGCACATGGCCATGGATGTGAGGAATTTGAGGGTCTCTGTTGTTTCAACTTGTCATCCAAGAGCAAAAGCATCCATGTTCCGTTAAAAATATGAAGAACCTGATTGAAAACATCAGACAAGAAACTGAAGACTGGATAAGCAATATCTTTAAGAATTGGGGAGTTTCGGGATGGGAAGGTTGTATTGTTAAATTAATTGTATCGGCTTTGGTAGTTGTGTTTCTTATCCTAATTGCTTTTGGAGACTTAAAAATGATGGTGATAGAGGGTTTAAAGAAGGTAGCTTCTCCCACTCATGTGGTGAACCACATAGTAGTCCCGAGAGAACAACCATGTTGGGAAAAAGTCTACCCAAAAGCTTAAGAAAGGTTCTGAAAAGCTTCTTTACACTGCACTCTCTCATTTTAAAAAGAAAAGGGGAAGATGTTGCAGTCTGTTCAAGTTGTAGTGTTACGGGACATTTCTGTACCCCTTGTCTGGTCTGAGTCCAGGGTTTTGTCCCAAAAGTTGTCTGCTCCCCCAGAGCTGTCAGTTCTATCAGACCACAACCCTTTTTCCTGAGGTTTCTACCAATCTCTGACATATCATTTGTCTGTTTAATTTGCTTTCCTTTCACTGGTTGTAGTGGTTTCACATTCGCTAAATATTGGTTGCCAAATTTAGTGTAGTGGTCTTAGTGTTTATTCTTTTTCTGTGGGAGAGAGATTAGGAGAAAAGCAAAGCAGACTCAAGCTTAAAAATGAACAAATAGTTTTATTAACACACACTAAAAGAATGGAAAAATAAAGTTGGAAGAAAACTAAAACAAAACAGAATGAAACTACAAAGACCACTCTTCCCTCTCCTTACAAACTGTTAACTTTTCTACAAAACAACATTGTCATCCTGTTTTTTCTGAGTTTTTTAAAGCCTTCTGATTGTTCATAAGATGGAGTCAGTCTTTTTAGCTTCTGCACAATATTAGGAGCAGTTTTCACTTTTCTTACACATGGTAACATAAACAAATCCTTTGTTTTTCATTCTCTGTCCTTTGTTTGCATATTTCTAACCTGAAAACAATTGTAACTGACAGTTGGTCTGGCCATTCGGCTGGGAGGTGATAACTCCAGAAGCCAATCCACAACCAGACCCACAAATGTATAAAAAGTAAGAAATAAACAGGCAGGAGGCTCTCGGCCTTGGTTCGGCCTTGGGCTCTCTCAGAGAAGCATCTCTGCCCTGCAAATCTCTGGTCTCCATGTGGTTGCTTTGCGTGTTGTGATCACAACAACATAGAGACAAAACCTGTGATTTTCAGACAGTTTCACCATTTGAAAATAGTCTTTCATCAATTCTTTAGGAGAAGAGTCTCTCTTAGAGTCATGGATCCCACTGACAACTGAGAACAGTTCTCTTGTGGGTTTTAACTGTCACAAAAACAGCCGCCTGGGGAAACCTGCTTTTGTGACCCCTCCCATTAGCAGTTTCCCAAGCTGCTTATGGGTCATGGGTCTTAGACTTTTGCATATTGGGGTGTCAGCTCTTAAAGATGAATAACTCCAAAGACAAAGGATTCTTCACCTCAAGGAACAGAGATATCTTCTTATTTCTTCACTGGGGCTGAGGACTTCTCATCTCTATCTCTGTTCAAGCATCTTATGGGATTAATATCACTTAGTCCATCACAAACACCTTTGCTCAAATCCACACACAAATCTCAACAATCATCTCCCCAAATGCATATCTTTCCCATGATTTAAAGGGATAATCTAAATATAGAGTTAATTTCCATGGCTCAATAAGGCTGGAATGAAAAACTCCTCAACCCCCTGTCCCAATAGTCTTTTTACTCTCGCTCCACTGACTTCATGCTGTTTCTTCTCTATGTTCACTCTGTCCCTTTCTTTTCTCTTTCAGGGGAGGGTTAGGCTTTGGAAGCTTCATGTTGCCAGGAAAGGGTTAAATCTGCTCAGAGTCTTTTTTTTTCTTTCTTGCTGCAGCTCATGGTGTTAGATTTTCAAGGCCACGCTGGGGGCGGGGGGGGGGGGGGAAAACTCATGCAGAAATATTAGAGATCAGAGGACTCAAGCAGTCCGGAATCAAAAAAACAGGCAGGATCATAAATGCCATTTTTGCCCATCCCTCGGTGTAAATCGGGGTGGGCCCCGGCCCAGCTAGGCCTGTAGTTAGTATCAGGGGCCTGGCCTCCCTTGCTGGCAGCAGATGGAGCCCAGAGGCACAGCCCGGTCAGGGCTGCTCCTCTGGGCCCAGGTAAGCCAGGCCGTGGCTGCCTGGCCAGGATGGTGGGGCCCGGCCGACCCCCGGCTGCCGCATGATGTTACCTTTCTCTCTCTGGCGAAAGGGAAAGAGGGTGACCTGAAGGAAATGAAGGGTTTTTATATGGATACTTCCCAAAATCACAACTGACATTTTTAGTGGTCAAAACAGATGCCAATATTCCAACTAACCCTCTGATAGGTCCCTGTTCTTTCTAAAGCAATTCCCAGGTCCTTACCTGGAAAATCATTCCACATTTCTCTATGACTAAAAAACTAAACTGTGCCAACCCATGACACTGGTATTCTATTAGTTAGACGCTCCCGTGTTCTCTTCCCCCCATCTCCTGATTGGTTGGAAGTCACTACTTGCCCCTTGAGTCCAGTCTGTTTAAAACCTGCTGTGCTCAGTGCTCGGGATCTGTCTGTCTGCCACTGATGATTCAGGGAAATAAATACATTTGGATCACAGACAATAGACCTCTCTCTCAGTCCTTGCTCTCAGCCTGTGGCAAGTAAAGACATCTAAGCCGTAGAGCCAAAAAAGCTCAGAGACACGCTACCCATAGCTTGGCTTGGGGGAGGTGTCCCACTGAAGTTGTCCGTTGCAGAA